>NC_138378.1:109172975-109205756 GCF_054177405.1 Leptonychotes weddellii
CCAGTTGGAGGTTCTGGGGCTCCAGCACCCACAGGAGCCTCCGTCCCCTTTCTCTCCACTCCTGGGGCATGAGACCTTCACCACCCCTGCCCCCATAATTCTCCTCCCCAGCTGTGAAGGGGATGGATTCCAGAGCTGGCCGGGGCTCCCACGCCCAGTGTCACAACTTCTCCTATACGGCCTTTTACTGGGAAGTGAGTGATCTGGTGGGAGGACTCCCGGTGAGCAGGACATCGATCCCTTCGTGCAGGGACCACAAGGCTGGAAGAAGAGCCTTCCTGCTCAGACAAGTCTACGCTTCCCCTCTGGGACAGGGGACAGGCCATAGCACTTGGTGGCCAGTTCTGTGGCTACCCGATGCTGGAGCCCGAGGACAACACTCCTCACAGAGGTCCTCCTCAGGACCGATCATGGGATCCCTTTCACTAAGGGGACCCAAACATTTAGTTCTGGGCCCTTGGCCTCCAGCAGCTAAGGGGTTAATGAGTGTGTGTGGGGGAAGGGGGTGGGTGACAATTCTGTACCAAGCACCTGGGACACAGTAGTAAACTGAGAGTCACTGGGACCCTCTGGTTTTTGTTTAGTGACCAAAAAACCATAGAGATACATACATTCCAAGTCTGAGGTGACCATATGTCGGAGCGTGTGAATATATCCGGATCCACAATGGGCTCTTGGCTTGGAGGAAAGCAGTCATTTCCTCTGGCCCCTCAGTGATCAGAGTCAGTGCTCCTGGACCAAGAGCTGTTGTTCCTCCCCATCTGCAGCGGCATTTTAGCCTACAGGGCCCCCGCCTGGCAGCTGGCATCTGTGCTGGGGCCGGGGGAAGGGGGGGGATCAGCTCCTGCCCCAGCTCAGTGCTGAGCTGAACTGTGGCGTTAAGTAGAAAGATCTGGGCTTCGGTAGAGCAGAGGTCTGAGGCAGTCAGTAGAACATTAACCTGGGGAACTCGTGAGTTCTCGAGTGCCAAGTTCAGAGAGGTTCACGCCCAGGCTTAAGCTCATGGTCAAGGCAACTCTCTAATTCTGCTTGCTACCCGCCGTGCCCTGCAGATAGAGCCCCGCTCCGGGCAGCTCTAGGCTTCTGTACCAGGCAGGGGTGGGGACAGGGGACAGGTTCTGAGCGTTCTGCAGCATTGGGAACGTTCTGGCCCGCACGTTAGTCAGAGGGACCAATGAGCTCACCATTTGGCCGGGGCGAGAAGCCGCCCCTTGCTGTTCCCAGGGCTGAGCCTGTGGGCAGGCTGTGCTTTTGTCCTTCGGCCGTGCAGGCTGTGCCTGGCTGTTTCTGTCTCAAGGCCCCCCGCCCCGGTGAACCCGAGCCTCCCTGCAGAGACTGCAGCACTCAGCTACAGAGACGCAGGGGCAAACCGGCTGGACTTCCCCAGCCTTCTCACCATGGGGAGGACAGTGAACACGCTGAGGCTCGTGGAAACGTCTCCTTCACAAAAGCTGGGCAGTGTCCCCGAGCAAGGACTCCAGCTTCTGACTTTCCTGACCCAGCCAGGGACAGCCAACGTCTGAGACCCATCCTGGGAGGGCGCTCTCTAGATAGACATACTGAGGGTCTTTGGTCCCTGTGTTTCATTTGCACGGGCCCTGGTTTTAGATGACTAATTAGCACCTCCCCTTTGGGGAACTCACCCCTAGTTTTCTGGTGACAGGATTGCTGTCAACTGCTTCTGGGCACTTGACTTACCTAAAGTCAAGGGGAGGCAGGGCCCCCACGGGTTTGAATAGGCTATGCGTTTTCTGGGGAGAGGGCAGCCAGCCAGGAGATGCTGATCCTGAGAACGCGGTCTCAGAATCTTAGGATTTACACCACTTAGAATTCTTGTCCTCTGAATCTCAAGGTCCTGGGTGCTTACAGGCCTGGAACTTGATGCTTTGGGATCTGGAAGAGAGCTTTGAAGTAACACAGCCCATCGGGGCACTTGTAAGTTAAACAGCCTCAGCTCCAACACCCCTTACCTTCCCCCAGCAAGAGCCTTGTCCCTCAGTGGATTTCCACCGTCAACAGGGGCAGGGTCTGGTCTCTAGACAGGCCCTTGAGTAACCTGCTGCAGTGCCCACCCCCACCTCCAGGGGGAGCCAGAGCAGAGCAGCCATACAATTGCAAGGGACACTGGTCCATCAGCCTCAGAGACAAGCATTTCTCAACTCCCACTATGTTCTCCAGAGCTTGGGGCACAGTGGATGGTCATTGGTAGACAACCATCTGACAATGTAATTGTAAAGACAAGCTTTTCACACATGAAGCAGCTGGGGACCCAATGAAAGACAGGATCTGTGTGGTCAGGCAGAAAGCTCTGGAGGGGTCCAGAGGAAACAGGCCTGGGGCTTGCGGAAAGGGAAGGTTTCCAGGAAGAGGCTGGCTTTGGAGGGGCCCATGGCTATTAAGTCCTGGATTCAGTCCCCTCCCACAGACGCCCGCACAGTATACACGGCCTGCTTCGGTCCTCACCACAAGCGGGCCAAGGGGGGGCTAACATCCAGTGTTAGAGATGAGCTAATGGAGGCTAGAGAAGCTTGGACTCTCACCAGGATCATGTGGTGACTTGGGGCAGAGACAGAGGCCGACCCGGTCCTCCTGACTCCTAGTGCAGTAGTGGCTCGGCCTGACCCATGAGCATGCCCGCGTCCGCGGAGCCGATCTGGGGACTGACTCTTGATACTGTCATCCGGACTTGAATTGTGGTTATATTCTTGGTCCACTGGCCCTGACACTCTCTGACCTACCATTATTGGTGGCACCTAGTCATCCTGCTCTTCAGGCCCTTTTGCTCTGGACCTTCCCCCAGGCTCCTTCCCATCCCCAGCCTCACCTCTGTCCTCTGGAACATTAAGTGGTCTCGTGACATGCCTACCACCCTTGGAGGGCAGGGGATGGTGCCAGATTTCATGCCTTAGAGATCGTGCTTGAAGGGAAGGCATCATGACTTACACTTCCTGCCATGGATGTACCTGGTCGACAGTCATCATGTTTGTACATAGCCATGTCATTTATGTATGTCTGCACGCTTTTTAAAATTGGGACCATACAGTTGCTTTGCAGTCTACTTTGCTCAATAATATTTCATAGTTCTTTTTGCTTTGCATGAACATTCTTCAAAAAAATACCATTTTTTCGGGGCACCTGGGTGGCTCAGTTGGTTAAGCGACTGCCTTCGGCTCAGGTCATGATCCTGGAGTCCCTGGATCGAGTCCCGCATCGGGCTCCCTGCTCGGCAGGGAGTCTGCTTCTCCCTCTGACCCTCCCCCCTCTCATGTGCTCTCTCTCATTCTCTCTCTCTCAAATAAATAAATAAAATCTTTAAAAAAAAAATACCATTTTAAAGGGCTGTGCAATCATAGAGCTGCATTTCATTTTAATTAATCTATTTAATTTTTCACTTATTTTGGAGTATCTGGGCTTTTTTTTTTTTTTTTTTTTGCTACTCCACATTCCCTTTATGGATCATATTTGTCTATAATTTTTTGTTTGAGTTTCTAATTATTTCCTCAGAGAAAATTCCAAGGCATTTATGTTTTCTAGTTAAATATACTTGATACATTCTGCCAAAGTATTTCTAGAAGGGTTGTCCCTGACTTCTATGCCCCTACCAGTGGAGGTCTGAGAGGGCCAGCGTCATGGGTCTGCACCAGCTCATGGAAACACCAGCAAAGCAAATTGTATGATCTAAAAGGCAAATAATGTTATTTCAAAATTAGAACTTACAAGATGATCAAGGACACAAAAATGCTCATAATTATTAAACCATTTTAAATTTGGGGGGTCAATTCTCTGCTTTCTTCACCAGCTTTTCTAACACAGTTTTGATGGACTTATTTAAAAATCATCCTACAAAACCCCCCTACACTGTTGGTGGGAATGCAAGCTGGTGCAGCCACTCTGGAAAACAGTATGGAGGTTCCTCAAAAAGTCAAAAATAGAGCCACCCTATGACCCAGCAATTGCACTACTGGATATTTACCCCAAAGATACAAATGTAGTGATCTGAAGGGGCATGTGCACCCCAATATTTATAGCAGCAATGTCCACAATAGCCAAACTATGGAAAGAGGCTAGATGTCTATCAATAGATGAATGGATAAAGAAGATGTGGTATATATATATCCAATGGAATATTATGCGGCCATCAAAAAAATCTTGCCATTTGCAACTACGTGGATGGAACTAGAGGGTATGATGCTAAGTGAGATAAGTCAATCAGAGAAAGAATTATCATATGATCTCACTGATATGAGGAATTTGGGAAACAAAACAGAGGATCATAGGGGAAGGGAGGGAAAAATGAAACAAGACAAAACCAGAGAGGGAGACAAACCATAAGAGACTCTTAATCTCAGGAAACAAACTGAGGGTTGCTGGACAGGAGGGGGGTGGGAGGGATGGGGGGCCTGGTGATAGACATTGGGGAGGGTATGTGCTATGGTGAGCACTGTGAATTGTGTAAGACTGATGAATCACAGACCTGTACCCCTGAAACAAATAATATGTTATATGTTAATAAAAACACAATACTAAGTAAATAAATAAACATCATCCTACAAGCTCTCTCTACATTGCCGTTGCGACATTTGTAGCGTATGTGTTTTACTAGTGTGTTGTTTCCTTTTATTTTTGTTTTTGATGGTTTTTAACCTCCCAATGTTTTATATTTTTACATTGTCAAAGCCACTGGCTTTTCCTCTTGTGACATTGTCCATTACTTACTTAGAAAATCCTTCCTGGGAAATAGCTTTTTAAATGGGTCAAGACTCTTGTTCTCTATTTTTGGTAAATTTTGAACAAACATCCTTTTCCCAAATCCCCTTTTCCCTGGACCATCTGGACTGTGCTTGCTTTTATTTCTCCCTCCCCCGGGGCCAGCGTGTTGGGGTGGGAAGAGGCTCTCACAACGTACTGATCTCTGGGTGTAGAAACTGGAGCAAGGGCCTCTGGGCTCCAGAAAGGGTTTGTTCTCCACCTTTAAGGTGGACATGCTCTGCTCTGAACATTGTCTGATCTTTCCCACCAAAGAAATGAAAACGCTGTCCAAAAACCTTTTTAATGTGTTGTATCTGCAAGTGAAGACTATCTGTATATGGGCCGTAGACCCATTCACAGGGCCCTATTGCTGTGCTGTGCTCTTGGGCAAGACAGCCCTGGCTCCTTGGTAGCCAAAACGCCTGGGGGCCTTGAGGGTCTTTGGGTCCATAATGTGGTCCAGCCATTTGTCTGTGCCATGGGCGCATTGGAATCTTATTCCCTTGCGGCCCACACAGCAATCCACTGCTGAGCTTCTGTAGTGTATGGAACCAAAATGGCACCACCCTGTGGAGAGTTGGCTTGGCTCAAAGCTGGGATCTCCGCATTCTGACCCCAGCTCTGCCTCCTCGCAGGTATACGACCTCCGGGAGTTTCCTTTCTGCGCAAGGAGGACCCTAACAGCCAGCTCTCAGGGTCGGTGTGAGGATACTTCCGCCACCAATGAGCAGACCAGATTTGTGCATGCTGTCTCTCAAAAAGGGAAGAACATGCCAAAGATAGCCAAAGTGTGGGACTGGGAAGAGAGCCAAGATAAACTCCTGGACTTTAATTGTTATTTCTCTACTATGTGGAGAAACTAGATTCTCAGTCCTTCAAAGCATCAAAGGATTTTAGGAGAGGAAATTTGGTGTTGTGGCTAAGCCAAGGGGCTTTGAAGTCAAGAGCTGAGTTCCTAACAGTTTCCGGATCTGCTCCTTCCGACTGTATGACCTTGGGCAAGTTACTTCTCTTCTGTAAACCTTAGTTTCTGTATCATAAAATGGGGCTATCAGCAGTGCCCCTCTTGTAGGGCATTGTGGGGATTAAATAAGATAATATCTGTAAAATTAGGGTGAATATATACCTATGTTCCAAACCAGGACACTTTTGAGAGGGAAAAGAGATGCAATTAATAATTGTCCAGCAACCCAGGACTGTCCCAGGCAAACCAGGGCAAACGGCTTCACAGCATAAAGGGCTTGGCACAGTGCCTGACCGAATATGCCCTCTGTGACAGCAGCCGATTTACTGAGGAGTGTGTGGGTTCGCTCTACGGCTGGGTGGCACATGCTGGAGACAGAAAAGAACCATCTCGACAGAGCGCCCCGGATGGAGCAGAGGCAAGGGGCTGGGATTCACAGCCATGACTCAGGGGGAGCCAGGAGCCACCAGAGCCTCACCCAGCCCTCGGTGCCCTCCGGGAGGTCGTCCTTCCTGGAAGGAGGTGGTGAGGGGCCAAGTCCTTTTCCCAGGGTTGCTGCAAGGGAGCCCTGCTTGGACTGGTCCCTCTCCACTCTATCCCATGGGATCAAATTAAAGCCAACTCTGGACAAGGCAAAGGCTCCAGTTCCTGCCTGAGTCTGGCCCTTTCCTTCTCGGGTCCTCTGGGGCCCATGCAGAACCTCATCCCAGTAGCTCCAGAGGTCACAGCCTCTCGCCCTTGCGTGGGCCCCTCATTCCTCACCCCAAGCCAGCCGGACACAAAGTGAACTGCCTATGGTGTGTGCAATCCCTCTCGGGCCCTCAGCTCTCCTCCCAAGCGTTAGCACAAACACATTCCTGAAGACAAGCAGGAACCGGGAATGACTCAGGCCTCAGGAATGTGCAATCTGATCCCCTTGCTTGGGGGGCAAATTCCTCAGCCTAAGGTGGGCAGCTAGCTGGCCGAGCCTAGAAGCCCTGGAGGAGGGCTCTGAGGGAATAGCTCTCTGTAGCCGCCTTCAGACCCCAGAGCCTAATGGTGTTGGGGGTTGGTTGTGGGGTCAAGGGAATGCTCAGAGACCCCATTCCATGTTCAGGGCCAGTATTCAGAATCACTGGAGCAAGCAGGCTGAGTCCCCAGGGGCAGGAGTCTGGAAGCAGAACCATGGGGGGGATGGGCACCTCACCCTCCCGGGGCCCATCCCCTGAGCAGTGGGAGAGGGGAGAAGCCTCTAGATGCAGGACTGAGAGCAGTCTGTTCTATCCTCCTGGCCTCACAGCTGTCCTGCAGGACGCAGGCTATCTTCAGTTGGGAGGCTGTAGCTCCAGGTCACTCACGCCCTGCCTGGCCCAGCCTCGGCCAAGGATTCTTTACGTCCTGTGCAGAACCACCTAACAATCTTTTAAAATCATAGAAGAAGGCAATCTTTTAAAATCATAGAAGAAATCCCGCATTTGATGACTCGGAGGCTGGATGTTCGCTAGAGGAGCAGAACACTAGTTGAGCCTAAGTCTGTGAGTCAGGTACCAAATCTGGTGAGTCAGAAACCCCAAATGATGGAACACAAATAAGAAATGCAGGCCCTTTGGCCTGAAACGGACACCTGGGCAGCTTGGTGGGGGACCCGGTTCTGGGACGAAACAAGGCACAGATGCTTGCCATCAGCATAAGTGGAGGAGTGCACTGGCCAGGTCCACAGAGTGACCTGTCTTCCAGCCACCCTGAGACAGGTCAGAGAGACCTCAACCCATCCTGCGCGGTCTGTTGCAGTGCTGGGCCCCAGGTATCACGATGGCCAAGACGGCAGATCTAACCTGAGGGGGTTGTGGCCACGCCCTTCCTCTGTTGGACGACTCCCAAGCAAGGGAAGCCCGCCTCCTTCCACCACAGAAGATGGTGTGGGGCTGCTGGCCCCTCCTCACTCCTCAGCCAGAGTGGTAGCTGGGACTTGTGCTTGACCAATCGAACCCTTGTCCCTGGGGCTTGGAATCTGGAGGGAGTGATACAAAGCTTCCGAGAGAGGCTGACAGGACTGGGAATCCAGCCGGGTCCATCTGGGGGTGGAAGGTATTAGCACACTGTCCCCATGGGGGACACTGTCCAACGGTGCTCACCTCCCTTGTTCTCCAGCCTTCCTGATAATCCAGTGCGAGCAGCCCAACATTCTTCCACTAAAATCTTTTCCGAAGTAAGTTAGCCAAAGCCGGTTTCTGTGGTTTGCTTATGAAGGCCAAGTGCAACAGACCAGCGTGTGCCAAGACCAGCACAGCTCAGAGGGGTTACCCCTAGTGCCAGGGCCCCACCTTTGACTGCATATGTCTTGCTCTAGAATCCTTGCTTGATTAAGGTGTGAGCAGAGGCTGGGGATGACCGGGGAGGTTGGTTTTGGGTGGGGGAGCTGGTCCTGGGAGCACTCAGCTTAGGGTGAGAGTGGCAGGTAGGCCAGAAGGAGAGGGGAAATTGAGGCAGTCAGTGGCACAGGGCTGGGACTCCTCGTTGGCCTGGGCAGAGGCAGGTATGCAACCCATCCAGCTCACAGCCTGGCAGGCACAGAGGGATTAAAGGTGGTTCAGGTGAAGAGGCACGGCAGGGAGAAGTTCTCAAGGACTGGGCAGGGAGGGGGGCAGGACATCTGGGCGGGATCCCTGATTCAAGAACTCACGCCCACCCGGGCCACCAGCGCCTCGAGCCTCATCTCTCAGCAGGGCATGGAGTCCTGAAGCCTGGGCTGCAAGGGCAGCCCACCGAAACTGGAGGCTCTGACCCTCCCAGAGGGTCCCCGCTGGATCTGAACCCCACAGTGGGAGGAGCCCCAGCATAGTGGGTGCTTGTTCCTGTTTGACAGTGTGCCTCCCGGGAGCATGCTGAGCTGAGGCCAGTGGGCTGACAATCCTCCCGCTGTCCCTCTGTGGGGACGTACAGTGCCCTCCCATCTGCCCCTTAGCCGACTTCTTAGGTGCCCGTGAAAGCCGAGTGGAGGAGGGGTGGGTCCCCTGATGGCAAGGACAGTGGGGACAGAAGAGGATACAATGTAAGGGGTTGACATGAATAGGGGGTGCCCGTCCCTGGGGCCCTCTCCGCTGGAAATGGAGAAATGGCCGTCCCAGGGCACCTGCAGAGCACACCGTGCCCGCTGCTCCCAGCCCTTCCTCACTTACTCCTGCTGCCTGAGAGACCAGCCCTGCCCAGGACCTCTTTTCCCACCCACCCCTCTCTCTTAGTGTCCTCCACACCTCAGGTGGACAAGCACCCCAGCACCACCCCTGTCCACCCTCCCTCCACAGCCCTGCCTTGTCCCACCCTGCACTCAGTACCCCGTCCCACCCTGCACGGGGAGGGCTGCATCTCCCAGGGCTGTTCTGTGCAGCCTCCCTTCAGTAGATGTGGAGCCTTCCTCTATGGGAAGACAGAAAAAGTGGTGGACAGACCCTAGAGTGGCGCCATGTTTTCCTGCCCAACGTTCGGTCCATAATTCCCTCCCCTTGGGTGTGGGCAGGACCTGTGACTTGGTCCTAGCTCGTAGAATATGAAGGGATTTTGCAGGTGTCGGGAAGATCCCAAATCAGTTGGTTTTGAGTTCATCAAAACAGAGATTATTCTGTGTGGGGCTGGCTTAATTGGGTAAGAACCCATAAACATGGGATTGGGCCTGCTCTGGGTGCAGAGCCCATCCTTGCCAGCTTGATGGAATAAGCAGCCGTCAAGGAAGCCCACCTGGCAAAGAACCACAGGTGGTCTCAATCAGGGGGTGGCCTCCAGCTGACAGTCAGAAAGAGCAGGCCCTCAGTCATCCAGCTGCAAGGAAATGCCTGAACTCAGGAGAAGACTCTTCCCCACACGAACCTCCCGATGAGAATGCTGCCAGCTTCCACTTAGATGGCAGTCTTATGAGGCCCCGAGCAAAGGACCCAGCTAAGCCAGGCCCAGATTCCTGACCCACAGCAACTGTGAGATGAGAGGATAAATGTGTGCTATTTTAAGCTGCCAGGTTTGTGGTAATTTGTTACCCAAAGATAGAAAGTTCATATTGAGCTGGAAGGGTTGGGGTGTTAACCTGGAGCTTGGAACAGGAATGGGGTGTCTTGCCTTCTTTAGAGTCAGAGCCCTGAACCCAAGCCCCCAAGGGCCAGAATCCACAGCCAGGTAGTGGCTGGCTCCAGGCAGGACAGCAGCTGAGGGCCCTCACTGGGGTCTGGTCTCCAGGTTTTGCTGATGGAAGCCCGCATGCTGGGGAGTATGTGGGGGTATGGGGGAGACCCTTACCTGGGGAGGGGTCCTCTGCTTTGGTACTCTAGGGCCTCATCCAATTCTCTGGGGCTGAGCTCCACAGGAGTAGGGGTCCTGTTCAGAGGTCTATACACACTGAATTTACATAAAGATTTTCAATGAAAACTCATCATGCGCCTGCCTGGTGTTCACTCCCACCAGCTCCTGAGGCCTCCCTCTTCCCCGTGCCACCAGCTCTTGAGAGTATCTGTCTTGGTCAGTTTTGCCAATCTCATGGGTGTGAAATAGTACCTCATTGTTTCAATTTGCATTTCCTTGATAACTAGTGAGGTTTACAACCTCTTGGTGAATTTGTTAGTCATTTGGATTTCCCTTCCTGTGAATTCTCTTATATCCTTTGATTTCTCTACCAAAAAAAAAAAAAAAAATTATTTTTTGGTTTTTTCCCCTTCAGGTTTCTAAGGGCACCCAGCTTGGTGCATACCCAGGGGCAGCAGGTCAGCCCGCTCCTTCTTCCCCAGCTCCGCCCAGCTCCCGTCACCTACCCTGTGCGTTCCACGCCAGCCCCTTGGGTCTGTGTCCCTGAGGGAGCCCTACATGAGGCCCTGGAGAGAGCAGAGAGAAACAGGTCCTAGCTGCCTCTCCTGCTGGTCCACAACCCTTCCACTCGCTTTTTTTTTTAAGCCAGGAGGGAGAAAGAGGGGGTGCCGTATCAGGGTTATTCTTGTGGGATTTATGGGGGAGTGACTGGATACTGGCTTTCCTCCCGTTGCAGGGACCCAGGCTGCCTGGTGGACCCCCATCCCCTCCCCCAGGACTATGGTTCCAGAGAACCCGGGAGAAAACACAAATGACCCCTTTGAGGCTGCAGGGCCAGCGGGGGCTTCCGGGGCAAACAATGGTCCTCTGTGTGTGTGTCTGGTTTCTCCTGAGGGCCGGAAGCCCCTGGTGCGTGGCCCACCGATGAGTCATGCAGGATATCTCCTGGGCCTGCTTTGTTGTGCCTGAGGATCTCTCAGCCCAGCCTGAAATGGCAGATGATCTCATCGGCTGTTCAGGGGAAGCCCTGTCAATGGACAGCCCCGGGAAGCTCACCGCCCACGAGCGCTGGAGAGTCCTGGTCCCCCCGGCCTTGAGCGAGTTCCTGGAGGCGGGGGTGGGGGTGGGGGTGGGAATGCTGGGCAGAGAGAGCCAACAGGAACAAAAGACCCCGTGCTCATGGAGTCCAGGGAAACCCCCTTCTGCTCTCTCTGGACTCCGCACGCGTGTGGTGGCCGCCCAGCTCCAGCTGTGTCCTGGGGAGTTTCCTGAACTCAGGAGAAGCCCCAGACAAGTGTATTAGGAACATCCCAAGCAGGGTCGACCTGGGACTGGCAGGAAGTCAAGGGCTGGGGTGGCCACCGATCCTGGCTTGGCCTATGAGGCTTGGAAGCGAACAAGGGTCGGACTTTCCACTTGGCTGGACTCAACTGAGATTTCAGAAACAATGAGCCATGTGGTACCGAGGTCATTTCAGTTCTTGGAACTTGGACATTTCTGTTAATGGTTGTTGTTGTTGTTGTTTAAAAGATACCTCCCTTCCTGGTACAGAAACATGGCCCCTAAGTCACAGAGCCACACACCCACTCACTGTGTGGCCTTGACCAAGTTACTTTACCTTTCTGAGCCTCAGTTTCCCCCTCAATAACTGCTCCTGAGGCTGTTACAGGCAGACCCAAGTGTACAGACACCAGCTGCCCGGCTCATAGCTGGCCCTCATTAACCAGTAGTCTCCTCTCTTCCCTTCATTCCCTCATAGCTTTGGAGAGGCTCTTGGTTGGGCTTCTGTTCTGGTTTACCCCCCAGAAGCTCACAGCTGAACACGTTCCTTGGACGGCCCCCCTTTCTTCTGGATGCAGGGGATGGGCAGGGCCACCTGCCAGAGCCTCCGAGGAAAGAACCTCCCCAGTCGGTCTGAGGGCCAAGAATGGGGTCATGTCGCCTTCTGCTGGAAACACCATAGGGATAGAGTCCAGGCCTGCAGGTGTGGGGAGGCCAGAGCTCAACCCCAGAAATCACCGAGACCAAGGTCCCTCCCGCGCGGACTGCACCCATCCCACCGCTGAGCGCTACCCTGAGCAGCTGGAGAGCCACAGGGAGGAGGCCAGGCACCAGGCAAGAGAAGCTCTTCCCGGCGGGCTGCCTGCCCAGCTCTGCCCTATGCCTCTGTCCGAGATTCAGGAGCACTGCCCCCAAGCCTTCTTCCTGTACCCCTCGCCAGGGCTTGGCACGTTACCTGAGGAGAAATGACACAGCACTGAGTGTTCCGTGTCAGAGGTTGCCAGCCTCGTGGGTCATTGTGAGAAACTGGACACGGTACCGTGGCTTTTGCAAGTCCATGGTCGCCCCCCGGCCACCAAAACATCCACCTGAGAAGTGAGTCGAAGAGTCACACTGCTAGGTTTGATGAAAGAGGCCATGTTGGTTCAGACACGGCCAGCATGTGTGTTCTGACCTGTGTTACAGTCTCTGGAGGGCCCATCCCACCCCCCGCGCCCCAGCCTCAGTGCCAGGGACGGATGCTTGGACAGGAGCCCCCCGCACGGCCCCCTGTCTGCACGCAGCAGCTGCTCTAAGAACATGACTTGCCTCAGGCTCAAAAGCGTGGGCATTTGAACTTGTGCACCAAGGCCTTAGTCACTCTGGCCCCTGCTCAGCCCCAGCTCCTGCCCATCTCTACTCCCAGTCTACCCTCCAGCCACGGGGAAGCCCCCTTACACTTCCCAGATGGGCCCTTCTTCCCCCTGGAGGGTCTTTCTTCCCCATGCCCCCTCTGCCCACGTCAGGCCTGTATGAAAGCCACTGACATGTCTGAGGGAACGCAGGGAGCTGGGAAGATGGCGTGAACTAGAACTTCTCTCGGGGAGAACAGCGCACATGATTTCAAAGGAGTTCTTGGACAAGACCCTTGGGAGGAGGTGAGACCCCCAAGAATCACACTGGGCCCCACAGATGGTTGGGAGCTTTCTAAGGAGGCCTTTGGTCTCTCTGAATGGGCCGTGTGTGGGGCCAGGGCTGAACGGGTTCTCCTTTCTCTGCTTCCCTCTTCTCAGCCTCCCCCCCACATATAAATATCGAGTTGACATTAAAAGAACATCAATTTCTAGTGTCCCTATTTCCATGCCCTCAGCCCGCACTGGGCTGCCCCAAGTCTTAGCGGCCCACCCCTGCTCGCCCTGCAAACCCGACTCAACAGCAGGTGTGGCTTTTGTTCTTTTTCCAGAACTTATCCCAGGCTTGGCCGCGTCTGTGCTCCACGATGTTTGCAAGGACGGCAGGGCCTCCTGCCCCGAGTCAGCGGTGGGCACGGCGTGACACCCCCTTACAGCCCAGCATGCGCGGACATAGGGGTGCATGCAGAGAGACATGTGTGTGATCACTTCAAGTGTCTACACCAGATTCATGCCCTCGCCTGCACCGGATATGCTCCTGCCTGGCCCCGGGAGCCTCTCAGCCAGCTCAGCACACCTGCAATCTGTCTTCAAATCCAGGCACATCTGTCCTCTTCATCCCACCCCTGATGGCCAGGCCCCAAATTCAGGTTCCAATCCTCTCTCTCTTTTTTTTTTTTTTTTGTTAAGATTTTATTTATTCATTTGAGAGAGAGAGAGAGCATGAGCCGGGGTGCGGAGGCAGGTGAAGAGGCAGAGGGAGAAGGAAAAGCAGGCAGGGAGCCCGATGCAGGGACCCGGAGATCGTGACCTGAGCCAAAGGCAGAGGCTTAACCATCTGAGCCACCCAGGCGCCCAGGTTCCAATCCTCTCCACTTGGACCTCGCCAGCTATACCAGATGCAATCAGGTCAGGAGTCCCCGGCCCAGCTTTCTTCTAGACAGGATTCTGCCTTCCAGATGCAGCCACAGCCCCACTGTTACCCGCCGCCCCCACTTAGGGCTCCTGCAACACGGCATGTTTGGCGGAGCCCCTCTAACGTGCACCCTCTGCCCCAAGCCTCGCTGTGGCTCCCACACAGTTCACACTCCACCCCAGGTCTGGGTCTCCACCGCCGACTCTTCTCCACCCACCGTGCTCCCTTCTCCTCTCTGCCAGTCCAGGGCAGCCATCAGTCACCCCCGTGTCACCCTCTGGCCAACATAGCTGCCACGATTCTGCCTTCCTCTGTACTCCTATGGGCTTGATTATGCCACAAAGTTAGGGTCTTTGAGCCTCAGTCTAATCCACGTTATCATGAGCACCTACTACGTACAGGACACTAATCCAAAGTCAGACTGGCTGCGGCCGGACCGAACGTGGACTCTGCGCTCAAAGCCCCCCGGAATCCGTGTTGCCCCGGGGCAGAACCTTTGGGGACACTTGCATGATGCATCAGTGCAGGCCTGGCCTCTGCAGTGGTCAGATCTGCAGCTAGGCCTTCAGGCAACGAGGCTGGTCAGAGACGGTAGACCCCAAACAAATTGCTGCTGGGAATTCACAGAAACCATCCATCCTGGACATCTCCCTGGGAAAGGATCCCTTCGGGGGAATTCTGACTTTATCATTTGTTTTCCACTGAACAGAAGTATATGACTGTGTATCCTTTGGTTCATAGAAAGCAACCACTCCATCCAGAACAGAAACAGAAACTTCAGCCTGCATTGTCCCTTTGGAAATCAATTCCGTTTCCCAGAAGGCAGGGAAGGCCCAAGAAACAGCACAGACTCAGTGTGATGGGGTCGGCTTCCATTTCTGTTGTAGAATTTAAAAATCCCCAGATTGTGGCACGTGCCCTGGACTCACACTGAGGGAGCCACTCCAGTCTCCCCCTCTGCAGAGTATCAGGGGCACCTGCTGTGTGCCGGGCACTTCCAACACTGTGAGGGAGGTAATGCTCTCCCCGCTTCAGAGAGAAAGTCATATGGCCAGGAAATGGCAGAGCCTCTGGAATCGGACCTGAGTCTCAGAGAGGCCCCATACAAAGCCTAGAAAATGGGATACCAGTAGATGTGGCTCCCGTGGCAGAAGGGTCTGCGTGGGGAAGGCTTTTTGGGGGATGTAAAGCTCAGGCTGGTTCTCAGAGGGCAGGAGAGAAGGAGGGACAGGCAGCGTCCCAGGGGAAGGAAGAACACAAGCAGAGATGGAGAGAAGCCTGGCCAGAAAGAAGATGGGACGGGATGGATTGGAGGCCCCCCCGTCCTCAATAACCTGTCAGAAGCGTCTTAAGCATCACCCTTTATGTAGATAGCTGTCTTTTAACGGGCAGTCCCTTCTTGAGTGAGGGCATCAAGGGCCTCATAGCGGCTCACACCTTAAAGGAATTCCTCAGCTGCTCCTGTCCTCCCTGGAAAGGGTGGGCCCAAGGGAGGGGGTGACACAGAGGGCGTGGAGGAATCACAGACCGGCGCCCCGCGTGGAAGAGCTCAGGCCTGCGGACGCCAGGCCGGTGGTTAAATCATGTGGGTGCTTTGAGGCCCAAGCCTAGAGAGCCCAGGAGGGAGGAGGAATGCTTGGCTTCCTCCCTAGGGCCCTGCCCCTCACCTGACACTGCAGTGGGGCCTCCAGAGATGCTTAAAGAGGGGCTCACTACCTTTGGGGGCCGACAAGGTAGGAGCCCCATGGCTCAAGAGCTGGCGAGCCTGGTAGCTAGAGACTGCCGAGGCCAACAGAGCTGGAGGAAGGGGTTGGCACTTCTTGGCCTTTTCCGACTTAAAGAGTCAGCTGAAGAATTAAAAGAAGCACAGGAGGCTTTGGGCGAGGCCTGTGGGCTGACATGGTTATGCCCCTGGCTCCCGAGGCTGCAGGACTGAGCCAGGGAAACATCCCTCCAGACCCCTTACTCTCAGAATGTGGCCTCAGCTCCGCAAATGCATCCTTGGGGGTGTGAATAGCTGCAGAGCCAACCCCCAGAGCCCATTGTTCTGGAAGTTCCAAAACAACCAAAACAAACTCTCAACAATATGGGAGTGAGGAGGGAGGACGGAAAGGGCCAGTGGGGGCCTTTGTCCTGAGGCAGCCAGACATTTACATTTTCCACATTAATGAGCTAGGAAATGGCTCTTTTTATGCCAGTAATAACAACCACCACCCCCTCCATGTTCTCATCTAATCCTGGCAAAAAACCAAGCAAGGCCAATATGAGCATCCTGTTACAGAGATGAGGGGCTGACGGTCCAAGAGGCCCATGACCGCCAGTGTCGCGAACGCTAGAGCTGAGGCTCGAACCCAGTGCCCCAGCTTCTCTCCATCCAGCTCAGTGGGGCCAGCAGCACCAGCCCAGGCACAGGATCGGCCTGAAGGAAATTGCCTGGTTCCCTTGAGCCTCCCAACACCATGAGCCAGATAAGGAAGCAGACTCTTGCGAGGTGGCCAGGAGGCCAGGCTGCCCCAGCACTACCTGCCCCCAAGTGCCACTGGGTGAAGGCCAGGGGCCGGTCCAGTGGGGCTGGCCAGGCCATCGCCCTCTCATCAACCTACGCTGACGGGGTTACCTGTCTATAGCCACACACTCTCCCGGCCAGGCAGTTCTCCTGTCTTTCTGCTGGTGCCCTGGCCCTTGGGGGCCTGAGAATGAGGTCTCCCCCATTCCCTCTCCCAGGCCAGCTCAGCCCTGCTCCCCGAGCCCCGAGCCTTGTGCAGTGGTGGGAAGAAGGTAGCGACGGATCAACCTCTTGTACACAATTAACAATCGACTGTATCTCTTCCAACACTGTAAGATTTTCACGGGCTAATATTTTTAGCAGCAAAAGAAAAATTGCTGAACTCATAAATTGTGATTTTGTGTACTCATCTATTTCCAAAGCTCATTGCTAGATAACTAAGAGCTTGTTCTTTGATTATGGCCATTTAGTAAAAGGGATTCTAACAGGCTTGCTCGAGTCTCACGAGCCTTTCAGTTTGCACCAAGAAGCTGTGTGTGACAACACTTCCATCTGGCAGATGGCCTCACTGGAATGCACTCAGAAGTCTGCAGAATGGAGACATCAACAGAAGCACAATTAATCAGCGCAATTGTTTTCCCTGCTGTGAACAGGACATTTCTCTGGATTTTTGAGGGCAACACACATGGCAAGGACCTGGCTTGGCATTCTCTGTGGCTTTCAAAACCATGTTTAGTGGCGGGCATGCTTTGGTTTCCGATACTGGTCTTCCTGCTCACGTTCTGTCTCGGGCCAGGGCAGCAAAGCCCTCAGCCCTCCTTGCTCCAGTGGGAGGGAGCAGCCTGAAGTTACTGGCTCTGACTAGAGGCTCTCTGGACCCTGGCTTTGGTAATTGTTATTTTTATGGGGAAATTTCTTGGTTTTGTAACTTGCAGACCAGAAAAAGAAAAACCATTTAAGCCAATAACTGAACAGGAAGGGGAAAGCCAAAAACTCCTTACTGAGTGAACTGCTGGGAGTTGTAGATTTGGTGAAGCCTCCAGAAGCACTCCTTCGGGACTGCTGGTCTACCCTGAGCTAGTCCTTTTTAGGGAACCTCTGAGTCTTAGATTTCTCAGTCTACAAAAGGCATCTCACAACCTGCCAAATGATGCAGGTTTCAGGATTAACATGAATGAGACAGGGGCTTTGGGGTCTTCCTTGAAAGAACAGTTATAAAACACACCTCCTAGAGAGACCCAAGACACTGTGGGTGGGGGTGGGGAGTCTCAAGGTTGAAGAGGAGAGGGTTTTTCTGTGGGAAGGATGAGGTGGGGGGAAGGCCAGACAAGATCATGGAGCTGCCGGCCTTTCTTCCTCAGGACCCCAGGGCCTGGCTCCCCGGCCCAGAGCTGGCAGAAACCCAGGGGCCTGGGCTGACAGCACCGAGACAAAGTCTCCCCTCTCCCAAGTGTGGGGGCTCCCAAACTTCCCTTCCGCCAGATTAAGAGGGAAGGGCCTGATCACCCAGTTTCCAACTGGTTAGAGGAAAAGGTCCTCGGTGTTTTCACAACATCATGCTGTTTCTCCTTGGAAGGAACCTAGAGTTCTAAATCACAGGCATGGAGGGGAGGAGGATGTGAGGAAATCATTTCAAAGCCTTAGGGCTACACCAAGACCTGAATCAGGAGTCTTTGTAGCCCCAGGGCCTGGGTCATGGGTGGCTTGGGGCAGCGAGAGGAGATTCTGATAGGAACAGAAGTCTTCAAAAAACAGTTATTATGACACTTGTTACAGAATGGTAAGGCAGACGTTACTCAGGGGGACCGTCACAATAGGTACAGGGAACACAGCGGTGGGGTTTTACAGTGGGGGAGAGAGACTGGGCTCACTCTGACTACAAGGAAACGAGGGAATTATAGCCAAGGAGCAAGGGTGGGGTGGGGATGGAAAAGGACTAAGAGGAAACACCTGGGGTCAGGGAATTCTGGCTACGTGAACCTCATGGGATTCCTGCTGAAGGCAGGCCAGGGTGGCCACAAGTCACCCGGGGAAGGTGGGGGATGGGAACCACATCAGATGTTGAGGGTGATCAGATACCGAGGAGGGGGGATTCTGGATGAGCTGATTTAGCAGGATTCTTGCTAAATTGGACAATGCAGAGACAAATATGGAAGGCCCAAACCAAGGCCTAGTTGAGAAGAGAGCTCAGAAGAGCCTGACAGGAGTTCCGTCCAGGGGAGAATGTCAGTCAGAGAAAAGTGGCCCCAAGCCGGAAATCTGGGTGCTCGGAGCTGGAAGGAGGCAGCTGAGCCAGATAAGAACCTGATGGGAACCGCATTAAAAGTTGGTGGCAGGGTCAGGCCTGAGCCAGGCTTCCCAGCCTCTCCCTGGGCCTCGCGCTCCCCCTCCTTCTCCCCACGGAACCAACCCTGGACACAGGGAGGAAAGAGCACTGGGTGTGAACACAGGAGTCCGGATCTCGGGGCCAGTCCTGGCTCTATCAGCTCTGTGGCCTTACAAGATGACCTAAACCCCTCGGAGCCTGAATTCCTTGGAAATAAAGTGAGGACGTATAATAAAGTGAGGCATGCGGCTTCGGCGAGGTGGTTGCAAGTCTGCAGCCCTGTTCCCCTCTGCCACTCTCGCCTACCAACGAGATGTGCAGACAGGACTCAATGATTTGAGGTCTGTCCTGGTGTCCCACGAGTGGCCTCAGGGAGGCGGCGGGTTCTGTCTCAAGTTCATGAATCGACGCCTGCTGCCATTAGGTCAGCCACCAGCTTTGCCTGGGGACCCAGGGACTTCATGGGTTCACTGCCCCTGGGGCACACAGGCCACCTCCAGAGAAAGCCTCTCTTGGGAAGGCCAGTGGACACGGGTCCAGGGCAGGATCACAGAAGCCCGTGTGGGCCAGGATGAGGGTCCCATGAGGCCTGCGAGGGCTAGAGGGGAGGAAGCAGGCTGGGAGGGTCTCTGCTGTCTTCCTCAGCAGGAGGAGGTCCTGGGGGTTTGTGGGACTCTGTTTTCTCCAATCTGTGGCGCCAGTCTGAGTTTGGCAAATGACCCCTGGAGAGAACCAGGGCAATAAAGTTAGAATAGCTCAGGCACAGGAAAAAGGACACAAAGGCGAACAATGTGGGGAGTGTTCAACAGGAAGAGATGGGAACGGGGCCGGGGCCCCTGGGCAGGCCTAGGCTCCAAGAGTCTGGAAGTATGTGGGTGACCCCGAGGCTCAGGCAGTGCCAGGAGAGGAGGGGGCCTGTGTCCAGAGGTGGACAAACACAGAGGGAGCAGAGGAAGGGGAAGGCCTGAGAAAAAGGGGTACAGCCCAAGGAAGAGGTTTCTGGTATGGAGGGCTGAGGAAGAGCTATCTCCAGAGTCAGGCCTAGTTTTTGTCTTTTTCTTTTTTAGGGAGCAGAGATTTCTGTCTGTTCAGACCCCAGTTGACTTCACAAACATTGGGCCCCTGCTGCATGCAAGGTCTGGGCTACAAGGGAGTGAGTGATGAAGGAGATGGAGTCCCTGCTTCTAGAACCTGGACACCCCCCGCCCCCCGCCTCCCCCCCCCCCCAGTGGCCTCACTACTCCTATCATGGCTCAGGTGAGCAGGGGTCTCTCCTTGAATTCTGCGATCCTTCCTAGCCCTCCTGTGGCTCTTTAGGGTAAAATCCAAGCTCCCAGCCAGCATCCAAGGCCTGCCCTGCTGCCTGTCTGGGCCTCACCTCCCCCAAACCGTCTCGCTCAGAGAGCTACTCACTCCCAAGCCTCCAGGACTTTGCTTCCCTTGCTCCCCTTTCTGAAACACCATTTCTTCTCTCCTTCCCCAGTAGAATCTTAACTAACTTCTAGGGACTCAGCTCAGGCATTGCCTCCTCGGGAAAACTCACCCTGCTTTCTCAGTTTGGTTAGTCCCCAAACCCCCGCCAGGGCAAGCCTGGAATCATCATAAGGTGATGAGACATTTACCCATCTCTCTCCTACCATCCTTAGCTCCTTGAGGCCACAGTGGAGCCTCTTTATGTCCTAATCCCCCTGAGACCAAGCTGGGCCTTGCCGAAAGCAGGTGTCCAGAGGGTGTTTCCAGATAAGTGAGCCAAAGAGCTCAGGGTCAGTGACTTGCGGGTGACCTGTTGGAGGTGGTAGAACAGAAGAGAGGTATTTCGTCTGTTCTAGGGATCCATAAAGTTGGAAACAAACGTACCTCAATGGTTAGGATGTAATGCTTTCGAGTGGAAGTGGGATCCCAGATTCGGGTATCTCAGCCAGCAAAGAGGGAGAAATTCCCCCACTTTCAAGCGCCTCCCTCCGGGGCAAGGGCTGGGGGTGAGAGGCCCAGCTCTGGGGCGTCAAGAGCCCCAGCAGAGTTCGTGGCCAGGGAGCAGCAATGCAGGACTGTTTCAGGGGGAGGCAGCCCCCCTTGTAAGGGGCCCAATTTTGGTTTGCCTCCCTTGTGTTGAGGCCAGAAAGCCAGGGCAGGGGGCGGGGCCAGGGCACAACTCCTCCTGAAGGACCAAGTTGAGGGTCCTGACCTCAGGGAGGAAGACTGTAAGGGGCAGGGGACAGCACCTCTTGTCAGCCATTGCTGAAAGGAGAAAGAGAGGTGGGGAGCAAATGGGGAGCAGGGCAAGGCTTAGGGATGTGTGGCGGCTCTAGAGCTCAGCCCCCAGTTTGGCCTGTGACCTGAGGGCCCCAGGGCCCACCTCCCGGGACACCAGTGGAGCTGAGCCAGTGGCTGGGAGACAGAGGACCCTTCCTAGGGTCAGTGGACTCAGGAGGGACCTCGGGGACTCATGCAGCTGGTGGCCAGGAGTGGCATGCTCAGTGGACCGAGGGGCAGGTGGCTAAGTAAAAAAGAAGTTAAATTTGAATTTCAGATAAAAGAATAATTTTTTTTTTTTTTTTAGTTTAAGTATGTCCCAAATATTGCATGGCACGTTCTTAGACTAAAAAAGTATTTGTTCATTTGAAATTCAAATGTAGCTGCACGTCCTGTGTTTTTATTTGCCATATAGGGCCATTCTATTTAGGGGGCAGCCTGGTCTGAGGGCCAGCATGGCCCACAGACCCCATAACAATAAAACGTTTCAAAAACAAACACCACCCCCGGCGGCTTGCACAGAAAAACAAAACGTGTAACTTCCTGAGAACACATTATTGTCTGAAGGTGGAAGTCTGCGATTTTGAAGGAAAAAACAGGTTTCTGCTAAGGAAGAGTGAGTCACAGGCAAGCTGAAAATGTGTCTCTGGCTTTTGGGGTAGGGTGGACCCCGGCCCCCTTTCTCTCTCCTTTGCATATTCCCTCATTCTGCCACCTTGGGCAAGGCCCAGCTGGCCTGGGTGCGCTGGGCTGGGCCCTGACTCTCAGTTTACCAAGAACCCCACCAACAATGCCACTTCTGGCCCCCCTGGGTCCCTGAGGCCCCTCCTGACTCCGCTGACCCCAAGGGGGGGTCCCTCTCCCAACTACCGGACCAGCTCTGCCTGTGCCCTTCGGAGGTGGGCGCTGGGGTCCTTGGGTCACAGGCCAGACTGGGGGCCGAGCTTTAGAGCAGCAAGAAGGCCTCTTGGGCGGCAGGCCGGCACCGACCCAGATGTAGAGAGGGTGTGGTGTGCCCACAGGGAGGTCTCAACCCTGAGCTCCGGGGCTCAGAACTAGGAGAGGCTGCCTGGGCCTGCTTCCCCATCAGAAGGGGGCTCTATGGGAGAGGCACAGTGTCCCGTGGCCATGCGTCCCATCCTGTGCTCCAGCCCAGCGCTTTGTCCACTGAGTGTAGAATGGATGTATACTTGGAAACTGCACAAGCCCGGGCCCTGGGCACAGGGCTGCCGTGGGGCAGGCAGAGATGTGTGCAGCCTTGCAGGGCCACCACTGGGCCTGGGAGCCTCCTCGGGTGACTCCTGCCTCCACCCCCAGTCTGGTCTGCCTGGGCAGCAGAGGGCCATGTTAAATCCCGGCACCCCTCTGCTCAAAACCCCCAAAGGGCACCCACCTCACCCAGAATGAGCACTGAGACCTGGCAATGGCCCGGCCCTCGCTCTGCCCCCCATCGCCCTTGGACTTGGCTCCTAGGAGCCTCCCCTTGCCGACATCGCTCTTCTTGCTGTGCCCTGAACAAGCAGGACTTTGTACTTGCTTCCTTTTCTCTGGAATGCTCTTCCCCCCAAAAGGCTCACCTCCTTCAACTCTTTACTCAAACTTCTCTTTTTCAGACCTCCTGACCACACTGACTGAGATCACAACCCTTCCCACTACCCAGCACTACCCTCTCTTTCTCCGAAGCACACCTCACAATGAGGTTTGGCCTTATTGTCCATCTCCCTCGCTAGCACACACGCTCGCTCGTGAGGCGGGATTCACATCTGCTCCTAGGACTGTCAGGGCTCCCCGCGGGTGTTTGTGGGGGGGGGGCGCCTGAGGGAACAGGGGAGGTGGGGGCTGGATGGGCCACTGCCCAGGGAGCCTCCACACTGGGGAGGAGGGGGACCGAGATGCATCTTCAGGGTAGGGTCCAGCCTCCTGGGGACAATCTGTATGAGCTCCCAGTCAGTTATCCCTCTTCTCTTTCCCGAAGGTGCTGCAAACTTGGGGCCAGGTCCCCCTGTCATGGAAGGGACACTGAGGTTCCCAGGAGGGAAGCCCGGACTCCCCCAGAGACAGAATGAGAGGGCAGGGTCACAGGTCAGGGAGTGACCTTTCTAACTTGGAGTCAGTTGCCCAGGCAAACTGCACACAAAGCCAGCCCGCCCCTCTGCAGGAGGCTGTCTGGCCCCACGACATTCCAGGCATTCTTTGGGGTCCTTGTGGCCGAGGTCTGTGTCTGGGGGGGAAGTAGGGCTTTGTGCAGTGAGGAAGTGTCTGACTGCAGACCCCTTTGTTTGGCTGTGAGCGCTGCCTGCCTTCCTTGGGGGGCCCCCTGTCTGGCCCAGCTGAGCAGCTGGGGTGGGGGGGCGGGGCAGAGTAGGGGTCACCCGTGGGTGATGCTAATGCCCCACGGGTGCCCCCTACTGCCCTGCAGGCACACAGCCCTTGCCGGGTCCTGCCTGCCCAGCGTGGTTCAAGGCTGCCCTCAGGCAGTCCAGGAGGGATCCGGCTGAGGGCTCCAAGCTTCTGCCCCTCATTCCAGAAGTAGCGCCCTAAGTGGGATGCAGTTTGGCCTGTTGCGAAAACTCAAACCCAGGGGTCACCCACATGGGTTTGAATCCCAGCACCGCTGCTTACTAAGGAGGTGGCCTTCCCCCAGCGACGTCAGCTCTCCAAATCTTAGCTTTTCACATCTGTGAAATGGTCTAGTAATACTCACTGGATAAAGCGATCGAGAGGTGGTTTCTGGTGCATACACCCAATCACCGTGAATCCCATGGTGTCGGGAGGCTCTGAGAGGGAAAGGGGCCACGAAAGGTGAGGGGCACATAGTCGTCACGGGGAAACAGCTGCAACTCAACCGTAGACAGAATAAGTCCGGCTGCCTCAGGAAGGGCTCCCTCAGGGGGAGCTTCCGGTCAGCGGTGGGTGAAGCAGAGCTGCTGAGTGTCCCCGTCCCGGGCAACGGGTCATGTCCAGCCCTGAGGGCTAGAGCTCCTAGAGGAGATGAGCTAGCTGCGTGACCTTGACAAGCTCATTAAGCTCTTTCTTCCTTAGGAAAATAGGATCCTCATAACCACTGCGCTGAGTGGCAATGCCTGGGAAATTGCTAGCCCAGAGCTTCTGTCTACAGGTGATGGCTGTTCCCATAAAAGCCTCGGCCTGTGAGCCTGGCTCAGCTCAAGCCCTGGCTCGTCATCCAGAGCGCTGTGTGGCCCCAGCCGGTCTCTGGCTCTCTCTGGGCTGCCCTTTCTCTCTCTGTATCCTGAGAAGAGTGACAGAACGTCCTGCTCTGGCCTACTTGGTGGCCTTGGCTTGTCCCAGGAGGGTCTTGCTCAGCGCAGGTGGAGCAGGGTCAGAGGTCCTATGTTTATCTTCTAGCACTGTAACAGCTGCAGGGCATGCCGGGAGCGTAGCTGGCCTGCCCACGGCAGGGAGCAGGTGCCCACTGCCGCCCACTCCAGGTGTGTCTCAGGCTGCAGATGTCTGCAGGGGTCGAGCCCCAGAGGCAGCCTCCTGAGCACCCCCGGGTCAGGCGTGGTATGGGCAGGGAGGTACCCTCTGCCAAGATCAGTAATTGTGGAGATGGGGCTGGCAGGGGCCAGGGGGTTTGGAGGGATCCCTAGACCGTGTGGCAAGTGAAACAGGAGTGGCAGGGTGCAGTGGCCTTGGAAACGTCTGGGCGGCCTGGTGGAGGCCCAGGCGTGGCAGGGCGGAGAGCAAGCTGCGGGCCAGGGGAGGCAGCCAAGAGATGTGCACCACAGGGGAGCATGCAATATTTGCAGGCCACAAGTGTTCAGGATCCTGAGCTGCCCATGCCCTTGCCCCCACTTCAAGCACCTGGCACTGAGGCCTCTCTGTTGGCTGGCTGAGCCGGTGCGAGAGACCTGCCCTCCCTCGGGGGTGAAGCTTCAAAAGCGAGCACCTATCCATGGCTGGACACTGCAGCCCTGTATTCCCCCCCAGAGAGCCTTGGCTGCAGGCAGGAGGGGGGAGCTCCAGATGCAGAGTGAGCTCGAGGCCGGACAAGGCGTGGACAGAGGCTGGGCCTGCTGCCATCCCTGTCCTGAGCCCCCGGAGAGCAGGATGGAGCTCTGATGGACGGGACACAAGGCTCCGCATCTGCTTCGGGGTAGCAAGTTTGGACAGAGCAGGACATGCTCTGGGACATGTTGAACTTCAGCAGCTATTTCGTGGAACCCCTCATGGACTCGGCCTTCTAGATCAGAGGTCTCAAACTGAAATGTGCATCTGACTGACCTGGAGGGCCAAGGGATACACAGATTCCTGGGCCCGACCCCCAGAGCCTCTGAGCGAGCAGGTCTGGGGCGGGGCCCGAGACTCTGCATCTGCCAGCCATCCCCACCGGGGCTGGCGCTGGTGCGACCACGCAGAGCAGGACCATAGGTCTTTGCTGCTCCAGGTGCTGGGCTCAGCCCAGCCGCTTGTCGGAGATGCAGAACCTGCCCCACCACCAGCCTCAGAGGCCAAGTCTGCACCTTAATAAGAAACCAGGTGATTCCAGGCACCTGGGTGATTCAGTGGGTTGAGCATCTGCTTTCGGCTCAGGTCATGATCCCAGGGTCCTGGGATCGAGCCCCACATCAGGCTCCCTGCTCAGTGGGGAGTCTGCTTCTCCCTCTGCCCCTCCTCCCACTCTTTCTCTCAATCTCGCTCTCTCAGATAAGTAAATACAATTTTTTTTTTTTTTTTAAGATTTTATTGACTTATATGACAGAGAGAGAGCACAAGCAGGGGGAGTGGCAGGCAGGTTAACTAACCACAGGTTTCCATTGGTCAGCACAGGTCTAGAGTGACCCAGCTCAGAGGGCCCATGGGGGTTGACGTTGTGTAGACAGGGAAAAGGTTCAGAGAGAGATCAGAACCTGCCTGAGTCAGGGACGGGGTAGGACCAGAACAATGTCCCTGGGCTCTGAGGCCAGTGCTTTCTCCTCCGCAAAGCACTGCCACCATGCGCCCAGGCCCTGGCCCTGCCTCTCTCTCCACCAGCCCCTGGGTGCTACAGCTCTGTGGACTGACGGGTCCCTGGAATCTCAGGAGGCAGCCCGGTGTGAACACTAAGCTCAGCGGTGCAAGGGCCGAGCCGTATGTCCACAACTAGTACCAGACGTAGCTGCAGAGATCGGCCAACTGGGAACGGACACATGCCACCTGTGAACCACAATGGACACACGGCCTACAACACACTCAAGTGCACAGTGGGCTTAGGGCAGAGACCATATTCAGCGTTCACCGTTGTAAGTCGTCAGGGTTGAATGAAACCATAGGGTGGGGCCCCGATCTAACGGGGTTAGTGTCCTTCTACGAAGAGACACCAGAGAACTCGCTGGCTCTCTCTCTGCAGCACTTAAGGATACAGCGAGAAAGTGAGTATCTGCTAGCTGGGAAGAGGGCCCTTACCAGAAACCGGCCCCGTCAGACCTTGTTCGGGGCCCGCAAAACTGTGAGGAAATAAACAGTGGCCAAGCCATGCAGTCTGTGGTATTTTTTTATGGAAGCCCTAGCAGACCAAACACAGGGAAACTGGTTTGACTTTTAAAACCTAGAGGAGAAAAAAATACTAATAATAAAAATAAATGAAAGTTAGAGGAGAACCAGCTACATCTCATAAGCACTGTTGTCTGCTTCCTCCAGGAAGCCGGAGGACCCTGGGACAGAGCCCATCCTTCCAGTCCACAGTGCAGCAGTGACTGGGCAGGGGGACCCCATTGACCTCTAACTCCATAGCTGAGAACTTTGCAAGACTCAAAAGGGATTTGGGGACCTGATCCTTAACAATGGCAAGAGTTACCAGTGTGTGGGACAGGGAAGTTTCCAGGGGAGCAGAAGAGATTTCAAAGGCAGGGGAGCCGTCTTCCTGGAGGGGAGAAAGAAGGGTGGGGAGAGGGATGAGGAAGGGCTGCAGAGAACCCTAAGATTTGGACCCTAGCAGGTCTGGCCTCAAAGCCCATAGTGCCCCCTCAACACCCCCAAACCCTGAGAGCCTTGTGGGCCCCCCTAAAGAGACTGAATTTGGTGCCACAGGCCTGGGGTTTGAAGAATTGCAGACAAGCAGGTTTCTGTGATAGTGTTTACGTTTCAGAAAGATCACTCCGCCATTCGTTTGGATGGTAGACTGTAGGAGAGACTAGGGGTATAGGACCAATTAAGAGGCAACAGGTAAAAAGTTCAAGGGCTTTGATAGGGTCACTAGCAATGGAGTAGAGAAGAGAAAACAGGATAGAGATCTGAAGGAGATGAAATTAGCAGAACCAATCCCAGAATTCGTGGAACTCCATAGGAGGCATGGAGGAGATAAGGAGGGAGGAGGAGGGCAGAGCTGAAGGTGGCCCCTAGGTTGTGGCTTGGACTCTGGGTACCAGTGGAACCACTCAGAAGGATGAGACACAGCACAGTGCAGGGCAGGGGAGGATGAGTTCAGCTCTAGAAGGTACGAGTTTAAGTCCTCTGGGCAGTCGGAGGTGTCCCGAGGTCAAGAGCTGGAGCCCCACGGAGAGCGCACGCTGGGGACCCCAGTGCAGCGCACATCTGCTGTCTTTAACAGGTCTCACTGGGGTTCCTGGGGGCTCTGCCCATAGCAATGGGTGATGTTGTACAAGCCGACCGCCCCCGTCTGCCGCTTCCAAAGACCCGGGGAGGTGCCACCTCCCCGTGCCTCTGGTTGCCCGCCCCAAGGCTGCCTGGTGCCCACTTGTCCAGTGGCCAGAAGGAAGGAGGAATGAGGCCAACACGGCAAGTCCCGGCAGCCCAAGTTCTGCCTCTGCAGAAGCCTCCACGCACAGTGAAAAAAACTCTCCACACACAGACTATTTCTGGAACCAGAGAAAGAGCAAAGTGGTGGGGTGCCGAGGATCAAAGGAGGGACAGGCCTTGTTACCAGCAGCCCCAAAGGGACTGAGGGCTGGAGAGCAGGCCAGCTCTGCTGCCTGTCAGCGGGACCTCACCAGGCCCACAGCTGTCCCCCTCCGATGGACTGCCTGGGACGTGGTGAGCTCCCCATCAGGCTGGGAGCCCGGGTTGGGCCTGGAGAGCAGCTGTGAGAGAGACTGCAGAGGAGCTCCCAGCCTTAAAAAAAGGGCAAGACAAAATCTCTCACCTCTTATTTTTCCAGACTGAATCATCCTATGAACCTCGTTTCTCCAAAGGAGCTGGGTAGCAGTTTCTACTCTTCACATGGATTTGCCATCCTCGGGATCCCACCTTTTCCTATCCCCCCCCGCCCCCAGTCAATAATACCGTTTAGGTGCAATTACCCATAGGTGTCCCTGCCAGGTGAGTCACTGCTTGGTGAGGCCTGCTGCTTAGCGCTTCCATAGGCCAGTGCTTCCAGAACCCTGATGTGCATAAGAATGCCTTGAGGATCGGATCCAGCTGGTCCAGGGCAGGGCCTGAGGCTCTGCATTTACAGCAAGCTCCCAGGTCCTGAGGGGGGCCACCTGTGCAGAAACAAGGCTGTAGCTGCCAGTGAGACCCATCAGGGTTCTATGATGGGAGTCGGGGGCGGGGGGAGGGGCGGGGAGTGCTAAGAAGAATCCAGTGCAGGAATCTCAAAAGAATGGACTCCGTTCTTTCTAGAGCAGCACTAAGTCCATCCCCCGCCACTCTCTATCTTGGGGGCCAATCCTAGTCTCCCCTGCTTGAGAAGCATGAACCTGCTATAGGAAGATAGCTTCATCATGGCTTTGTTCGACCTCTCCCCTAGCCCCACCTGTCCCTGGTGAACTGTTTCTGCCTGGTGAACTCTTTACTCGATCCGTGGGGTGGCCGGGGCCCCATCACAACCAAGGGCCAGCCCAGCCGGAACCCTAGACAGAGGAGCTTTCTTCCTCCCCACCCCCAGCTGGCTGCTGGCCACAGAGGCAGCACCCTGCAGCGCCCTTCACTGGGAACCAAGGGGCCTCAGCCTCTGATCCTTCCCCCTCTGGGCCTCAGTTTCCCCATCTATAATGTGGGGGTGAATGAAGGCTGTCTTGGAGGTGGCTCTGCACCTACCGATTCAGGCTCGTGGGGCTCAGAGCAGGTGGGGGCGGCCTGGGCAGTCGGGGCAGGGCAGGCTGGCTCCACCAGGGATGCACACGCCTTTGCAGGCTCTCTCTGTACTGAGGGTTCTCAGGTATTTTTAGGAAGGTTGGCGCCTCTTGGGCTGTGATTCATGAATGCAGCTGACAGCCATCAGCATCTTTTGAAATCACAGGAGGAAGCTGAGAAGGTTCCCTAGTGCTGCTGTGTGTGTTGGTGGAGGGAGGAGGGGTCACGGTCCTGGGGGAGCTGTGTGTGTCAGGGAGTGGGGAGGGTAGAGGGGACAAGCAAGTCCAAGAAGGGCCTTGGTTTAGAGCAGCTCCTAGCCTAGAATGGTGAGAAAGCCAAGAAAACAAATGACAGGGGGCCCCTGGGTGGCTCAGTTTGTTGAGCATCTGCCTTCGGCTCAGGTCGTGATCCCAGGGTCCTGGGATCGAGCCCCGCATCGGGCTCCCTGCTCATCGGAGAGTCTGCTTCTCCCTCTCTCTCTGACCCTCCTCCTTGCTTGTACACTCTCTCTCTCTCTCTGTCTCAAATTAATTAAAAAAAAAATTTTTTTTTTTTAAATTTCTGGGCCACTTTAAAGTAAATGTGGAGAACGGATTCCAGTGGGAGGCTCAAGCTAAGCATTCTCAGTTTTACAAGGAAGAAAGGTGCTATCCTAAACCCTCCTGCCCAGACACTTCCTAAGCTTTGTGGATGGTAGGACGCTGTGTGGACTTCTAGGCACACTGAAGCGAGTTCATGCTTGTGTGAATGTGTACTGGGAGCGTATCGGACTATAGGGATGCATATCTGAGGACGTAAGTGGCAGGAGACCATTCACCCTGGATCTCAGGTTTCTGCACATCTTGCAAATTGAGCGCCAATACCTTTGTTCTGGATTATCTATTCTTCTCTTTTTTCTTTAAGATTTATTTATTTATTTATTTTTAGGGGGGAGGGGCATAAGGGAGAGGGAGAGAGAAAATCTCAAGCAGACTCCCTGCTGAGCACAGAGCCCCAATGCAGGGCTCGATCCCACGACCCCAAGATCATGACCCGAGCAGAAACCAGGAGTCCAACACTCAACCCACTGGGCCACCCAGGAGCCCCCCATTTTATCTTTTCAAGGATGTTGTAGAGCAAACAGCCTTGGTAGATAGAATTTGCATCTCCCTCCTGAGCAAAGGGCAGACACATTTCGTACTTACTGTAACAGGCAGGCGTCCTAAGCTCGGAGTTCCTCCCTCTAGTGCAACCCGTTGCATGTGGGGTGTCACCTGATCCTCTTCGCGTCACCCTGGGGGAACTAGGGCTCAGAACTGGCACTAAAGTACTGTGACTCTGGCGACTGTGATTGTTGTTAGAAATAAACTGTCCTGCCTCCCTGACTCGGGAAGCTTGTGTTTTCTGCCAGCATCCACAAAACCAGGACGGGTTAACCCGCTTGCCTGCTAGTAGAGAAAATCCCAGACCCTTTTTACTTTTACTTTTTTTTTTTTTACTTTTTTACTTTTTTTTTTTACTTTTTTACTTTTTTTTTTTAAAGATTTTATTTATTTATTTGACAGAGAGAGACATAGTGAGAGAGGGAACACAAGCAGGGTGGAGTGGGAGAGGGAGAAGCAGGCTTCCTGCTGAGCAGGGAGCCCAATGTGGGGCTCGATCCCAGGACCCTGGGACCATGACCTGAGCCGAAGGCAGACACTTAATGACTGAGCCGCCCAGGTGCCCAGACCCTTCAGTTATTGGCGAGATGTTTGTAAATATGTGTGTTTCAGTGAGTCTGGCTTTGACCACATTTGTATGGACATGCGAGAATTAGAGGGCTGTGGTATCTCTGGGGAAAGGGGGTTCAAGAGTTTGTACATATTGGGAAACCAGCCTTTGGGTGTTGGAGTCTGTACGGGAAAATGATGAGCATATATGTAATAAGAGCTGCGTCAGCTCTCCTCATTGAACCATAGGAAGGAGACGGTGAATTAGAAGACAGAGAGACAGATGCCCTCTCCTACACCCACCCACCTGCCACCTGGGCTTCTGGGGGCCCCCGAGGGAGTGCTGCGTTTCCCCTGGGATGGCTGCAGACATACAGGAATAAGTCGTTGAGAAGGCGCCCCTGCTTTGTGGGATAGGTTCTTTCTCCCTGCCCCATCTTAACCTCACCGACCTTCGCAAGCTCTATCAACCCCCGGCCCACCCAGGCCAATTAAGTCAGACTCTGGGCCATAAGCCCCAGCACCAGTTTTTAGAAATCTCCCTGGGTATCTCTTCTCTAGCAGCTAAGCTTGAGAACCTCTCCTGCAAGGTGCCTATTATCTCTTTCCAGCCAAGAAAATGGGATAGGGCGTTTATCAATTAACTCTCATATCATGTGGTTCCAACAGGAGCCTGAGTCCATCCCCACGGGATACCACTTCAGCCCTCCTCCCGTTTCCAATTATTTTGCTTGCATCTCTCGACACAATTGGCCTGGTGAAGAGGGAGGTTGGGCGGAAAAAGAAATAACACCTGAGTATTTATTGCTCTGAGCACAGCGCTGGGTGCTTTCCCTGCATTAAGCTCTCTGCCTCAAATAATGCCCAGTAGTGGAGGCTGTTATCCCCATCTAAGAGGAGAAAACTGAGGACCAGAGGAGCTTGGCAATCGGTCCAAGTTAATGCAGAGAAGGCAGAGCCTGGCCGGGCTTGGTGGTGAGGAGGGACAACGTAGGAAGTGAGAGGAGAATCCTCGATGTTGGGAGGTACAGAGTATGCTCCCTCCAAGAATATGCTAAGGCACCAAGAAGGCTTTTCGGAGGGGGAATTGGCAGGAGGAGGGTGGGTAAGTGTTTTGAGAGGCAGGCTAGCTAGCTGGGGCCTCGAACCTTGTAATGGATTGAGCCAGAAGCCCTCCAGGCCGTAATCACAACCACATTTATATTCCTCTGCGTCATCTAGAGACCAAACTAGCCCCAACCCCATATCCACAACCACCCCAGAAATCCATAGATGGGTCTATGCTGGCGGCTCAGCCCCAAGAGCAACGGAGGAGGCACACAATGGCCTCATTTCCTTCTCTGGCTTCTCTCAACCGGTCTTATTAACATTCAGGCAGCTCCTCACACATTCATCGAAGGCCACAGAGGAGTTGAGATCTGATCTAGCCTGGCTGAGCCACATTAAAATCAATTAAAAATGAGAGATAAGCCCCTTCTTTCCGATTGAAAAATCCACGGGAGCCAGAGAAAGACACACACAGCCCATCGATCATCCAAGACTCTGCCTTCCTTGGCTTTCTTTTTTTTTTTTTTTTTTGTCTAAGCAGCTTCTAGAGGAGTTGGCTGAGCAGGCGGGCAGCTCCCAGGCTGGATCTCCGCTGCCAACGGAACACGCCTGCTATCCTGTGGCATTGCCCACCTGGCCAGCCGGACGGCCTGGCAGTCTGACCACCCTGGGAGTGAGCAGAGGCGGCCAGGGGAGAGTGCAGAGCCTGGTCCGTGAGCCCCATTCAGGGATCGGACACAGGTCCCCCTTTTCACTCCCAGGCCCGGAAGGTAGACTTCAGGAAGACCATGGATTCCAGGCTGGCTCAGCTGTCTGTAGCGAACTGGGCAGAAGGAGGCTTCTTTCTTGTTTCTTCTTGGAGAGTTTTTTTTTTTTTTTTTTTGAGAGAGAGAGAATGAGAGAGAGCACGAGACGGAGGAGGGTCAGAGGGAGAAGCAGACCCCCCGCCGAGCAGGGAGCCCGATGCGGGACTCGATCCCGGGACTCCAGGATCATGACCTGAGCCGAAGGCAGTTGCTTAACCGACTGAGCCACCCAGGCACCCTCTTCTTGGAGAATTCTTATCACTGTGATGATTCCTGTGAAGTTGCATTTCCTGATTTTCCAAGTAAACGCGTGTGTGCATGTGCGCATGCGT
>NC_138378.1:109206256-109230680 GCF_054177405.1 Leptonychotes weddellii
TCCTGTGAAGTTGCATTTCCTGATTTTCCAAGTAAACGCGTGTGTGCATGTGCGCATGCGTGTGTGATGCATGTGTGATGTGTGATGTGTGTGTGTGTGTGTGTGATGTGCTGGGGCCTGTGCCGCAGAGCCTAGGACATCAGCAGGCGCTGAGTAAACACTTGTCAGATGAATGGAGAAAATGAGGCTGCAAGGGCGCCTGGGTGGCTCAGTCGGTTAAGCGACTGCCTTCGGCTCAGGTCATGATCCTGGAGTCCCTGGATCGAGTCCCGCATCGGGCTCCTTGCTCAGCAGGGAGTCTGCTTCTCCCTCTGACCCTCCTCCCTCTCATGTGCTCTCTCTCATTCTCTCTCTCTCAAATAAATAAATAAAACCTTTAAAAAAAAAAGAAAAGAAAATGAGGCCGCAAGACATCTGCCGTCCGCCAGCCATAAGCAATCAGTCCAACAGCATTTGGCGCTAGTTTTGGTATTTCTGAGCTTATCAATTGAACTTCTTTGTTCATTTAGTTATTCCACTGGGGACCAAGTCTTCACTGGGCCTTTGAACACACTGAGAAAGGGTTCATATAGGCACACTCGGCCGCAGCACGGTGTCAGGCCGGGACGGCCGGCTCCCTGGAGCAGATGGGCCTGAGCTTCATCTGTCGGCGTGAGTGGACTTGGTTAGGCAAGGCTGGAGGGGAGAGCCCTAAGTGATCTTAATTGTCAGGGAAAGGGGTGCGGGCTTTCTCTGTGGGGGGGCACTCCTGTTTATACCACAGATGGCCCGTCCACATGCAAATAACAATTTCATACTCTCACCTGGGTCAGGGGTGACCCTAGAGTGGGGTTTCATGAACAATGAGAAAGTGTCCAGATCCAGAGCCGCTGGGGTTTTTTGGGTGTTCCAACATAGAGGCAGTGATTGGATTGGATTTAGAATACAATTCTTCTGAGCAATTTATGAAAAGTATTGACTCCAGTGCATAATTGTTTAAGTAATTGGAGCACTTTGAGTTCATTGGGTTAGGAGCTTAACCTGTAATGTGAGCTGTTAAATTACACTCGCAAAGGGTGAGGCCTCGGTAATGATCCCTCTGGACCAAGGATGTCTGCTGACTTACCCAAAAAAACCATACAATGCATTTCTTTGTAGGGTGGGGGTTTTCTCTGCTTCTAACGGCGCAAGTGTGTGAAGATCTAGCAAGTGGGAAAGAGATTGGCTGTTAAGGGAGTTCAAGCTCATTATTTGCTATTGCGTGGTTCAGAGAAAACTATCATTGGCTGAGGAGCTCGGACTTTGGGGCAGTGCAGGATGTTTCAAATGCCAGCCCAGTGGTAAAGTAGAAGTGCCTTAATCACCAGCTCTGAGATGAGGGGCCTGAGTGTGGGGGCCTTAAATCAACTCACTTTGTGACTTTGAAGCCCAGATCACTTTGTTCATTTCATTTATTTGTTCAACAAATATTTACTGAGTGCTTTCTTTCAAGGCCTTTGGAAGGGGTAGTCTTAAAAACACTGAACGACCAGGATGGTATGGGCGACAAGCACTCAGAATGAGGAACTGACCAATGAGGATGGACACTGCCTATAAACAACCAACACATTCTGATTTCCACAGGCGAGGCCTCAGCCCTGGAGCTGGGAGGACAGGGAGCACAACATTCTAGTGGCCTTGATAAGAGGGGTCAGTGGGGCTCCCCAGATGAGATGCTCCTAAGCTGAATCTTGCAGGACAAGAGGAAGCAAGGAAGGAGGCAGGCGTTTCAGGCACAAGTGGGGTGCAGGGTGGGAACCACACAGACAAAAAGTCAAAGCAAGAGAGATCCTGGGACTTCAGGAACCTTCCAGTAGCTGATTGAGGCTGGTGGGAAGTAATGATGCTGGGAGGGACCAGACCATGGAGGACCTTGCATGATTTAACAATACTTTAGGATTTAATTCCTCAAGTTGATTTGGAACAGTTGAAGGATTTCTAATCAGGGAGAAATAAGACCGAAGTGTTTTTAGAAAGATCAATGCCTATATTCTACAGGTGAGCATAAGGAGACAGAGGGGTGACCAGAAACTCTCCAAGTGAGAGAAGATGAGCTAGGGTTTAGAAAAGAGTTGCTCTTGGGGCGCCTGTGTGGCTCAGTCAGTTAAGCGTCTGCTTTCAGCTCAGGTCATGATCCCCAGGTCCTGGGATCAAGTCCCCCCATCGGGCTTCTTGCTCTGCGGGAAGCCTGCTTCTCCCTCTCCCACTCCCCCTGCTTGTGTTCCCTCTCTCACTGTGTCTCTCTGTGTCAAATAAATAAATAAAATCTTAAAAAAAAAAGAGTTGCTCTTATGTACACCCTCAGTTTAGAGGGGTATAGGTCCTCGTAACATCTGCCTTCCGCAGGGCATTTTCAGCTTACAAACAGGAAGTGATGCTTTGGTGTGTTACAGCCCAGGTAAACAGTCCTGAACGCCATGGATGGGGGTGTAGGTGGGGTTTCCCTGATTACTACAGCCATTCGTGTCCAAAGGACATATTTCCAACATACATGCACTACCCTGAGACATCTTGTTAATGACTCAGCTACCAGTGAAAGAGAGGCCTGACAAGGACCCCAGCTGTTAAGGGGCCTCCTTGTTCCACATCAGGCATTCTCAAGCTTTTGGGTCTCTGGACCCCTATTTTATATTCTTGAAAATTATTGAGGACCCAGAAGAGCCTCTGTGTAGATGGGAGATAGCTATCAATATTTACCATATTAGAAATTAAAGCTGATGGGCGCCTGGGTGGCTCAGTTGGTTAAGTGACTGCCTTCGGCTCAGGTCATGATCCTGGAGTCCCGGGATCGAGTCCCACATCGGGCTCCCTGCTCAGCAGGGGGTCTGCTTCTCCCTCTGCCCTCTTCCCTCTCGTGCTCTCTGTCTCTCATTCTCTCTCTCTCAAATAAATAAATAAAATCTTTAAAAAAAAAAAAATTAAAGCTGAGAAATTTTTAAGTTGTGTATTAATTCACTTAAAAACAATAATAATAAATCTTTTATGTGTTGGTATGTTTATTTTTATGAAAATAACTATATTTTCCAAAATAAAAATAATTAGTGACAAAGGTGGAATAGTCTTTAGTGTCTGGTTTAATAGACAGCTAGATGATCGTATCTGCTTCTGCATTCAATCCCCTGCAAAATGATGTACCACATGGATTCTGGAATATTCCACATTATTATAAGAAAGAATGAGAGTGAAAAAAGGCACATAATGTCTTAGTACAGTCATGAAAATAGTTTTTTAGCCCCGAATACCCCAGAGAAAATGTCGGCGCCCCGCGGGGGCCACTGCTCTAGACCTTGTCCTGACAGATCTGCCCTTTGGAAGGAACCAAACCAATTTGCTAGTTCCTCATTGTCTCCCGCAAGGGTGCTGTCTGCTCTCCTAGACTGTGAGCCCTGATAGGACAGGGCCACGCCCAGAGGCCAGGGGTGGGCGGCACCGTGTCCTGGAGACCGCTGGGCACTTCCCAGACAGAATGTCAGGGTCACACAGCGCCCCCACCCCCATTAAGTGTACTTGTCTGGATCTATCAGACCAGTTCAATCCCCAGATCACCCACGGATGTATGACCTAGAACTCCTCCCAGGCAGCCCCCTGTCCTTCACCCCCATGGCCATTTCATCGCAAGTACCCTCGATCCAACCCATGAACATCTCTCAATCTGTCCACCTCCTTCCATGTTCATTAACACCAACCATTAATGGTTCTAGACACCCCATCCCCTTCCTGGGCTCCTGCCAGGGCCCCCTCTACTAAAATCTGCCAACCAGGTTCCACGGGAACTAAAAGAACCTTTGCAAAAACAGACCTGAGCATGTTACTCATTTTCCTAAAAAACCCTTCAGGGGTGTCTGTGGCATTTAGGCTTAGGAGCAAATCCGTCAGCAGTAGAAGGCCCCTTCTGCCTTTCTAGGCCCATCTGCGTGCCTCTCTCCCTCACTGCCCTTCAACCCCTTGGGCTCCCCGATGTTCCTGTGCCTCTGGCCCCTTCCCCACCCAGGGCCTTGGCTCAAGCTGCTTCTCCACCTGGAGTGCTCTTCCCCACCTTCTTCACCTCCTTTACCTGTACTTACCTCTTAGCCTCAGATCAGCCATCACTCCCTTCCAGAAGCCTTCTCTGACCTCGCCAACTAGGTCAGCGCCCCCTAATGGAGGCATTTATAGCAACTTTCACGGTTGCCATTTTATAGCTATTGGTGCAATTAATCAGTATCTAGTTCTCAACCAGACTGTGCTATTCTCTGAAGACCAGTGTATCGGCTATCTATTGTTATGCCACAGATTTCCCCAAAACGTAGCAGCTTGCTGTAGCCAACAGTTATTATCTCACAGTTTCTGTTGGTCGGAAATCTGAGGGCACCTCAGCTGGGTGATCCTGACTTACGATCTCTCACAAGGTCGCAGTCAAGGTGTCAGGCCTGCCGTCCTCTGAAGGCTTGACTGGGGCTAGAAGGTCAGCTTCCTACATGGCTGCTGGGCCTCTCCATAGGGCTGAGCGTCCTCACAACATGGCATCTGGCTTCTGTTAGAGAACAAATGATCCAAGAGAGTAAGGCAGAAGCCACAGTGTCTCTTACGACATTGCTGTAGACCTCCCACCCCATCGTTTCCACAATATTCTACTGATGACACTAGTCAGCCCTAATCAGTGTGGGAGGGAGCTCTGGAAGTATATGCCTACAGGAGTCACTGGGGGCCATCTTGAAGGGCTATCTAGCACAGCTGAGAATCCCTTCTGTCTTTGCTCTCGTTACAGCTTCAGTGCCTGGCAGATACTGAAATCATAGGTTTTGAATGAATGAAAGAGGGGTTGACTAAGTTATCGACTCCAAACAGTAAGTGAGGATGGGTAGAGAGAGGCTGCCTACCTCCCTTAGCATTTCCAGCAAATTCTCAGGGATGATTAAGCCCCAACCTTTGCCTTGCACCAGATCTCAAAGCCTGGGCATCTGTGTCCTACTCAGAGGGTCAGAGAACACAGTCAGGCCACAGCCCAGCCCATAGTGAGCTGAGGCATCAGATGTCATTTCCTGAGCATAGTCCCTGGACAGCTGTTCATTCCTCAGACATTTGGATCAGAGGAACAGCAATTAAGAGAATTGGAAAGTGGTGGTTTCACCTTATTTGCATGTTCCATGTCAGCTGCCCCCAGCCAGTCTGTGGCAAGGGTGGGGTGAGCCGCACAGACAGCTCTGTCAGGTGCCTATTTTTAGTGGCTCTGCCGGATTACAAAGCTCCATCACCGCGGAGCGAGGGAAGCAGCTGATACTCCAGCCTGCAATCTGGGTATCTCCCTGAACGTGTCTGCCACCGAAACGTGGCTCTTCAATAATGCATGGGGCTATTAGCGCCAAGCTGGGGACGCCTTGCTCCCTCCCCGCGATCAAAGCTGCCGCCTGGGAGCCGAGTCGGTGATCAGATTTCATGGGCTGCCCCTTCCTATGAGATTAGAATGGGCTGTTTCATGTCCAAGGATGAAAGCAGCAAGGATTTGGGAGAAAATCCGGCTTCCTAGAGAAATCAAAACACTTCCATTTCATTACAAATGGATGCATGGCACAGCTAATAGCTCCTCTGAGAGAGAACGCTGCGGGACCAGCTGTCTGCCTCGCAGCTCCTCTCAGATGCTGTGTAAAATGTGTGAGATGCAGGATTAGGGATGCCACTCCATTTCCTTCTGTTCAGGGCAGATCCCAGAGCACGGGGCTCTGCCGCAAGTCCTTGGGAGACTCACCTCCGCCGCACAGCGTTAGCGGGGATCAGAACAATACCCGTGGAGGTGATCGGGTGATTGAAGAGGGACCCTGAGGAGGGAGTGCCCACAGCCAGCAGCTGACATGATATTAACGGCCCCTCGCTGCCGCGTGTGACCCTGTATCCGGCACTTGGCCCACAGCGCCTCCCATCCTTGCAGCAGCTATAGCAGTGTGTTAGTAGATCTCCTACACCGACACACTGCGGATCACGGAGCTTACGGGATCTGCTCAAGGCCCCCCGGTTAAGAGGTGCCGGAGCCCACAGGGGAGCCCCAGCCTGGGCCCGTGCCTTGTACCGGCCGCCCCCGCAAGTTCCCTCCAGAAGCAAGGCCAGAGCCAGTGGCAAAGGGAGAACTGCTGCAGGGGCGGGCCTTTCAGTCCCATGGGAACTGGGGGCGCGGGGGCGGGGGGTGGCTGGTCTGACTTCTGAGGCTTTCCGCAGTCAGACTGCGGCCTTCATCCCAGCTGCCTTTCTGTGCCTACGCCAAGGAGCTCTCTCCTTTCCAGCCCAATCGAACTGGCCTGGGTACGGTTCAGCTGAGAAGTCCCTGGGTGGTCCTTTATCTTCGCTGGCCTTGTTTCCATCCTCTGAATGGGAGGGAGTCGCGAGGCAGCACAGAAGACAGTCAGGAAGTTAAATGGAACCTTCCAGGCTTACCCTGTATGACGCACCGACCCACCTGCCCTTCCCTTCCTTCCTCTGCAGGAGATTTCCCTGATGAGTCTACATCCCCAACCTATGGAATGCTTGGGCCAAATCTGCTCCTTCAAGAAGAACCTCCCCATGTCAACATTCCCACGAGCCCACTGGGCCCCCCACCCGCTGTCTAATTATCTCTCGCTATGTGAGATGAGTTCACATTGCACCAGCATGGCCAGGAGCTCTGTGGGGCAGCATGTGGTGTTTCTACCTCCACCACCTGTCTGCCTTGTGCCCCAGACCTGCCTGAGCATCAGGCACAAGGCAAGCCCCAGCAGGGCTGGTGCAATTTTGCGGGCCTGCTTTTGGAATGTTGGGCAGGCTCTGGGCACACAGGCAATCGGCTCTGTCAGTCTTCCTGCCCAGTGGACAGGGGCTCCTCCCGCAGCTTCTGGTCAGAGGCAGGAACCCTCAGATAGTGTTGGCTTCCCTGCCTGGGCCGGGACGCAGAGTGTTAGGTACAGTGGGGGGCTAAAGGGAACAGGATTGAAGTCTGAAAATGTATGAGGGTCTCTTGGGCACATGAGGGGCCTCAGAGATGCTGATTTCGTGAGCAGAAAGGAACCCCAGTGACTGGGCTCTGTCTAGGGCATTTATGAAGAGGCATTTGCAAACCACAGAATTTGTGCCGTTGAATGGAGCTCCCAGCCCCTGTCAGTCCCTTGGCCAGACTCAGTCTCAACTGCTAGTAAAGTCATCTTTCCGCTTTCCATGTCACAAGCCCCGTGCTGAGGAAGGGACGTCAGTGTTCATGCAGCTACTCCAGTGCCTGCTACCTTGTGGGTGCTCAGCGGGGCTCAAGGGCAGACACACCGGGAAAGTCAGTGTGCCTCTGACCCAGCTGCAGGCCACACAGCCCAGCGGCTCATCAGACCCCCTCTGATAGCACTTCCTGCCGCCAAGCCCTGCCTTCCTGGCATCTGATCTGAATTCTTCCCGTTGGAATGTAAATAGCTGTTGGTTTAGAGATATCCCAGAGCCCTCCTGTCCTCCTGTCCCCAGTTGGCTGGCAACTCCCTTTCTGACTCGATGACACTGGGCCACAGAGCAGACACCATCCCCGCCCAGTGCCCCACACCTCTTCTTGCCAGTCATCAGGGGTCTGCGGGGGCTTCCTCACCCCTTCCCCTGCAGCACCCTCGCTCCGGCACCCTCTCAGCTCTGCTCCCTGTCCTTTGACACTCACTGTGTTGGGCCCAGAAGTCACTGTGCTCACAGAGCGAGCCCAGGCGAGCGCCCCTGGCCCACTGTTCACCCGGCTAAGCCGTCCACTCCCTGCTGGCTCCCCTGCCCCTCAGACCTCTTGCGCATCCAGCTCTGAAGTTTTCTCCTTCCTTTCTTTTTTTCTAATTACACTTTTTATTTTCAGATAATTGTAGATTCGCATGCAGTTATAAGAAATAATACAGAGGGGGGCGCCTGGGTGGCTCAGTCGTTAAGCGTCTCCCTTCGGCTCAGGTCATGGTCCCAGGGTCCTGGGATCGAGCCCCGCATCGGGCTCCCTGCTCAGCGGGAAGCCTGCTTCTCCCTCTCCCACTCCCCATGCTTGTGTTCCCTCTCTCACTGTGTCTCTCTCTGTCAAATAAATAAAATCTTTAAAAAAAAAAGAAAGAAAGAAAGAAAGAAATAATACAGAGAGCGCCTGTATCCTCTCTCCCAATGGTGACGCTTTGCAGAACCCTAGTGCCATGCCACACCGGGACATTGGAATACTGACAACGCAGCCAAGATACAGAAGGTTCTGTCCCCACAAGGATCCTTCCTGGTGCCCTTTTACAGCTCCCCCATCCCTTTCTTCCCCTCCCCCACCATGGACCCAGCTCAGAGGTTTTCTAAACTCCTCTGAGTTCAGACCCCAGGCTCCTCGACCCCACTCCCTGGTCCCTGCCACTCTCCCTGGGCCTCAGCTTCCTCAGTCCTACAGGGAGCGAGAGTTGGGGTTCTCTAGAGCCCCATCACTGCCCGTGGAAGGAATGGTCATCGTCAAATTCTCTATGCTCTAGGCTCCCAGTAGTCCCCACCCCACAGGTGGCAGGCAGAGCCCACCCTCCCACAGGGCGCTATCATCCTGTGGGAAGCAAGACTTATCCTATCAGAGGCCCCCCTTCCTTGGTTCTCCCCACTCTCTCAACCTCCGCCCGCTGAGCTCCTCACCTACAGCTGGGGCTCAGGACCCAGGCCCCTGTTTGCTCTTCGGTAGCTACTTGAGGATTGAAGCAAAAGTTTTGGCTCGGTTATCAGGGACAGCCAAAGGCTTCTGTGCTCTCCGATGCTGCTCCTCACCCGAGGAGGGAGGCCCCTGAGCCACTCTGATGTGCAAAGGGACTTGAGTGAGCAACTAGGTCTGAGGAGAAAAGTACAAACAGATGTCCCTTTACTGAATGTAAATTGTTCCTCTTGCTGGACATCTTGGCTCAAGGTTGCCTCCAGAGAGACCCCAGCATGGGGAATGCTGGATGGAATTCCTTGAGAAGGGAGTAGAACATACGATACAGGTGTGCTTATCAACAAAGGACTCTGGAGCCAGAAAGGCAGCTGAGAGGCGAGAGGATGGCCCAGGGCACTGAAACGCTCCCCGACAGCCATGGACCCTGCGAGCTGCCCCTCCCTGACAGCGTCCTCGGGCCGTAGACTGCTCTCGGCTCAGGGCAGGGACCCCCTTGTCTTCTGCCAGAGTCCAGTTTCCAAGAGTGAGCTAGTCAAGAGCTTTCTGGGATTTCTAAGAATAAACGTGGTGGGCGTGGTCACTGCTTTCTAGATCACTCAGTGTTTTACCGGAAACACTCTGGTTTTTTTGTGCAGTTGCAGCCAACACCCACAGCCTTAATCACAGAATGTCTGGGCTCACCCCCTTCTCTGGGCTGGGGGAGCGGAGCTCAGAGCAGAGGCTGTGCCCAGAGCAGCATGGCAGATCTGGGCCCGGCCTGGACCTTTGTGTGGCAGGACCTGCCTTTCCGAGGAGAGGCTCAGTGATGAGCAGCTGTGTCCTGGGCTGGCCTGGACTCCAGCGGGGCCCTCCCACATGCGGGTCACTTGTCAATGCCCAGGATGCCCTAAGAAGCTCGGCCTGGCCCTGCACTCCCTTATGTGCGGAGCCCTGAGCTCAGTGCCTGCCAGTCGTGGTGGGGGCCAAAGGACATGAAGACCACCCAGGCTCTCTGGGGGCTCCTTGCTACAGGGAGTGTCTGCCGATGGGACAGAAGATGTGGGGAGACCGAAGCAGAGCCTGGGAGGACGGCAGGATGGGAGGGGGACAATATCCAGGGCCTCTTCCAGGATGTCTGCGGTCCCTCCGAGGACAAAACAGTGACCAAGGAAGCCACATTGTGGGGGCTGGGTGAGGAGAGACTTTCTGAGGAGGCCTGGGTCACTTTAGGTCCTGCCAGGACCTTGCAGGACCCCCACCCCAGGCCTGGCTCAGGTAGAGGCAGGACAACACAGCGGGCTGGTCCCTGTGCCCTGAGGCTCCCGGCAGCCACCACCTGGGAAGCTCCAGACTGGAAGGCAGCCTTCCATCATCCCAGGTCAAGAATGAGAGGACGCAGAGGGCGGAGTCATCGGAAAAGTCGGGGCTGCCAGCCCAGTGCAGTGGTTCCTTTCTGCCCGCCCTGGGGCCTGGGGCCGTGTTCCAGGAAGCATTTCAGGCCTTCCATGACCAGCCGAGGCAGGCAGAGGTGCAGCAAGATACCTGGGCAGGAGAGCAAAGCACGCTCTCTTTTTTTTAAGATTTTATTTTTAAGTAATCTCTACACCCAGCCTGGGGCTCAAACTCACAATCCCGAGATCCAGAGTCACAGGCTCCACTGACTCAGCCACCCAGGTGCCCCGGGGGCACGGCACACTCGATGCCTCCCTGACTTGGCTGAGCCCAGGCCTGAGAGCATCCTCTGACAGAGCCCCGCAAATGCCTCAGCCTACTTCACTCCTTCCCTAGATCTCCTGGTGCCAGGCCCTGGGCTGGGCTCTGGGGGAGACAGAAAGGCGGATCCGACAGCCCTGTGGGACGTGAGAGTGAAAATAAATCAGTGACTCTAGATAGGCCAGTCGCAAATGCCATGAGAGAGCAGGAGGATGGAGCTGGATGTGGACCCTGAAAAACTGAATTTGAATATCGTGAAGACAACAACAGCAAGGAATAAGCAAAGGCCCTGAGGCTGGCACTTCGGGGGGCGGGCAGTGCTGGCGTATGGGGTCAGCAGTGACTGTGGAAGGAGAAGCCAGCTGGAGGCTGGAGGCAGCTAAAAAAGACCCGGGTGCTGGATTGCAGAGTTGGAATTCATTCTCTAAGCTGCCGAAATGGTGTGAGCAGAGCTGCCTTCGGGAAGAGGCCCCTGGTGTGGGGTCTGGACAGAGCCAGGGCAGCACCAGAGCGGGGCCCCAGCCCTTTGTCTTCAGCCTGTGGCTGGAGGAGGGGGGTAGCCAGACCAAGGCCTCGACCGCCTGCTGGGCCCACCCAACTCCGCATCCACACGGGTTCCCAAGCCCCACCCCCCGCCAGCGCTGGCTGGGGAACCCCCCTCCCCCAATGCTGGCTGGGGAAGGCCCCGCTCTCTCCCAGGGAAGACACAAAGGCCCCCGTTGGAGAGCAGGGAACACCAGAAAACCAGCAAAGCTCACAGACAAGCCACTGCCGGGGCTCGGGCACTGGGAGCGCCCCCACCTCTTCCCTGCATCCGTCTGTCTGTCTCTGGTGCACCCCCACAGCGTTGGCGCCCGATCCTTAGGGCCGGCTGAGAGCCGGCTCTGGCCACCCTGGCCTCTCCCGGCCACAGCCAGTGGCCCAGTGCCACACCAGGCCCCAGCTCTCCCTGGTAGTCCAGGTCCGGCTTTTGTTTGGGTTTTTTTTTTAACTTTTTATTTTGGAATAATTTTAGATTTACAGACAAGTTGCGACGAAAGCACAGAGAGTTCCAGTGCACCATCACCCAGCTTCCTCTAATGTCAACGTCTTACATAACCGTGGAACATTTGTCACAACTAAGAAATTAACATTGGGACAATATTATTAACAAAACTATAAACTCTTCGAATTTCACCAATTATTCCTTAATAAACATGCACGGTCCTTTTCTTCCGTCCCAGGATCTGATCCAGGCTACCGCCTCGCCTTTGCTTGTCATGCTTCCTGAGTCTTCCGTCTCCGAAGGTCTCTCAGTCTTTCCTTGTTTTCCATGACCTTGACAGTTTTTTTACTTTTTAAAAATTGTGGTAAACTGGGGCGCCTGGGTGGCTCAGTTGGTTAAGCGACTGCCTTCGGCTCAGGTCATGATCCTGGAGTCCCGGGATCGAGTCCCGCATCAGGCTCCCTGCTCAGCGGGGAGTCTGCTTCTCCCTCTGATCCTCCCCCTCTCATGCTCTCTGTCTCCCATTCTCTCTCTCAGATTAAAAAAAAAAAAAAAAAAAAAATCTTAAAAAATAAAAATAAAAATTGTGGTAAACTATACACACATCCTACATAAAATGTGCCATTTTGGCTGTAAGCGTTCGATTCAGTGGCGTCAGTTACATTCATAATGTTGTGCGACCGTCACCACTATCAGTGTCCAGAACACGTTCATCACCCCAACAGAAACTTTGCAACCATGAAGCACCAGCCCCCCATCCCCCTCTCCCAGGTACCCCTTGAGAGGTTCTGAGGGGCCCCCCAACCCAGCCTCATGCCTAGGAAAAAGGCCTTGTTGTTCCTGACCAGAATCAGTCCTTCTAGACCCCAGAACCGTACAAAAAGGCCTGTGGGGGTTGCCCTGATGCCCACGGTGGATGCCCGTCCCTGATCCGTAGCAAATAGTGTGCTTGCAAAGGATGGAGAGGAGTCAAATACCCCTGCCTGCCCCTCTTCTTCTCCGGAAACGGTCCTGCTCCGGTTCTCTAAGTAAGGCTGGGCTGCCTCCTTCCGCTGATCCACCAAGAGCCCTCTGGCTGAAGCCTGAGCTGCCTGCACTCATGTTTCTCTTCTGGGGGCCGATGCGGGGCCCTCCCAGCGGGGCACCCCACGAAAGTCTCCACTGCCCAGCAGCCCCAGAGGCTGTGCAGGGGGGAAGCATCACTATTATGGCCCTGCCTTTGGGGTGCCCTCCTCGGCAGGCGGGCTCCCTGGTGTAACGCCACGGCCAAGGGCGTGTTGAACACAGGCTGGCCTAAGAGCCAGATGCGTGCCAGGGCCCAGTGCCACCCAGACCACCCTCTGCCACCTTATAACACACCTAGACCCTCAACGTGCCTGGCTTCCTGCCCCAGACGCGGGTGCTCGGGACCTGGCTGGCCATTGCCAGACTTCTGTCTTCAGGCTCAAGCCACCTGTCCAGCCACTCATGCTCTCCCTCCCCCACCGACATGCTTGCTGACCACCACACCTGCTGCTGGGCCATCAAGCCCTGGTTCCCGCGGTCCTGCTGGCCTTCCTCCCTTTTTTTTTTTTTCTTTTTAAAGATTTTATTTATTTATTTGACAGGGAGAGACACAGCGAGAGAGGAAACACAAGCAGGGGGAACGGGAGAGAGAGAAGCAGGCTTCCTGCGGAGCAGGGAGCCTGATGCGGGGCTCGATCCCAGGACGCTGGGATCATGACCTGAGCCAAAGGCAGAAGCTTAACGACTGAGCCACCCAGGTGCCCCGCTGGCCTTCCTCCTATTTCCTGCTTCTCCCTGGTCCACCAGTCCCTGGTTCTAGGTGAGGGCTCCTTGGGTTAGCTGGTTAATGCTCCTAGGCCTGGCTATCAGGGAGGAGTCGCTGCCATGTCTCAAGCAGCTGGGACTTGGTCAGGGGCGAGCTGGACCTGGGCCTATGCTTGCTGATCCCTGGAGCAGAGGATGTGTCCCTGCTCAGCAAGGGAGAGCCTTCCACACCCCGGATCTCCATCCGGACCCTGGGGCCTCCTTGCAATGCTCTTCCTTGCTGCTGAGCGGGGCTGCTGGGTGGTCAGCCCCTCACGGCTCCTCTCAGTCACAGGGGGTTCTTCCACCACTGTTCACTGAAGCCTGCCCTGGCCAGACCCCAGGATGGCCAACAGGGACCCAGAGCCAGGAAAGCCAAGTGGTCCTGGCCTGCTTGCTGGTGGGGCCTATGGCACAGACAGGGACACCAAGGGTCAGTGCAGGCCTGTCTCCCAGGAGCCTCCAAGTCCCCATCTTCAGAGAAATCCCGGGCAGCCTCGGCTTTCAGGCCACAGTACCCGGTTCCTGGCCTGCCGGACCCTCACCCTGAGATGACGATTCAGGGTTCAGAGAGCAAGTTTTAGAATCAGCAACTGCTTATTTGCTGCGTGATCTGGGGCCAGGGACCTAACTTCCCTGATGCTGAGTTTCCTCCTTGGCAAGAGGGAAATAAAGATTCCTATCAGCGTGGGGACCAGTGGGCTTGGTTGTAGAAGATTCTTCCTTCCCTTCTTCTTAAAAAAAAAAAAAAGTAACTGCAAACTTCTTACTAGTCTATTCAAAGCCTGTTTCTATCAGAACTCAATTTCACTTTCCCAGTACAGTGACCATCTCATCCCAGTTTGCCTAGAACTGGTGTTAGCACTGAAAGTCCTATGTCTTGGGAAGCGTCTCAGCCCCAGAAAGCAGGACCGTAGGTCACCGGATTTCCCAGCACCCTCACCCACCGAGAAAGCCCAGATCACTCACACCCCCCAAGATGGCCATCCCTCCTGATCGCCAGCCCTCACGAATGCTGCTCCCTTCACCTGGAAAGCCCGTCCTCATCTTTGCCAGTTGAAAATCAGTGCAGAGTTCAAGGCCACCTCCTCCGTGAGGGCTTCCCAATGCCCACATGGGAGTCACGAAAGCCCACTCATTCCCCAGGGCTTCCTGTGAGGCCCCACCACCGCTCCGGCTACCTCCCTGTCCTCACAGGGCGGGCACGGCTGGTGCTACCCACCCCCCACAGCAGGTGCTCAGGAAATGCGCTACCCAGCGCTACAGCCTCTTCCAGCTGGGGTCGCGGCCTCGCCAACCGCAAGTCTTGGCCCTGGCAGGTGCACTCCGTAGAACCAGCCTCAGAGTGGCTCAGGTGAGGGCACAGCCAGGATGGGCCACGCCCGGGGCGAGGGGACTGCCCTCCCAGGTGGACTGCACCATGTCCTGACCCTACCCCCAAGGCTAAGAGCCCTGGAGCAGGGCCGACCTCCTCTCAACCACCTGCAGGCCATCCCTGCCTTACTCAGAGAGCGTTAGCAAGCTTCTGTTGAATAAGTGCTAGGAGGGATGTGTGGCCCGGGGCCATCAAGGCTTTCCTAGGGGAGCGAGTGAATGGAGAGAAGGAGGGAGCTGGGTGAGGGCTCTGGGGAGAAACATCCCGGACACCAGGCAGGGTGCAGACCCCTGGGGGGAATGGCAGCAGAAGAGGTTCCAGGGGAATGTTTGGGCCTTGCTCAATCAGGAGGTCCACAGGGTCCCCGGAGGGTGCTCACCCCTCCCGCCCAGAGTGCTGTGAACAGCACTGGCTAAGCGTTCTTCCAAAAGCAGTCGGTTTGGAGTGGGTGGCAGAAATCTGAGCATTCTACTCAAATAGACCCAGAGGCTAGGGATGGGTCTGGGATGATCCTAAAACAACAGTTGGGCTTTGGTGGGGTGGGGGGTGTGTGAAAGGAGCAGGTGCATGAGGGGAGCTCCTGTCCCAAGCCAGAAGGGCAGCCCGGCAGGTCAGGGAGTGGTGGATGAGGCCAGCCTGGCACTGAGGGGAGCCGGGCAGGAGGACAAGGTAGGGCAGGGCAGAGGGGGCTGACCCGATGGAACCCAGGGACCCCTGCTCCCTTCGGGGAGATAGCCTTCACCACACGCCTCCGCACCTGGCGGGGCAAACGATGGAGGCTTCTGGCAGCCCACAGAGAACAGGGCATGGTAACCTGGGCATGGACATCCCTCACTGATGAAGTTTGAATGGAAAAGGCCACAGGGCTGGGGGGAGCACGGACCCCTGAGCGTGCAAAAGTAAGGACCGCTGAGGGCGATGGAGGCAGGGGCAGGCTCAGCCCATCGAGGGCAGCAGCTACGTGGGCTTTTGGTTCTTTGCAGGCACCGTACCATGCACTTCACTTGCATGATTCATTCGACAGACGTTTACCGGAGGCCAGCTAGGCACCAGGGATGCGGCGGTGACTGCTGTCGACGGGACCGCTCTGAGCTCTCACTTGGGTCTCCTCTCCGTCACACGGGCCAGATGAAGGAACAGGAGCTCAGACAGCTGGCTGGGCCCAGGGACCCACAGCCAGGACATGCAGAGAGACTCCTTCCTGCCCCTGATGCCACCTGACTGGGCCTCCACCTCCCACGCTCCAGGGCCTGTCAACCCCCGACCCAGCTTCCAAGGCTCCCGGGACCCTCCTCTGAACTCCGATGATGTCAGGGCCCATGGTGGGCCATTTCCCTGCAGTTTCTGGGGACATGTGAATTGCAGCAAAACCATGGCCCAGAGACAACCCCCCACCCTGCCCACCAGCGCGCCACCCTCACAGTAGCCAACCTGGACTCCCAGCCCGGCTGCTCTTGGAGGCTGTTGTCATGGGTTTTCTGTGGGTGTGTGGGAGCTGGGGAAAGTATTACACTTTCTCCAGGGCATTTGTTGAAGGCAGAAGACCTATTCTACAGAGGGAGACACCGAAGCCAGAAAGAGAACCTAATTCATCAGCATCACACAGTAGGCCGTGCAGAGGCCAGAGCCTGGGGCCCCTGCTCCCAGTCCAGTGCTCTCTGCAGGACACAGGCAACCAGCCAGGTGGGCCTGTGCCCTACTCCTTTCTTTCGTTCCAGCCCCTTGGGGACTCTGCAGGCCTGAAGGGCTTCAGGTTCTATCAACAAGGGCTCGTTCTCAGAGCTCTCTGCAAAGGGAATAACCCTGAGAAGGACTATCAGGTGGGGGGCCAGGCGGACTCCAGGCTCTAGCTTGGATGAGCTCTCGGGTCCCCCTCAGGTTGGCGCGGGGGCAGGGGGAGGGGGGGCAGTCCCCAAGCATTCCCCCTGGGGCATGCCTGCGTCCACCCTAACAGCCCCAGAGAAAAGGCCCCTCCCCCCTTCCCCCTCTTCCCAACTCTCAGAAATAAAAGGAAAAAACCCTCTCACTGGCATTCATCTGAAAACAGTTCTATTTTCTGCTCTTTTCCTGTTCAGAATAAACAGCAATATGAAATTTGAACAGAAGGATGGGAGTGATTTCCACGTGGGCCCCTTACTTGGTGAGATAAGAAATAATTAATCGCCTGGATCCTATGAAGGGCTTGTCCTGGAGCAGAACCTGTCTCCTTTCTCAAAGAAACATGGGCCCTGGAGATGTCCCGAGAGCCCCTGTGTCTGTTGTTAGTGCCTAGTCACGGGAATTGGGTCCTCGCTGTCCTCACGGCCTGGCAGGCTCTAGCTGGGCAGAGGGCAGGGCCTGTCAGGGGGCAGGGGCTCCCAGGATTTCCACAGCACAGCTGTCCCCATCTGCCTTCCAGTTCTCCTCTGAACCCGGGGTCTGGCCTGCCCCCTGGGAGCATAACGGTCTCCTGCTGCGCAGGGCCCTCACTAGGTAGGAGCATCCCTTCATCCTCGCACCTACTGTCCTGCCAACCCCTACACTCCTCTCACGACCAGAGAGATCTTCCTAAAAACACGCATTTTATCAAGTGTCCTCCCTGCTAATAGCCCTCAAGACAAAGTGCAGACTCCTTAACATGGCTTAAGAGGCACTCCATGATGTGGGCCCTGTTTAGCTTCTTCCATCAACTCTAGCTCTCCACATTCGGCTTTTAGGCCACAGTGCCTTTGCACAGCTGTTCCCTCTGCCTGGACTGTCTTTTCACGCCTCTCCCATGAGCTGTCCCTGCACTGGGGATGCTTGTGCCCTTCTCAGGCCCTGCACCTAACGCAGTAGATGGCCTGTTTTTACACTAAGACACGGCAGCTTCTCACAAATGTTCTATTTGTGACACATGGAAGCTTCACGGTTATATTACAAGAGCAATGTCTTTCTGTAGCCTACAACTCTGGGCTTCTTTAAAGGAAAGGACATGTTTGATGCCACTCTGGGTCCCTAGCACCTAACACCACACCTGGAACAGAGTAGGCACTCAGTAACTGTTTGCTGATTGAAAAAAATAAGAGAGGGTGCCTGGGTGGCTAGGTCGTTAAGCGGCTGCCTTCGGCTCAGGTCATGATCCCAGGGTCCTGGGATCGAGTCCCACATTGGGCTCCCTGCTCAGCGGGGAGCCTGCTTCTCCCTCTCCCACTCCCCCTGCTTGTGTTCCTGCTCTCGCTGTCTCTGTCTCTGTCAAATAAATAAATAAAATCTTTAAAAAAAAAAAGAAAAAGAAAAAAATAAGAGAATGAATGAACAAGAGAGCAGGTGCTCAGGAAATGCCTGCCTATTGAAAGACTAAAAGAATGAATGGACAAAAGTCCTGCATGCCTGAAACATCAGTCCCTTACCTCCTTCCCTTGTCAAAGCTAGATTCATGAGCAGGATGGGTTCCGTTTCTTAAGAAACACTGAAGTATCACTCGAATGTAAAGGGGACAGAGGAAAAGTATATTCAGTAGGACTCTTCTAAAGAATAAAACTGCATGTGGTTAGAAGGAATACCAATGAGCTATGTCACAGAAAATGGCTGTTCATTTGTCTTCTAAGGATGCAGAGCCATTTAATTGGAAGTGTTTTGACTTGCTAAGTGGAGTTTGTAGGTTCAGAGTCAGGGTGCTCAAGATCACGGAGGAGACCCTGAACCCTGTCCTCCCTTCCCCCACACCACATTCAGACTGTCAAACCAAGACACCCATGCCTTCATCCAGCCCTGCCCCCAGCAAACCCCACCAGGCCTGACTCTCGGGTCACCTCCTCCAGGAAGCCTTCCCTGATGCCTGGATGGAAATGTTTGAGTCTCCTTCCCAGATCTCCCTTCTGGCTCTTGGGCCAGGTTGTGGGTGCCCCATGCCTCTGCTGGGCCTCACGCTGCTGGAGGGCGGAGCTGTCTCCTTCACCTCTGGGCCTGCAGAGGAACATAGCCCAGGCCTGATGTCAGAGGAACTACTGTACATACCCTCTGTAGAAGGCTTAATCGTGTCACGTTTATAAAAAAGTGTTCCATTGGTAAGTAAATATGGGAGGTGCTGGTTTAAGTCAGACTAAATTGGTGCCTTTAAAGGGGGACTTCTCAGAGCATGTGCCGACATGCATTGTGGGTCTCTAAGAGTGGACCAAGATAGGCAGCCTTTCTCAAACGTATTTGACTATACGGAACCCCTGGTTCAAGCGATGCCTTCTTCCATGGAACCCACTTTGGGAAACAGTAATGAATACTGCCAAATCTAGATATATTTTCACAGCCCCCAAATTGTATAGAGGAGGGAGTAAGCCCCAGAGACGTACTAGCAGAGTCAGGACAGAACCCAGCATCCTTCTCATCTCATCTGGACCTCCGAAGCATTACCCCTGGGCGGGGGGGCGGAGGACAGGGAATGAGTCATCAGCTTCAGGCCAAGGGGATCAAGGCAACAACGTGGCCTTGAAAAAGTCTGGGCTCAGCTCATCCTGCCTGGCCCCTGGTGTCCCCTAGGCAAAGCCAGAGCTGCAATCTGAATCCTGGACGCAGTTGGGTGCCCACTTAGGGGGCTGCAGGGGCTGGAGTGCACGCAGCCTTCAAGAGCCTACTGGTCTTATATTATAGGATGGGGGCAGGAAAATAAATGCTGATCAGGCCTTTGCCTTGGCCATCCCAGAAGAGCTAGGAGGGGCCTCGGCCGTCTTGGAGCTCTCTTCCTCTCTGGGGACCTTCAGAAGCTCACAGGGGTACACTGTTCTTGAATAATATGGCTTTCCACAGCATCCTGACACCTCTCAGCTTCTCACCGGCCTCCACCAGGAAAGTCTCCAGAGCCCATTCTAGGAAGCCCCATGAGGCAGGAGGCACGGGCCATGTGGGCCACCCAAACACCCAACAGCCGAGGGTGGTCGAGCCAATCTGAGGTCAATGCCATGGGATCCTGGGTAACAAGAGGTGGGGTGGGGGGCAGCAGGGAAGAGGCAGCCCCCCACCAGGGAGCAGGGTGCGGTGGTTAAGCACACCAGTTCTAGCGGACACCTCTGGACGGTGTGGCTAGGGGCGAATTCTAGACCCTTTCGTGCCTCTGTTTCCACATGGGTGCAGTGGGGGTGAGGATGGTAATACCTACTTCACAGAGCTGTTAGGAGGATTAAGTGGATTAATCCCTTAGACCAGCCTCCGAGATGCTCTAAGTGCCCAGCGGGTAGGACTTCCCGTTATCATGGAGCAGCCTGAGGGCTGGGCCAGGTCCCCGTCCTGTGACCCGTACGCTTGTCCAACCCTTGGTCAGTGTTCTTAGCTAGAAAGGGGGCTGATGAGGTGCCTGTAGAGTAATTGTGGGGTCGAAGCGAGCTAGTTTCCGTAAAGTACTTGAAACTTGGCCTGCTACATAGTCAGTGCTCCAGCATGTTAACTATTTTATCAGGGATAGAAAGTAATAGGAAATTAAAAAATCAGGATGCACACTGGCCTGGGTGTGGTTTGCGGGGCTATATGAGCCAATTCCATCAGCCTCCCCTGGTTAAGGGGGGCGCCGTGCAGAGCACCCCCACGGGCCTGGAGCCTTTGTCTTCACAAGGCACAGGTCCCATGATGCTCTTCTTACTGAGGGTGAGCTTCCTGGCCATCTGCCACCTCCTCAGAGAGTGGGGAGGTCTCCCTTTTAAAAGACGCCACACCAAAATCCCAGGGGTGTCAACATGGACCCCAAAGTCCCTTCACCATGCTCCCCAGGGGTGCTCAGGAGTATGAGCAGGATTCTTGGTTTTCTGCAATGTCTCAGAGTTCCCGGAGAGGATCCAAAGAAGCCCCCCCAGACCAATCAGTTCCCGACCTTACAACGCGTCTATGTGAGTTCGGCTCTTCTAGGCCAGGCTTCCATAGGATCAGAAGTCAGGTTTAGAACAGTGTAGTCAGAGGTCATGTGTGTCCGTTCTTTTTCTGTAAAGTTTTGAAGTAAATGACAACACACACACTCAACTTTAAGATCTCTGATTTTCTCAGTCCCCAGGGGAGTGCGCAGCCTGACAGAAAGCCTCCTCTCTTTAGATGGTATCTTTAAGGATTTGATATTTAGCAGTTTTTTATGAGCACATTCATTAGTAATTTTTCAAAGCAACCCCACGAGATGGGTCAGGGGCTTCTTCTCTTTTAGCAGAAGGAAAGCTGGAGAAACCCACAGGATTCTGACATTCAATGCATAGAGAGATCTATGAATACAAGCATGTACATATCACTCAAGCTGTACTTCTCCCCAGTCATGGTGTGAGGAGGGGGGAGAAGATATTATTAAAACAAGCGCTTTTTTGAAAATTTACCGTGTGCCAGAATCTATTCCGATCATTTCATAAACATAGCTCATGTGATTCTCAAGGAAACTATAAGAGGTAGATATGATTACTGATTTTTAACCAAATGAGGAAAACAAGCCTCAGAAAGGTTAAGTGACTGGCCTGAGGTCACATAGCAAGCAGGTGACAGAGCTGGGCTTTTCTGGCTCTGAAGACCAGGCCTTACCCATTGCATGGTCCTGCTTTCTCATGAAATGGAATCCATATAGAAGCCCTATGCTTCATTTGAACAAATAACATGACCATCCTGGCTCTGGGCTTAAGAGAGCAGGAAGTTCTCCGTAACAAGGGTCAGCCCCTAAGAGTCTCCCGTAATATTCCTCCAGGGAAAGAGAATGGAGGCTGAGGCCAGGCGGATCTGGATCCACACTCCAGTTCTGCCCCTTACTAACTGTGTCATCTCAAGGGGCTCCCGGGGGCCTCTCCCCGGCCCGCATCCCTGGCAGAGTATTTAGATAGTCCCCTGGGCCTCATGTTGCCATCTGCTGGGTGACACGGTGCCTAGATGCGCCCTGCAGAGCCTTCCTGAATCTGGCTCCCGCCACACTTCCTCTGTGAGGAGGGGGCGCCCATCAGCCTCCGTGAGCCCTGTGGTTACCATGGCCGGGGGATTGGAACGGAGATATTAACGTGGAGTAGGGTTACTGAGGGCAGCCAAAGTCTGACAGGTCAGAACACCTTCATTTAAACAGACTGACGTCCTGACACACAGGTGCCTGGTGGGAGCCAAGAGCCCTCTCTCCTGCCGAGTCCTCAGCCCCGGCGCCCACCCCACACTGGGGAAGGAGGGGTCCAGGAGCCGGGACCCCAGACTCATCCAAGGTCACACAGAGAGGCTGCAGGGCAACGGGAAAACAAAGCTCCCCATGTCCTAAGGTCCCCTGAGCCCCGTCTTCTATACGGAGAACGTGTGTTTTGTCCTGTGGAAAGTCCCCAAGTGGATGAGCTCACAGTTGATTCTAGCTGCCCTCCTGTGCTAACTCTGTAACTCTGGCTGTGTTTCCCCTATTTCCATTCCCGTGATCCATCCCTTGCCTCTTCCGGATCGGAAAGTGACCTCCAGGGCCTCCTCGGGATGTGATTGTGCCCCCCACCCCATGCCCCCAGACCTGGGGCTGCTCCTTCCTGGGGAGGAGTCAGCCGATGGCCCATTGTCAACCTCCCGAGCCCTCCCCCCTCTGCTGGCTTTCCTGTCCCACCACCAGCCTCCCTGGGGGCTCATTGAAACTGAAGACAATGGTCTCAGATAAAGAACCACTGGCCTCCTCCCCCTGTGGCTAAAATTATCTGAAACTGACTGGGGTGTTGCTGACCTCAGCCTGCCCCCCAGCCCTCCTCCTGCCCTGGTGCATCTGAACGTCCCTCTGGGAGCCTATGACAGCCGCCCATTCAGGCCCACGTGCCCGCCCAGAATGAGGCGGGTTCCTTCTAGAAGAGCTACCTGCTGCTTCTGGCCCCACATCACATACACACAGGGTGTGGGATCCCGGGTAACTAGCGTGTCTCTGGGGAGGAGTAGAAGCTTGGACCCCTTCACTGGGGCCACCACTGCCTTTGCCAGGGCCCCTGCCACCCCGAGCCTCCACCCTGGCGACACACAGCCAGTCTCCATGCCTCCCGCCCATCCTGACTGCTGCCCCGTATCTCCAGGCCTGTTTCCTCCTCACTTGTGGAAGTTTCTCAGTTGCTTGCATTCTTGCTGTTGGATAGACCCTAGTTGCTGTATTATTCCACTGCATCCAGAATGCTTTGAGGAAGGAATGTCATAGACCATTTTCCCCTCTAGGAGGGGATGTGCTCGGGGTTAGGTCCACAACAGAAATATTTGGTGAGTGTGTGGGTTGAGAGCCAGGAAGTGCCCCTGTATGCTTGTCCTGCAGCAGATAGTCCAGGAGAACACCTGGTACTGGGCAGGACCAGTGGCCGCATCTTGCAGGGCCCAAAACCCCTCAGCCACATCATCCCTCAGAGGCTTCTCAAAGCTCCCAGGAGGCAGGCAGGGCGGGAATTACGGCCAATTTATAAAAGCGAGGGACCTGGGGCCCAGGCCAGGGAAGTGGCTGGCTCCACTTACATGGGACCAGAACTGACTCCCAGGCCCCTGACCTCCAGCTGAAGGCTCTTGGCCTCAGCTGGCCCAGCTCACAGAAGTCAGCCTAGGACGGGAGCAGAGTGAAGGACACAGAACCAGCGCCCCCGGGCCCCCTCCCTGGAGAGTTCTCCCTGCTTTGGGCCTGCCTTTCCCTTCTGTCCACCAATGACCACTCCTGGGCTGTATTTCCCCTGAGCTGAGTAGCGAGGAGATTTTGCTTTGTGGTGTCAGGGAGGACTGGGTTGGAACCCCGGGTTCTGTCAGGGATGGTCACAGTTTACACCTGTTGTCCTGGTATAATAATACCGCAGAGCTCCTTTTTCCTCTAAAAATGCCCCAGGTAGGACCATACACTGCGTGTCACCTTACTAAGGCCAAAAGCACAGCACACAGGCAGCGGTGGGCGACCTGCTTTGGGACCCATCTAATTCTGTGATTAGAGAGGACAGAGAAAAAAGGGTCCCCTTGAGGACCCTGCTGCAGGGGCCTGGCTGTGTCTGCACAGAGATTCTGCAGCCCCAGGAGGAAGCCCTGGCTGTGTCCAGAGGTGCTTGGCAAGACAAAAGCACTGGGAAAGAAAAGCAGACTGAACCTGCTGAGCCAGGACCAGCATCTGGAGGCAGAAGACACCTGGGAGCAGGGCCACCACCTTGCAAACCTCCAGAGGGTCCCGTTCGCATCACAGTCTCAGTGAATGGTGCCCCTGGAACTGTCCAATACCCAGCCTGACCAGCTGTACAGAGCAGCCTGCCTAAAGGGCACACTGAAAGGCAGGATTTGGTGACCTGAGGCTAGATCGAGTTCAAGGGCAAGGATAAGTGGGGAGCGGAGAAGCTACAAACGCAGGAGCTGAGTACAGCTTCACGGAGTGGAATCACTCTCAATCGGGGGAGGATCCCTGAAATCCATTTACTCAGGTCAGCTCAGCAAGCATTGAGCAATTACTATAACCGAACCAAATGAGAGTCCTTCTCCCTGATGCACAGCAAGACCTCAACAACTGACACCAAGCTTTTGCAGTGAAGAAAGCCAGGCTGTTTACTGGTGTGGGCTACCCAGGAGAACAGAGAGCTAATGCTCCACAGTTCCCAACTCCCCGATGGTTTCCAAGCACGGGTTTTTATCATTTTTATTTAAATTTAATTAATTAACATATAATGTATTATTAGTTTCAGAGGTAGAGGTCAATGACTCATCAGTCTTATATAACACCCAGTGATCATCACATCACGTGCCCTCCTTAATGTCCATCAGCCAGTTACCCCATCCCCCACCCACCTCCCCTCCAGCAACCCTCAGTTTGTTTCCTATAGTTAAGAGTCTCTTATGGTTTGTCAATGAAGCGGGGGAAATCGGAGGGGTAGACGAACCATGAGAGACGATGGACTCTGAAAAACAAACTGAGGGTTCTAGAGGGGAGGGGGGTGGGAGGATGGGTTAGCCTGGTGGTGGGTATTGAGGAGGGCACATTCTGCATGGAGCACTGGGTGTTATGCACAAACAATGA
>NC_138378.1:109231180-109326732 GCF_054177405.1 Leptonychotes weddellii
TAATGATGTAATGTATGGGGATTAACATAAGAATAAAAAAAAACTATAAACAATATTCATGAACATGACAGTGGAAAAAAAAAAAGAGTCTCTTATGGTTTGTCTCCCTCTGTGATTACGTCTTGTTTTATTTTTTCCTCTCTTCCCCTATGATATTCTGTTTTGTTTCTTAAATGGCACATACGAGTGAAATATATGATGTTTGTCTTTCTCTGATTGACTTACTTTGCTTAGCATAAAACCCTCTAGTTCTATCCACGTCGTTGCAAGTGGCAAGACTTCATTTTTGATGGCTGAGTAATATTCCTGTGTGTGTGTGTGTGTGTGTGTGTGTGTGTGTGTGTGTGTGTGTACTGCATCTTTATCCATCCGTCGATGGACATCTGGGCTCTTTCCATAGTTTGGCTATTGTGGACATTGCTGCTATAAGCATTGGGGAGCAGATGCCCCTTCGGGTCACTACATTTGTATCTTTGGGGTAAATATCTAGTAGTGCAATTGCTGGATCATATGGTAGCTCTATTTTCAACTTTTTGAGGAACCTCCATACTGTCTTCCAGAGTGGCTGCACCAGCTTTCATTCCCACCAACAGTGTAGGAAGGTTCCCCTTTCTCCGCATCCTCACCAACATCTGTCTTCTCCTGACTTGTTAATTTTAGCCATTCTGACCGGTGTGAGGTGGTATCTCATTGTGGTTTTGATTTGTATTTCCCTGATGCCAAGTGATGTTGAACACTTTTTCCCATGTCTGTTGGCCATCTGTATGTCCTCTTTAGAGAAATGTCTGTTCATGTCTTCTGCCCATTTCTTGATTGGATTCTTTGTTCTTTGGGTGTTGAGTTTGATAAGTTCTTTATCGATTTTGGATACTAGCCCTTTATCTGAGATGTCATTTGCAAATATCTTCTCCCATTCTGTCGGTTGTCTTTTGGTTTTGTTGACTGTTTCTTTTGCTGTGCAAAAGCTTTTTATCCTGATGAAGTCCCAATAGTTCATTTTTGCCTTAGTTTCCCTTGCCTCTGGAGACGTGTCTAGCAAGAAGTTGCTGCAGCTGAGGTCACAGAGGTTGCTGCTGGTGTTCTCTAGGATTTTGATTGATTCCTGCCTCACATTTAGGTCTTCCATCAAGCAGGGGTTTTTAAAGGGTGAAGATTCAGGGTAAGCGTCTCAGGGTCTTGGATCACGCTGACTGATCAGGTACTGGGGAAGCGGTATTATCTCCTTTCTTAACCATCTTGTCCCTTCTGTCATCTCCCTGCCTGTGTGATCATAGTGAGGAAGTCGTTCTGCCCTGAGGCCCGGAACTGCGTAACCTTCTCAGCTGATTGCATTAGCGATGTCCCCTCTGGAGAAGGAAGGCAGAAGTTGTACATTCTGTGACTCTTACTAAGCTGCAAACCATTAGTATGAATTTTTTCTTGCAAACATGGCGCATTGCGTTTGTCCTCTCAGGCAGAACAACATCCCACAGACTGTTCAGGAGGCAAGTTTATGTTATTTCCTGAGGTTTACAGCTTTGTTTAACAGTAACTCAGGGCTGTGTGACTCTGGTCAGAGGAAGCTAGGAGGCATCTGTCTAAATTGTAGGGACTGTGGGGGTTTGCATCCCCGGGTTCATTCCTGGGTGCTGACCCAGGCAATGACTGAGGGCGTCACGCTGGGCAGAGGGGGCTCAAGAATTTGCAAGGTGGGACAGGAGTAGAGGAGGGGCCTTGGGGAAGGCCTGTCCAGGCAGCTCGTTGTGGCTTCATGGACAGAGAGCTATGCTCGGGCCACCTGAGAGATGGGGGGTGTAGACACGCAGCCTGGCATCTCAGGTAAAGAGCCAGGCCTCTCAGAGCGGGGTCAGCATCAGGGATCCCCAGGGTCCAGGAATCTGGCATGGCCCGGGGCCAGATGCTAAAGTGCCTGGCATTCCAGGTTCAGGAGTTTGGACTTGATTCTGGAAGCAGTGAGAAGCCACAGGATGTTCTTGAGCAAAGGAAGTTACTCAGTCAGATTTCTTAATAACCTGAGGGCACCAGATGGCGGGCCAGTCATCCCTCCCCTGCACCTCGGTCAGGGAGAGTGGGGTTCACACCAGAAATAGCCTGAGTCATGGGCAGCACAAAAGCAGGTAGGGGCCAGAAAGAGAGAGCGCTTGGCCTGGGCTAGGCCCACTCCATCTGTGTGAATCACTCTGTCCCTGCAGAGAGCAGCTTCCCAAATAAGGTGGCTCAAGGCCACTTGGATGTGCTACCTAGGGCTGGGGTCAAACGGGTGCAGCTAGTCTGGAAGGATCTGAGAGTCCTTATGAACATTTCCACCGCTGTTTGCTCCAGCAAGTAGATGTTCCATGGCCATTTTATAGCAATAAAATGCAATGCCATACATTGCAGCGTGAGTGTCCTAGAGCTGCTGTAACGAATGGCCGCGGACTGAATACCTGAAAACAGCAGAAAGGGATTCTCTCAAAGTTCTGGAGGCCTGAATTCAAAATCAAGATGTTGGGAGGGCTGCATTCCCTCCAAAGGTTCTAGGGGAAGATCCGCCCTTACCTCCTCCAGCTTCTGGTGACCCCAGGGGTTCCTCGGCTTGTGGCCACATCACTCCAAACTGGCCTCTGTCCTCACATGGCCTTCTCTCCTCTGCGTCTTCTCCTCTCCTGTCTCTTCTAAGGACACTCGTCTTTGAGTTGAGAGCCCACCTGGATAATCCATGAGGATCTCATCTCAAGCCATAACTTAATTGCATCTCCAAAGACCCTTTTCCTAAGTAAGGTCACAGTCACGGGTTCTAGGGCTTAGGATGGGGCATGTCTTCTTGGGAGCCACCATTCAACCTATTATACACAGTCTGGAATCAGAAAGAGCCAGGAGGAAATCCTGTCTTAACTACTTACTAGCTAAGCTGGTCTTGGGCAAGATATGTAATCTCCCAGAACCTCATTTCTTTATCTCTAAATAGGAATAATATCTGGACTCCTGGGTGACTCAGTCAGTTAAGCGTCTGCCTTCGGCTCAGGTCATGATCCCAGGGTCCTGGGATCGAGTCCCGCATCAGGCTCCCTACTCAGCGGGAAGCCTGCTTCTCCCTCTGTCTGCCACTCCCCCTGCTCGTGTTCATGCTCTCTCTCGAACGCGCACACACACCCTCTCTCTCTAGCAAATAAATAAAATCTTAAACAAATAAAATTAAAAAAAATAAAATAAGAATAATATCTATTCGTAGGGTTGTTATGAGAATTACATGAGGTGGTAGTTGCTTGGCACATGGTAAGTAGTAAATGGCATCGATTACAATGGTGACTCGGGAGGTGAGGGGATCTGTCCCAGGTCACACAGCTACTTGGGTGGCAGAGCCGGAACGGAAGCTCAAGTCCATATTACACCAAAGGCCACCCTCTTGCCATACCCTGTCCTCTGATGACCTTCACTATAGTTTCGACCTTGCTCTGTTGGCTCATTCCTCACTGACGTCTCATTGACATCTATCCCAGACATCGTGGGCCCCTTGGCGGGAAGGTGAACAGTATCCCAAAGTGGAGTGAATAGCCAACCACTGGCCCCAGGGAGCGAGATCAGGATCAGAACTCGGCCTTGAGTTATTCCACTGGCAACAGAGGAACTCAGCCTTGACCTCATGCTGGATAAGAAGCAGCAGGTCACAGCATCCCTGTGAGGGGCTGCTGACCATTCACCATGGGGCAGCCGACCATTCACCATGGGGCAGCCGTGAGAGGGTGGGCTCCATCCACATGCTGTGTCACCACGGCTTGCCTCTTCCTGGGGGGTAGGAAGAGTGCCCCATTCAGGGTTGAACTCCCTCACAGTAAGGAAACAAGGCTTCCTCTGCATCTGGGGAAGCAGCCTCTCTAAGGAGGAGAGGACCCCACTGGCCCCAGTGAAAGAACTGGTGCCAGCAAAATAAAGGCAGGATTAATCCCTCCTTCCCGGAGCGCTTTGAAACCTGATCTCCCCTCCCCCCAAAAAGACACGTCTGACTTTGATCTTTCAAGCCACTGCCACTCAGATATCCCCTGCCGGCTGCCTTGTGGGGTCCCCGCCAGCTTTCACGGGGAGGCTGTTCTTATTAGTGCAGTTGCTACTTACAGCAACACTGAGCTTGGTTCCAGAATCGGGGAGAAAGACGTGGGCCTGGGCTTCTGTCTTGGGTGGGGTAAAACCAAATAGGTTCCAGGTCCTGGCGGCGCCTGGGGCTGCTAATCCCTGGGGAGGCCCTGAGCTCCTGGCTCCCCCAGGACTTGCCCGCTCCCCGCTGGGTCCCCAGGAATCTCATCAAGGAACAAAGTTATCATCCAAAAAGGGAAGCTAGTGGAGGAGGCAGGGAGCAGAAAGGACAGGAGCATCTCCTTCCTGGTAAAACACAGAAAGGTTCTGGCAGCAGAAAGAAAGGAAGAAAACAAAGGGGATTGAGTGGACATCATGGCAGGAACGTGGGACTCAGAAGAGGGGTCAGCAGTGGCTCTTGGCCAAGTGGTGACTCACAGGGACAGAGCCCTCCAACCACAGGGAGCGTCCAGAGCTGTGCCCTATAGTCTAAGGGGGATCTCAGAGACCCGGGGCTCCGGCTGAGGAAGAGGGAGCCTATTTCCACTGGGCACTTGACAAACTCACCAGATGTCCTGTCTGCAGCCAGCACTGTTCTGGGGCCCTGCACACAGCAACTGGCCCCAGCCCCAGCGTCTGGGCTGACCGATGGGCGTGGGTGTGCGGGCCCAATGCTAATGCGGGTCTATAGCTCTGGAAGTGGAAGGGCTTTCTTCTGGGGCTCTGCAGCCCTCCAGGGAAGGCTCCAGGCTCAGGAGCACAGGAAGGGAAAGCTGGGGCAAGAAGGCATCACCAACTCTGTGCACGCCCCAGTGTCCAGAGCCATTTTTCTCCTTCATTCTCTTCCTCTTTGCTTTCTATCCTGGCCATGTCCAAACTCAACAGATTCGATGGCCCAAGAATGGGGACAGCTCCTCCCCTGGGGCTTGCACACATCTGAGATCACCCCGGGGACCCTCCTGGCCAAGACAGTGTGCTTAGCTACAGCAGTCAACAAGGGGGTTCAGGCAGGGCCCCTTCTCTGTGGCATCTGCTTAGATGGCCCATCATGCCAGCACCTATGAGGGACAAAGGCCAGACAGGGGCTCTTCCCCCAGGGAACTGGTAAGTCATCATTTGCCATCTGGACGGTCATAGTCTAGATTATGATCTGAGAAGACCTTGGAGAAAGGGGACCATTGTAGAGGTGCTCCTGGATAGAGGATTTAAGATTCCTTGTAAACTTGGGGTGCCTGGGTGGCTCAGTCAGTTAAGTGTCTGCCTTCTGCTCAGGTCATGATCCCGGTGTCCTGGGATTGGGCCCCATATTGGGCTCCCTGCTCAGTGGGGAGCCTGCTTCTCCCTCTGCCTCTGCCCCTCCCCCAGCTTGTGCGCTCTCTCTCGCTCATTCTCTGTCTCTCAAATAAATAAATAAATAAATCTTTAAAAAAAAAGATTCCTTATAAACTGTTGATCTCAGAAGTTTATTTCCCCCTTAAATCATTTCAGGGGCTCCCATGCACACCAGAAGAACATCTGGACTTCTCAGTGTAGCTTATAAGACCCTGCACTTTACCTCTCCTGCTACCCCCTGCCGTTCCACAGGCTCCCTAGGTCCCAGCAGCATTGGATTAATTGCTGGGCCCCATGCAGACCAAACCTGTTGGGTGCAATGCTCCTTTGCACAGAACACCATCCTCCTTGTCTTTCTGGAAAATGTCTTTTCATCTTCTAACACAGCTCAAATCATAGCTCTTCAGTAATGTAGTAGAGGACACTCAGTGCATGGGTGAGTAGAATGGAGTATCCCTCTTAGAGCTACATTTCTCTCATGCTGTGAAACTATTAAAGGTAACGGGAAATAAATGAACCTAAGTGTGTTTAATTTTCCAAATCCAAGGTAAGTGCTCCAAACATGCACACATTCTTTTTTTCTTTTTTTTAAGATTTTATTTATTTAACAGAGAGAGACACAGCGAGAGAGGGAACACAAGCAGGGGGAGTGGGAGAGGGAGAAGCAGGCTCCCCACTGAGCAGGGAGTGGATGTGGGGCTCGATCCCAGGACCTGAGCCAAAGGCAGACGCTCAACAACTGAGCCACCCAGGTGCCCCACATGCACACATTCTAACTATACTCCACTGTCTATTAGATTGGGAAGAGATGGTACACAGGGCACCGACGTTTGGGTTTCTCATCTTCCCAAATCATGGGGACATTGGAATAAACAACATCATAAGCCATTGCCCATGCTGTCGCTGATCCACCCCTGTAGTGGGGGCTGAAGGAGAGACCCAAATGTCTCTCCAGGGTACTGGGGTCCATTCTGGAATCCACCGGTCAGCATGCTCCAAGAAGTTGGGGACCTCCAGTGTTTGGCCTTATTGGGTGGGTTGAGGGCCTAGAAGCTGGTTGGGAGGGAGTTATTAATGGTGGAGACCCCTCCTGAAGAAAACAGAAGGTCCCTCAAACGTCTTCCCCTCCAAAAACCCCCTCTCCAGCTCTGCCCTGACATTTCCGCCAGGCCCATGAGCAGAGTTGCTTGTTGGCTTCCTTCTCTAGTCCTGCACAGAGCCAACAAGGGTGGATCCGGGCTGAAGCTGAAGAGGAATAAAAGGTTGTTTTCATGAAAGATGGTTCTGTTGATTCTGTTTTTTAAAAAGACGAAACCCAGCTTCTGGAATGAGTCACCGTGGGGACGATCTGAGACGTGACTTTTTTTTTTTTCATTTCTTCTTTTCTTTCTGGAATTTCAAGGTTGAGTCTGGTGATAGAGATGGGAAAGATTTAACAAAGTAAGCTTGTAAAAGGTTCCTTCTTGTTTCTCCCTCTCTTTCATTCACTCATCCCCAAGAAGCATGTGGTACAAATGACAATTGTATGGGATCCAAGCCAGAAGATGTGAATCAAGGTCCCAGGTCAACACAACCCGGAGGCTATGGTCCTCTTGATGGCCCCTGCAGGGGTGCCCAGCCCTTCTTGGAGTCTCTAGCAGGCGTCCTGCAGCCGATGCTGACCCAGCCAGGGGACAGGCAGTGAGCAGGAAGATGTGATCACCTGGCTGAGGAGGCCGGCCCGTGGCATTTGCCAGGATGTCTCTCTGAGAAGCCAGTGCACCTGCAGAGAACATTCCAACCACCTGGGGCAGGTGTATAGGGAATGAGAGAGGCCTCCTCTCCCAAGCTGTGTTTGTGGGGTTTTTTTAATATTTCCTTAAATAGTTAACAAACTTAAAGTTTTGAAAGATCCCTTATGAAAGTGTTCCCCTTTAAAATTGAAACTCTGCGGGGCGCCTGGGTGACTCAGTCATTGAGCGTCTGCCTTTGGTTTGGGTCATGGTCCCAGGGTCCTGGGATCGAGCTCCGCGTTGGGCTCCCTGCTCAGCGGGAAGCCTGCTTCTCCCTCTCCCACTCCCCCTGCTTGTGTTCCCTCTCTTGCTGTGTCTCTCTCTGTCAAATAAATAATAAATAAAAAATAATAATAAAATAGAAACTCTGCTTAATATTATTTTCAGCTAAGAATGAGCCTCAGATCCCACCATGACCCCTTTGTCAAGGAAGGTCGGGGGAAGGCTGGGAAGGCAGAGATCCAGAGAGCTCGGGGTTGTCTACTTTTAGAATCGTAGACACCCCAGTCATTTCTGACAGACCTCTGCTTCCTGGGGAACATCTTAAAAACTAAGAAGGGCCTGTCCTCTATCTAATGCATTCAGTTAGGTTCCTATGACCCGGGGCTGCTGCGGCCTCTGTCTGCATAAACGAGCAGCGGGGAATCTCCGGCTGCCTCGGGTTGACAGCAGACACACTTGGCTCTCTCAGAGATTTTGCCTGTATTGGTTCAGATCCTCCCACCTCCCACCTCCCCATGGCTGCCTCCTCATTCCTCTGCAGAGATAGGCTGGCATGTCCCCTGCCCTGCCCCCACCAACCCACAAACCCACAGTGCCAAGCAGACAGGAGGCGCTTAATCAATGCCTTGTAGCCTGAATCAGCCCATGCACCAGCCAGCCTGCCCGATCGCAAAGCCCCTCTGTGCGCTTAGTGGTGGGCCCATCTCCCTGGAGTCACCTGTGACTGATCAGCATTCTGCAGCTTCAAAGCCTTGTCCCTCCATCAAGTTTCAGGACCTTTGCCACCAGCAGGGCACAGAAGAAGCTGCAGGGAGCCCCGAAACAGTCAATTTCTAGAAGGGGAGGCCTCCATCTGGGGACCGCCTTGGAGGACACGTGGCTTCTCATTAATTTTCAGGGCTCCGGGCAGGACAGACCTGGGACACCTTCCCACACTACCTCCCCACCCAGATCCAAGTCCACTCCCAAGAGGCAGCCAGCTCTGCATGTGTCTGGGACATCTGCCCAGCTCTATCCTCTCTGACAGGGCTGTGGGGGCAGGTTTAGCCTCCCCCTCCTTGACCTTGTCATCACTGAGAGTCCAGCGTTCTCAGTGCTGCTGTTGGCTCTCATTACAGGGCACGAGAGTCACGTGGCCTGGGAGTGGGCGGAGAGCAGAGAGCATCAAAGCCTTTAGAACTATGAGCCATGAAGAAGATTTTACCTTGCACTGAGTCAGGGTTGAAGCCCCACCCCCGCCCCACCACCATCCACCTTCCCTGCCTAATAGAGGTGCCAGGGGCAGCAAGGCCCATTAGGAGACAGGTGTCGGGGCAGGTAAGTGATGATAGGCCTTGGGGTAGGGTGGTTGGGTTGCTATAGTGAGAAGGGGCCGGGTCCAGAATATATTTAGGAGGTCAGGTTAATAGAACTTGCCGATTGATGAGAGTCAGGGAATGGGGGTGGGGAGTGGTAGGGAGTTAAATAACATCCTCCCCAAGTTCACGCCCACCCAGAAGCTCAGATTGTGACCTCATTTGGAATAAGGTCCTTGCAGATGTAATTAAGATGGCTCATACATGATTAGGATAGCCCCTAAATCTCTTCATGTTCCCAAGATGCCACAGTAGCTCTCGGCATCCCTTTTGATCAGGAGAGTAAAGGCCTCCCAGGAGCCTCTAGCGCCCTTCCCCTTTGTTCAGTGGCTAATGCCGCACCATGCGTCCACACCTCCCCGCACTCCTCTGGAGGCTAAGGAAATGAAGATGCTGTCTCGTCAGCCTTGAGACCCGAATATGGCCAGGACAGGGGGGCGGGAAACACTGGGTCATCCAGCCAGCAGTCCACCACACGGACGATCATGGCTTTGAGGCTTCCTTCTGTGTATGCTGGCTACTTATTAGAATATCACCCCCCCCACCCAGATTATCCCACAACCACCTTGCAAGTTAGGAAGACCAGGCACTACTCACTTCCATTTACAGGTGAGGAAACAGTGGCCCAGAGCCAGAAAGGAGTTGTCCAAAGCCACAAAAAGTCCATGACTGAGCCAGCCCTCCAGCTCAGTTTCCTGGCTCCCCGCTGTGCATACAGCATGCCCAATAAAATATCTGAACCAGATAATCCTCAAAGATGGGTCATTGTTTCTGGTATACAACCTTGAGGGGAGGCAGGCACGGTCTCCCGGGCAAGCGCCTGACTGCCTTTTGAAGACCAGACAACAGAAGCTGGGGCACAGTCCTGCTCCATTCAATGGAGGGTATAGTCCAGGCATTTCCCACCGCTTGATAGGCTAATTGCTTAATTGAATTAGTGCAAATTCCTGATGTCGCTTAGAGTTGAGCTGTCTACGAAATAGGCTGACTTGGTAGGTCAGAAAGACAAAGGCAGGGAGGCAGCAGGAGAACTCGTGGAACCTCGGCCTGGGCTGCTGGAGGCCTTCGCTCGGCTTGTACCTGTGCGTGCTCTTGGTTGGCAGGGCGGGCACGCCGAGGCCAGCGTGTCCGGGCTACTCACACATGCCACCTGGCAAAGTCGAGCAAGGAGCTCAGAGGCAGGGGGTGGTGAGGGGAGCGGCTCCCGTTCAGCCCGCGTGAGCACAGTACCCAGGATGGAAGGCGTGGTGGAGGCTCCTTTCACCCCTGTCCAGCCTCCAGCTCAGGCTCCAGCCCAGCCTCCAGCCCAGCCTCCAGCCCAGCCTGGCCAGGACAACTTCTCAGCAGTTGGGACAAGAACGGATGCAGGACAAAGGGGCCTGAAAATCTAGTCTCTAAATTTCTCCACGGAGAACAGTGTCTTGCCCTCACTCTACCAGGAACATGAAGTGGGGCCTTTCTGTTCACGGCATTTTGTAAAGACTGGCTGGTTTGCACCCAGATCAGTCATTGACTTTGGACGTGAGTTCTGGTGAAAAGAAAAATATTTGGAGGTGGATTTGCCTGAGACACTGCTTTGTGTTAACCAAGTCCTGTGTCCTAGGCACCCAGTGGGGCCACATTTCCCACCTTCCTTTGTAGTTAGGTGAGGCCCATGAAACTAACTAGTGGAATAACGGTTTACCACTGAAATGTAGGGTTGCCTCTTCCAGCAATAAGCCCGTCCTAAGTTAACAACAGTGACACTGACATTTTGTAACCAGCTCTGTTGTGAGGCAGCATGGGAGGGGAGGCTTGAGAATGAGGTGTGGCTAGGTTCATGTGTTGACGCGGCCACTTAGGAGCTGTGTGACCTCAGGAAAGTTACTTAATTTCTCTGAACCTATTTCCCCATTTGTAAAAAGAGAATAATCTACTTGTTCACAAAGAGGTCGGAAGAATTCGGTAAGGTAGTAGATATGACGTGCTGAGCACAGGGCCCGGCCCAAATACAAGCATATGAATCGTAAGTGCTACTATTTTATTGAATTGAAAAGAGATTAAAAGCTTATTTAAAGGGGTGCCTGGGTGGCTCAGTCGTTAAGCGTCCGCCTTCAGCTCAGGTCATGGTCCCAGGGTCCTGGGATCAAGCCCCGCATCGGGTTCCCTGCTCCGCGGGAAGCCTGCTTCTCCCTCTCCCTCTCCCCCTGCTTGTGTTCCCTCTCTCACTGTGTCTCTCTCTGTCAAAAAAAAAAAAAAAAAGAAAATTAAAGTACTTTGTAATGACACAATATAATGTTGCTACACTATTTATTAGAGACATTTTTATTTAATATAGCTAAAAGATGGGGAAAACATCAGAACTCCTGAAATACTCTATTTTCCTCATTGCAAAGACTGTTTCATTTGAGAAAATCATGGAATAAAAATATCAATGAAGGGGCGCCTGGGTGGCTCAGTCGTTAAGCGTCTGCCTTCGGCTCGGGTCATGGTCCCAGGGTCCTGGGATCGAGCCCCACATCGGGCTCCTTGCTCCGCGGGAAGCCTGCTTCTCCCTCTCCCACTCCCCCTGCTTGTGTTCCCTCTCTCGCTGTCTCTCTCTCTCTGTCAAATAAATAAATAAAATCTTTTTTTAAAAATCAATTTAAAATTGTATGATTTATTTCATAAATAGCATGAATAGAAATTGAGACGAAAGAAAGCAAAACAATCACTCAGTCCCCCAGGATATCCTGGACTACGACGTTACAGGCTGGGAATTCAAAATGAATTGATTTTAGAAAGAGTTCGTTCTGAGCGGTCCAGAGAGACAGAGCAGGGAGCCTGGCTTTAAGCTGGATTGAGGGCAGCAGGACCCTGGCTGGCTCCTCGCCCATGAGGTGGCACTGTTGGAGGCCCAGGGTGGGCTCTTGCAGATAGAGAGGTGTCCACTCTCTGGACTGAATCCTCCCCGTGGTGGTTTCCAAACAGCGCTGGCTGGACACCAGGAGGCCCCTTGCTGGCCACGTGACCAGCTGTCACCCTTAGTCATTCTAGCCATTCAGATAGATGTGTCACGATAGCTCACGGTATTTTAATTTGCATTTCCCTGATGGCTAGTGATGCGCTTCTTTTCCTGCTCAGTTCCCACCTCTGCATCCTCTTCTCTGCAATGTCTCTTCGCATCTTTCACCCATTTCTAATGGGATTGTGTATGGGGCTTGCTTTTTTTTTTTAAACTATTGACATTTAAGAGTTCCTTAAGCCTAAGTATTAGTCTTTGGTTGTACATGTAGTTTGCCATTTTTTATCCCAGTTTGTACTTTTTTTCACTTTCTCAATAAAGTTGCTTTTTTGGGTTTGTGTGTGTGTGTGTGTGCGTGTTTTAAGATTTTATTTTTTGACAGAGAGAGACAGCGAGAGAGGGAACACAAGCAAGGGGAGTGGGAGAGGGAGAGCAGGCCTCCCGCTGAGCAGGGAGCCCGACGCGGGGCTCGATCCCAGGACCCTGGGATCATGACCTGAGCCGAAGGCAGACGCTTAACCAACTGAGCCACCCAGGTGCCCCTAGAGTTGCTTTTTTGTTTGTTTGTTTATTTGTAGGGCAAGAGTTTTAATTTTGGTGAGGACCGCTTTACCCATCTTTCCTGTTATGGATCACTCTTTTGTTGTCAAAGTCTAAGAACTCTTTGCCTTGCCCTAGATCGCAAATATCTACTGCATTTTATTTTTCCTAAAAGTCTTATAGATTTACATGCTACCTTGAAGTCCACAATTCATTTTGAGTTAATATTGTAGATAAGGTGTGAGTTTGAGGTTGAAGTTCAACCTGGACAGAATGCTCCAACTCTGTTTGTCAAAAAAGCTCTCTTGCATCCATTCGATCGCCTTCCCACCTTTGCCAAACAGCAGCTGTCCAGACTTATGTGTCCATATCCAGGTCCTCTATTGATTTGGGGGTCCATCCCTGGCCAATACCACACCATCTGGATCACTGTCGCTATGTAATAGGCCTCAGTATTGAGTAAAGCCATCATTCCCACTTTATTTTTCTTTTTCAAGATTATTTTAGCTGTTCTGGATCTTATACATTTCCATATAAAATTTAGAATAAATTTGTGTATGTCTGCAAGAAACTTCTCTGGAAATTTCATAAAAATTGCATTTAACCACTATTGGTGGAGGGGAGAATGACATCCTTTTTACGGCTGAGTTTTTTCAATCCATAAACACAGTATGTTTCTCCATTTCTTTAGGTTCTGCTGCCTTAAAAAAAAGAAAAAGAAAAGAAAAAAGGAGCACCTGGGTGGCTCAGTCTGTTGAGCATCTGACTCGATTTCCGCTCAGGTCATGATCTTAGGGTCATGAGATCAAGCCCCGCATAGGGCTCTGTGCTCCGCACAGACTGTGCTTGTCCCTCTCCCGGCTCCTTCCCCCACTCTCTCTCTCAAATAAATAAATAAATAAAATCTTAAAAAAAAATAGGTGAAAAATAAACAGCGCCTTGTACACTGTAGGTGCACACTAAGTATTGCTGGATGAAGTCTAGTAACTAACATTTATTGGATGCTTCACACGTGTCAGAACCTACTCACTTATCCTCACAACAGGCCTATGAGGTAGGCACGATTATTTCCTCTATTTTACAGATGAGGGAGGTGAGGCTCAGAGAAGTTAACTTGCCTGAGATTGTGCAGCTCATAATCCAGAGAGCTGGGATGTGAACCCTGGCAAGCTGACCCCACAGCCTAATACTACATCAGTGCACTCTACTGCCTTTCAAGAAACTAAATGGACACAGAAGAAAGTTTTTTTAAGTCACTGAAAACCTCACTATGGGGGGTAAGGACTATTAACAATTTAGTACACATTGTGGTATATTATGGACTGCATACTCTTACAGACTGTCTTCTGTGATCGGCTGTCTACCGTATACTTTATACATTACATACTGTGATACACCATGGACTCTGAATACTATACACTATTAGATACCGCATACCGTATGATGTATGTCCTATATGATGCACTGTACAATGTTCTACACTGTATATCATCCCACACTGTATACGGTTGGACACTCTATACTGTTATATGCTCTTATTGTTACATGCTGCATATTGTTACAGACTGCCTACTAGTCACATTGTGGTTTACATCCTACTAGATGTCTCTGTAAGCACACTATGTGTGTGTCCCTATTATTTGTGTACTTTTTTACATATATATATTAGAATAGGGCACCTGGGTAGCTCATTTGGTTAAGCGGCTGCCTTTGGCTCAGGTGATGATCCTGGGGTCCTGAGATCGAGTCCTGTGTCGGGGGGGGGGGTCCCTGCTCAGCGGGGAGTCTGCTTCTCCCTCTGCCTCTTCCCCTGCTCATACTCTCTGTCTCAAATAAATAAATAAAATTTTAAAAAAATAGAGTATACTACACACATTATTTTGTATACTCTACTATACATATTATTTTGTACATTTTTTCCATCTTTTTCAGACTTTTTCTGTTGTTGAATATAGATCTACAGTATCCTTTTTAGCAACTATGTAGTAATCCCACTATTACTGGCATTCTTAGCTATTTCCCTACCGCCATTTAGGTTGTTTGTAACTGTGAACAACGATAACGTTGAGTGGACTTCTTTATATTTACGTCATTGTGGGTATATTCTGGAATTGGAGCTGCCGTGTAAAAGGGTGTGCACATTTTAAATTTTGCTGTCTATTGCTAAACTGCCCTCCTCGTGGGTTGAGCTGATTTCCACTTCCAGTGAGAGTGTAGGACAGGGTCCCTTTCCCAAGAAACCAGGAGGCCTGACCAGCATCTCTCAGGGCTGTGAACTCTCATGGCCTGGTTGATGCCCCTTTTGAAAATGGCCAAGGGCTAGTGAGACAGGAGAGTGGGTGGAGAGAGGGATTAACGTTTAGGTAGACAGCTTTCATAGATTTAGGGGGTGAGGGGTATGGCAATCACTGAAAAATGCTCTAGAAGTTTAGTACTTTCTGTGTAGTGGAGGAAATGCTAGACCACGCTGTCCACCACCCTGCTTAACCGGCAGCTCTGGGGTGCTCACTGGGCATCCGGCACGCCCCTACCCTCTCATTCATCCACAAACCCCTGCGAGTGGTCACCCCATGCCCTGGCCCTGCTGAGCACCGGACAATAGTCTGTTCCCTCTCTAACTCCCAGCCTCTTCCCAGTGGATGCCAGGAACCCAGGCTAGGTGGCCAGTTCTGCCCAGCGCAGCCCCAAACCAGACCTTGAACCCACTAGTAGCTCTGTGCCTGAGGCCCAGCGTCCGAAGAGCTGCTTGTCACCCGAGCCCCCAGCTTTGTGTGTCTGCAGGGAAGGACAAACCGCCTCTTTGGTTTGGCGACTCTCGGTGATGGCCAGTGTCTAAATGGGCCTGCTCCCTTGTCTGCGGGTGGTCACTGTGACTCCTGGGATAGCAGAGGTCTTCTCCTTGGATAGCCTCCAACAGGCCCTCAGTGAAGAGTAAACAGGAGAACAATTTGAGGATTTATGGATTGTTCTTTCAGAGGGGACTTCAGATCTGGGGGCTTTTGACATTGTAGAGACTTTTAAAAGACTTTAGTCATCCTGCTCCCCACCCCTGCACCAGTGGACAATTAAGCCCTGGGAGGCAAGAACAGCTCATTCTACTGACAGCTCACCTCCTTCTCCACCCAAGTGAAGTATAATTCATTTCCACTCACAAAGAATTACTGTCTAATTATTCATTAAGCCCTGGTGGCTAGCTTATTCCTGGGTGCCAAATCCTCTCCATTCTGGGCCAGTAATTTGGGCATGACCTCGCTTATAGACCTTGAGCTTCTGGCAATGATGTGGCTAACCAGGGAGATCTCTCCCAGTAGGAAGGTGACTCATCCCAGCCCTACGTCTCCTGGGGGGTGATTGGTGAGGATTGGTCCTGTATTTAGCAAGTGAGGGTGGTACCTCCCACCAAAAGGCCAGGAAGAGTCAGGTTTGGAGGGTATTGCAGGGGGAGCCTGGGCAGGTTCGAATTCTGGGGCCCACACCAGTGTTGGGAGGCCAGAAAGGGCCATTTGCCCAGTCCCCTCACGGTTCAGTGGAGAAACTGAGGTCTGGGATGACAGAGGCAGGGCATTTGCCAAAGCTTAAGAGCAAGGAGACTTAGATTTTGAGAATGTAGAGGCAAGCTCTTAAATAAGGGGGCTCTAAGAGAACAGACACTTTCTCCAGAAAAATGTATATGTGCTCATACACTCCAAAATTTGCATAAATGACAAAGGATTCGGGCTCCTTGAAGTCCATCTTTGTGATCTTAGCTATGAAGTCATGATCTTTACAAAACAAAACAAAACAAAAACTTTTGAGTGACAAAAACCCACCATAAACAAAGTAAAAAGGCAAATGCAAAACTATAAAAAATACTTGCAACTTCTATAAAAGAGGAGATTAATATCCTAATAAGTAAGGAACTTCTAAAACTAAAGGAGAAAGCGACAAACAATCCCGTTTTAAAATGGGCAGAATTAAATACATATATTTCTAAAAACTACTCAACCTTTCCCATCAGAGATGCACATTTAAACTACCCGATATACCACTTCTTACCTATTAATACGTTAGCAAAAATCTGTAAGTTTGACATCACACCCTTTAGGAGAGGCTGTGGCATTTTCAGACTTACAGGAATGAAAAATGTTACAACCCCATGGAGGGCAAGATCCAGAAAAATTCCATGTGCACTTATCCTTTGTTCCAGCAATCCCACTTAGGGACCTATTGCAAAGGTACAAAAAGACACATGCACAAAGCTCTCTTTTGCAGGATAATTTATAACGGTGAGAGACTGGAACCGATTCAGGAGGACTTGTGTCCTCCAGGCCCCTTGTGAAGTCTACTCCCAGGGGAGGGGACAGCCTTGAGCTATTGTGGTACCAGGACTGAGGACAGAGGGGAGCTGATGGAAGACTGAATCTTCCGTTGCTGCCCTCCTGCCCTTTCTACTAAGTCCTTCCTTGTCCTGCCTGTAGTCTCCCACCTGGGTCACCGGACAGCCTACCGTGTGTGTGCTCCATCCAGCTTCCTGCGACCCTACAGGTAGATCTGCCTCCTGATCTTGCCCTTACCCTGCTCAGAACCTCTCAATGTCTCCTGGGCACTCAACTTCCACAGCTCCCCCTCACGCACACCCTCTTCCAGCAACGCCTCCCTCAGGAAGAAGTCAGGTAATGCACCAGGTCCTCCTCTCAGACCTCACGGACGTCTGGCCCAGTGCCACCTCTGCACTTTTGTTCCCCTTGTCCTTCGCCTCTTCAGACACCCGCCCCCGCTGCACCTGCTCGAAACTCGCTGCAGGGGGAGGGCTGAGTGCCTGCCCCTGCCAACCGTAGCCCGCAATGTAGCGGGGGGCGGGGGGCCTGGACAGGAGGTTGTCTCCCAGGCCCGAAGAGGGAGAAGCCATGTTCAGACCCATGCTGGGGCTCTGCTGCCCGGCTCAGGAATGGCCCCAGAACCCCACCCCCACCCCCTGGCCAATCGCAAGTTGAGCACCGAGAGGTAGCTACTCCTCTGAGCTCTCCGCTGCCTCACCCTACATTGCCCTGCCCTCTCATACCCTATCGAGCACCCAAACCTTGCTCCCGGGAGCCAGGAAGCAAGGATCATTGGTCTAGAAGCCCATAAAGTTCCAGAAGGCCAAGACAACTATTCTCACTATAAAAAACAGCATTCTGTGTGCGGAAATTGACAGACGATGTTAGCACATTTCAGAGCAGTTCAGTGCTTCCCGAAGCGTGAGCTCCTGTCACTGGAGGAGGGAAGTGTTTGTGCCAACTGTTTGACGAGTTTCCACGGAAGCCACCAAATGCACAAAGCTGCCTGGGAGCAGGTGGCTTCTCAACCAGGTACCACGTGGGATGCCCTCGAGTTTCCTGCTGGGCAGGCACCCTGGCCCTGCTCTGTCTCCTGCCGGGGGTTCTGCTCTAGAACATGCTGCGGCAGCAGGCTGGGCCTGTTCCTTTTGCCAGGACATGAGCAGAGCTGGAGGGACACTTCTGCCATATTCCCCTGGAATTGCGTTCGTCTTGCCATCCTGATGAGGTAGAAAGAGAATGGGAAGTGAGGGACAGAGAGAGGAGCTCTGGGTGTCTGTCTCGTGAGTGTCCCCCACCACCATGCTGCTCCAAATCTAGAATGTGCCCACTCACCCCGGAGCGGCAGCCCCTCCCCGCGCCAGCAGCATGGTGGCATGCCACTGTGGCCATTAGCTGGACACTAAAGGGACTGTCATTCCCAGCACCGTGGGTCACTGGTCGACAACTAGCTCCTCCACCAAAGAAGGAGACCAGGGATCAGGAATTACCAGCTGTTCTTGCTCCAGTGGATGCCAGAATGCCCCGTGGGGATTTTCAGTACTCCTCTCTAGAAATAGAAAATGGATGTTGAGAGCATTAGAGTCTCAGGGCCCATCCATTAATACAGGGTAATGTTTAAGAGCACAAACTCAGTAGTCAGACTGTGTGGCTCAAATTCCACCTTTTACATTTACATGCTGTGTGACATTGGGCAAGTGACTTAACTTCTCTGTACTTAGTTTCTTATCTGTAAAATGGGGATGCTAAGAGTACCTACCTCTTCAGGTTGTCTCAGAACAATTGACATAAGTTAATACTTAAAGTACTTAGAATGCCCAGCACACAGTAAGGATACATGTGTTAACTAGCACTGGGGAAGGGGGGGGTCAGTATAAGAGAAGTCAAGAGCACAGTCTCTGATTACTGGAATTTGGATCCTGGCTCTGTCCCCTTTTAGCTGCGTGACTTTGGGCCAGTTATTCTTTTTTCTTTTAAAATTTTTATGTATTTATTTGAGAGCGAGAACGTGAGCGGGGGGGGAGGGGCAGAGGGAGAGAGAGAGAGGAGAAGCAGACTCCCCGCTGAGCAGGAAGCCCAGACGTAGGGCTTGACCCCACAGGACCTGGAGATCATGACCTGAGCCGAAGGCAGACACTTAACCGACTGAGCCACCTAGGTGCCCCTGGGCCAGTTATTAAATGCTTTGTGCCTCAGTGTTCTCATCTGTAAAAGGGGGATGATACTAACTAAAAAAGGTTTCGATGAACTCATGTTTCCAAAGTGCTGGGGGCAATGCCTGGCATTCTGCGAGCTATTGTTACGGTTCCATGTTGACTATTGTCACTGTTACCACTATCGCTATCATTTCTCAGCTGGGATTACTGACAGTGGTTGTAGGGTTGTAGCAAGTAGAGGTCCCTGATTTCCCAGGAGCCAATACGTCGGGGCCCAGAAGACGGTGGCCTGCTTCGGCCCTGGGCTTAGGGACAGGCCACACCTGGCTTGACTGGAGGGTCCTGGGTTCCCAGCAGAGCAGAAGAGGGACCTGCTCACAGCTGCGTCCTCCTCGCTGGGAAGGTGTCATCACGAAGGGTGGCCCAGAACATCACCGTCCACACCAGACTCTGGACCTCCACAGATGTAGCTTCAAACCCCGCCTCTCACTCTGCTGCCCTGTGACCCTGGCTGAGCTGCTGAACTTCCTGACCCTGTTTCCCCATCTCCCAATGGAGGCGGGAACTCCTTCCCTATGGAGCCCTGGGAAACTCCTGGCCCCGCCCCCTGTTCAGCAGAAGCAGGGCCTTCTCTTCCTGCCGCTGTCCCTACCTCTTAACTCTGATTTGGGGCCTGCAGAGGCTGCTGGGAGTTCTGGATTTCAGGGGGCGAACAGTCATTTCACTTCCCTTTCTCCCTCAGGATGAAAACCCGCAAGTCAGAGTCAATCAGACAAACCTAAGGAGCCATTTAACTTCCTTGATTGGTATCTCAAAATCCGGGGGAAATGCATCTATGCTATGATGTGGAGGGTCTATTTCTTTTTTTTTTTTTTTTTTAAAGATTTTTTTTTTAATTTATTTATTTGAGACAGAGAGAATGAGAGAGAGAGAGCACATGAGAGGGGGGAGGGTCAGAGGCAGAAGCAGGCTCCCTGCCGAGCAGGGAGCCCGATGCGGGACTCGATCCAGGGACTCCAGGATGATGACCTGAGCCGAAGGCAGTCGCTTAACCAACTGAGCCACCCAGGCACCCTGGAGGGTCTATTTCTGATACTGTGCTTTGTTTTCCCTTACCCCAAGGAATTTTATTTTAGACCTATTTTATTATAGACCTTTTTTCTATGCATTTGCAACCATATTCACTACTTTCCTGCGATGGGTCCTACTATCTAGATGATTCTCACACAATCCACTTGTGGGTGACAACCCGTCTTCAGTCCACGCGGAGCTGCTCCTGCTTTCAACGGCTGCAGATTATCCATTTGTGGGGATGGACAATTCGTGTTGCGTCTCCTCTATTGTTAGGCATCTAGATGTTTCCGACGTCTTGCTTTTATGAAGATTTGCACTTGTGTTTCTTTGAACATGTGTAAGCATTTCGGTGAGTGCTTCCCAGGAGTAGAATTCCTAGGCCAAAGGATTGAAAGAGTCACACTTACCCCACACTCAATCTCCTTTCGGACCTCCTTTTTTTTTTTTTTTAAGATTTTATTTATTTATTTGAGACAGAGAGAATGAGAGACAGAGAGCATGAGAGGGAGGAGGGTCAGAGGGAGAAGCAGACTCCCCGCCGAGCAGGGAGCCCGATGCGGGACTCGATCCCGGGACTCCAGGATCATGACCTGAGCCGAAGGCAGTCGCTTAACCACCTGAGCCACCCAGGCGCCCTCCTTTTTTTTTTTTTTTTTTTTTACTCATAACATTTACTACTAATTCCAGGATAGACTTATTTGTGTATTATCTGCTTTTCCCACAAAAATAGAAGCTTCATGGGAGCAGATACCTTATCTGTCTGATTTACTGCTATATCCCCAACACCTAGAATAGTGTCTGGCTCAGAGTGGGGACTCAATAAATATTTGTTGAAGGAAGGAATGGATAAAAAGACATGTACATTTTCAATGTTGATCGGTGTTGCCAGGTTATTTTCCAAAATAATTCATACTCCACCAAGAGAGGAAGAGACTGTTCCCCACACCCTTGGCAACAGTGAACATTCAACTTTTAAAGTAACTTTTCCCATCTAATAGGGGGCAAATGCTATCTCCTCGTTTACACCATTGTTTTATCAAGCCTCCTGAGTCACGCCTGGCCTCTCACGGTGATGGAGCCAGACTGCTTCGAAGCCATTTGTTTGCGGTAAATGTGCAGGGAGCTCGCAGAGAGCTGGGATACACGGGAGCAGGAGACAGGGCAGCAGGAAGGGTGCGGGACGATGTCACAGCCTTCCCCCAGCAGCTGTGGGAGAATGACCAAGCTGCTCCACAACAGGAGGCAGAAAGAAAGCTGTTCCAGGTCCTCTAGAGAGGGACCCCAATGGAGCTGAAGGGCAGGGCTGGCCCCACGTCAAAGGGGACAGTGTGTGGGCAGGAGGCCACCTGGCCCCGGCCAGGCCCCACCCTCACAGAGGGCTCAGAGGTACCAGAGTGCCCAGCCCTAACGAGCTTTGAGTCATTGACCTTCATCTTCAAAGGGTCCTTCCCAGAGACTCTGTGTGATTCCTCCCTCCCTGAGGGGCTGCTATGACCATGAGTGTCTCAAAGCCTTTATTCTCATTCTGGGCCATCCTCCTTGACCCCTCTCTTTGTCACAGTGGCTCCCAAAGTAGGGACAGCTTCTTCAGGCTTCTGGGCTTCAAAACAGAAACACCTCGGGGGCGCCTGGGTGGCTCAGTCGTTAAGAGTCTGCCTTCGGCTCAGATCATGATTCCGCGGTCCTGAGATCGAGCCCCGCATCAGGCTCCCTGCTCCGGGAGAAGCCTGCTTCTCCCTCTCCCACTCCCCCTGCTTGTGTTCCCTCTCTTGCTGGGTCTCTCTCTGTCAAATAAATAAATAAATCTTTAAAAAAAGAGAGAGAGACCTAAGAGATATAATGATCTAATGCAACTTGGCGATCCACTTGAGCTCTGGTTTAAGTAAACCAACCATAACAGACATTGTTGTGACCACTGCAGAAATTTGAATACAGACTGTCAGACATTATCACAGAATTGTTCATTTCTATGGGTGTAACAATGATATTTTGGTTATGTAGAAAACTCTTATTTTTTAGAGATGCAGAGTGAAGTATTCAGGGTAAAATATATGTCAGTAGTTTGCTTTATAATACATAAGCAAAATGTAGATGAAGCAAATATAGCAGACTTAATTCTTGGTAAATCTAAGAGATAGGTAGGTATAAAGGGTCTATTATAGCATCCTCTCAATTTTGCCATATGTTAACTGTTTTCAGAATAAAAATTTTAAAATAAAAAGAAGAGAAGGGAGGGGGAGGGGAAAGAACAGGGCTGGAGCTGAGCACATAGAGCCCGGGGTCAGCATCTGTCACTGAGCACAGTGAGAACCCAGCCAGAGAGCCTCAGACAGCTGCACTGACCAAAAGAAGCCTCTGGATAGGGTTGCCTATTTCTCTACAAGTCATAAGTAAGCACTTGGAATTTGGAAGTGTCCTGCCACGACGGCCCTGGTTTCCAGGCCTACGGAGCTGGGATAGGGTCTCACTGACTTCCAGCAGTCAGCACTCTCCCGGGGAGAGAAGGGGACACCCCGATGTCGGCCTCAGAGCCTTCTATCCTAAGGATCCAATGTCCTCTCATTGACAGGCTGTTCCTCGTTCGGCCCGCCCAGCCATGGCCTGCCAGGCCTCTCTGAGAGCTGCCAGCCAGCAGGAATGCATCACGGTCCACAGCTTTGACTGCCTTGTTTCCAAGAGCCCCAGCCAGGCACATGATACAGGAGGTGGCGCCTTAAGATGTCATGCATCGATTTGAGGCCAAGAAACAGAGGACCTGGCCCAGCAGTCCCCCCCAGGAAGTCGGAGCCCAACACCATCTGCAATGTAGCCAAGCATGAGCTAACCTGTCTGTGTTTGCAAAAGTTGAGAAAGCCCAACACTTCTCAGAGGTCAGAATTGGCCTGTGTGAGCGCAGGGGAAATCATCTGCAGATCCCACTGGAGGAGCACGCTTGCCAAGCTGAGTCTTTACAGGAAAAGCTGGGGCACCCCCCGCCCCAGGCCCAGACCCCAGGCTTAGAGCCTCCTGGAGAGAGGATAAGGCACACTCCCCCAACCTTTTTTTCATAGACTATTTTTTTTGGAGCAGCCTTAGGTTCACAGCAAAAATGAGAGGAAGGTACAGAGATCTCATGGACCCCTGGTCCCCACACAGACATGGCCTTTCCCCCACCGCCATCAACATCCTCCACCAGCATGATCCATCGGTTACAGTCGATGACACATCAGTATCACCCCAAATCCAGGGTTTACATTAGGGGTCACTCTTGGTGGTGTACATTCTATGGGTTTGCCCAGATGTATCATGACATGTATCCACCATTATAGTATCATACACGGAGATTTTGCTGCCCTAAAAATCCTCTGTGTTCTGCCTATTCATTGCACCCCCATCCCAAACCCTGGCAACCACTGATCTTTTTACTGTCTTCATAGTTTTGCCTTTCCAGAATGTCACAGAGTTGAAATCATATAGTGTATAGCCTTTTCAGGTGGGTTTTTCTCACTTGGTAATATGCAGGGTTCCTCCATGTGTTTTCATGGCTTGATAGCTCATTTCTTTTAGTTGGATAGTATTCCATTGTCTGATGGACCACAGTTTATGTATCCATTCTCCTACTCAGAGACATCTTGGTGCACACTCTCCCGCCCACCAGTCCCTCTCCAACACACCTGTAAGCTGGCCTGGGCCTCGATGTCTACAGGGTGGACAGTTTGAGTTCCATAGGGGTCTCTGTACAAAGAGCCTGAAGATTAGAGAGACATTTCAGAGGTGAGGATAACGTGGTCCATCCGTTCAATAAGCATTCACTGAGTGCCTGCTCACTGCTATGACTGCCTGGTGTCAGGCTGAGGGCCATAGAGATGAGAGATCATGGGCCTGCCCAGGGAGTCCCCCAGCCCAAGGCAAGGACAGAGCCAGGCTCAGATCATTCCAGCCCAATATGGGAGGGTCAAAGCCCCGAGCTCCGTTCTGCCGGGCATGGCAGAGCAGGGTACCTGTGCGACCACAACCAACATGGGCTGGCAGGCCCCTGGGAGATGGAACAGACAGCAGAGAGCAGTTATTCTCAAGGTGTGGTCCCCAGGCCACCAGCAGCGGCAGTCCCCGGGAACTTAGTAAAAATGCAAATTCCCGGGTCCTGCCCCAAACCTGCTGCATCAGAAACTGGGGATAGAGCCCAGCAAACTCTATCTTAACAAGCCCTCCAAGGGATTCCGATGCATGTTAAAGTGCGAGAACCGTTGGCATAGAGAGAAAGGAGAGTCCCGGGAGGAGACAGCACCGCAAGGAGACGGCAAAGATGAGTTTCACCTTCTCGGGGCGGGGGGTGGAGTGGGGGGGCGGGCAACCGGGGAGTTTTGAGGAGACAGATTTCAGTTTGAGGGAAAAAGGAATTCTCCATCCGACAGCTGCCCAACAATAGACCCAAAAGCCGTGGTCATGGTGAATTCCCGTTTCTGGAAGTTTGGAACACGCTATGTATATGAGCCAATATTTGGGGTTCTGGTACCAATTCCAAGGTGGGTGGTTTCCCCTACGACAAACAAGCAATGCTCCACACACTAGTTGGGTGTCCTACAAGTCAACCCAGTTCTGTTCCTATCTACCCGAAAATAGCATCCGATCCACTTGTAGGGCTCAGTCCTACCAGACAACCCCGCCCCACTTTGGACACCAGCTGCAACCCCAGGCTGTCACCTGTGCTTCTGAATGACCAGCTATAGATGGGAGGTTTTAGTGACCCCCTCTCTGGGTTCAATTAATTTGGTAGAGTGACTCACAGAACTCAGAGAATCATCTTACTTACTAGATCACCTCTTTATTACAAAAGGATATAACTGGGTAAGAGCCAGTTATATGGCTCTTGGAAGAGATGGAAAAGATGCATAGGGCAAGGGGTGGGCAAGGGACACAGAGGCTCCATGGTGTCCAAGAGCACCGCTCTCCCTGAACCTCCATGGTCACCACCTCAGAAGCTCTCTGAACCCCATTCTTTCAGGGATTTTTGGAGGCTTCATTACATAGGCACGATTGATTCAGTCATTGGCCATCAGTGACTGACCTCAATCTGAAGCCCCTCCCTCCGCCCAGAAGGTTGGGGAGTAGGACTGAAAGTCCCAGTCCTGTAGTCGGGTTGGCTCCCCTGGCAACCAGCCCCCAACCCTAGGTGTGGTCCAAAAGTCACCTCATCAACATAGCAAAAGACATCTTTTTTTTTTAAGATTTTATTTATTTATTTGAGAGAGAGAATGAGAGACAGAGAGCATGAGAGGGAGGAGGGTCAGAGGGAGAAGCAGACTCCCTGCCGAGCAGGGAGCCCGATGCGGGACTCGATCCCGGGACTCCAGGATCATGACCTGAGCCGAAGGCAGTCGCTTAACCAACTGAGCCACCCAGGCGCCCCAACAAAAGACATCTTTAGGGCTCCACATCACTTGGGAAATTCCAAGGAACTTAGGAGCTCTGTGTCAGAAATGGACAAAAACCAAATACATGTATTTCTTATTAGAAATCATAACACCGCAGCCAGGACAGGCTACATTATACGATGGTAGCACTTGGCCCCCAAATCTCATCAAGTTTGTTTCGCGCTCATGCGAAGGCTGCCGTAGCTGGGGCCTCTCCAGGGCCCTGTCCTCTGTCACAGTCTGGGTGACCCCGGCGGCTCTGATCTGCGGCTCTGTCAGCTCCGCACAACCTGCCGCATCAATGCTGAGACGGAAGAGCGAGCGAGCGAGCGAGCGAGTGAGGCTGGGGTTTTCACCGCCTGCAGCAGAATCCAACACACACTGCTTTTGCTCGTATTCCACGGGCCGGAAATGCCACTCTGCCCTTCCTAACTGCCAAGGGACTGCGAAGTGGGGCCACCCACGGATCCAGGGAGGAAAGGAGAAGCACCGGGAACATCTACCACAAGGACAAGCTTCCTTTTGAGGCGATAGCAGGAGGCAAAGGCGGGCAGACGAGGCCGCCGTGCTGGAAAGAAGGTCGAGTACTTCAAAAATCTTTTCCGAACTTGAGGTTCTATTTATCTCTAATTCTTCGGTTCTGAGAATGCTTTAAATTGCCAAGGCGTTCTGTTTCCAAGAGTTTCTATGATTCCGGGAAAGCTTACTCATAATTCAGCTGGTAACACCAGCGCCGCGCCACGGGGCCTCGGGCATGCAGGGCCCCGCCGGGCAGAGCGGGGTGCTGTGAGTGACGCCCCGGGCCAGCGAGGGAAGCGCACAGGGTCTGACATACCTGACCAGGCCCCACCGGGCTCAGGGGCTAGGGCTACGAGCATGCACACAAGTCCAGAGCGGGAATCAGCCTTCTCCCAGGTCAGGCTGAGGAAGAGCAAATCACAGCCATCTCTGGAAACAGACAAGAAGAATGGGGTCAATCCCACGTCCCCTGCCCTGTTCCAGCCCGTGACCCAGGGGTTGTGGAGCAGGGCAGCAGCTGCAGCGGGGCCAGTGCATAAGTGCTGACGTCCTGCCGACCCCTAGAATACTACCCGTGGACCCCACCATGCCCCTGCCCCCCATCCCTCCGGGGCAGCCCCCTCAATTGCACCGAGGACACAGCAAACTCAGGGAGTGAAGCACCCTAGGGCACAGAGCAGGGGGTGGGGGTCCTCCTTGCAGCAATCTGGAAGGAGACTGGGTAGTGGGGAGCAAGTGAAGAAGGGAGAGGTTGAGCCAGTCAGCACAGCCTCCCAAGGAGCAGATCCTCCTCTCCTGCCATCTCCATGAGAAGGAGGGGGTCACCCCTCGCCCAGCTCTGCTCAGCCCCTGGCTGCGCTGTGTGCCCCCTTACCAGCCCATTCTAGTTAAGATGTCACCATTATGGGAGCGCCCCCAGAGAAGACCCTAATGGGGTCAGGGCCCCAGCACTGACTCAGAATGCCGCTTCCTTCTCCTGGGGTCAGACGGGACTGATGGCCATTGTTCTGAGGCTCGATATGTTAAGTCACTGTGTGCTTTGCTGAAAGATAAATTGCATATCTGCCCCGAGGGAGAATGAATCACATCGATAATTCCCTTGCTTAAAGCCCATTTATTTAGGATCCTGCTTGAGGTTGTTTTTTAATAGATAGATTAGAGAGTAATTCAAAAAAGACAAAAAGGCACAGTAATTGGGTTTCCCCTTAGCCTACAAATTTTGTCCTCAGAGAAGCAATAAAAAGGTGTGTTCAAACCGTTGCCTGGAAGTCTTACAATGATGAGAGAGACAAAGAAAGAGACAGAAAGAGAACACAGTCCTGCAGCCCAGTGTCAGGCCCTCAGGCATCCACTCAACCCCTAAACCAAGCCAATGGGAAACTCGGGGTGCAGTGGGCAAGAAGAGGCAGGCTGCCAGTCCCACGGAGACAGAACAGGGCCCCGTTGCCCCGTGGTACCCCGGGCTCCACTCCCGATTGTACTGCCCCTTTCGGATTTCAGAAGTATTCTGCAGGCTGCCTGAGCCCCCAGGTCACAGGGGACCCACAACTCACACTCAGAGTCCTTGCCGCTCCATGGGCCTGGAGCAAACAGACGGGCTCTAAGGTGCTGTTGTGAAGGCGGAATCAATGGTTCTCGGGCCCCACCACAGGCCCAGATAGCTGGGCCAAACCCACCCCCCAGAGGTGGGCTGCAGGCCTGGAGACAGGCCCATCCTAGCAAAACATCCGTCCTCAGCAGCCACAAGCCCTACGTCCGGCCCAGGAATCCCAGGGCCAGGGAGCTCCTACCCTGATGCGTGACCCTGGGCAGAACGCTTGGTCTCTGGCAGCTTTGGTCTCCCTAGCAGCACAAAACACAGGGTGGGAGGCAGTCCGGAGAGGCCTGCTGGGGCCCCCCACCTGACATCAAAAGTTGCTCCATGCATTCTATTTTTCTTTTTTTTTTTAAGGAAACTCTACCCCTAACGTGGGGCTCAGACTGACGAACCTGAGATCAAGAGCATGCTCCACCAGCCCAGCCAGCCAGGTGCCCCCTGCACCAAGCATTTTCCAGTGCAGCTAACTCTGTCAACACCTGGGCAGCTTGGAGGAGCAGACTCTCAGATCTGATTAAGCTGGAAGCATTCTGCGGGGCCGATGGGTCCCTCTGCGTGTGCCCCCTGACAGGAGCCAAACAGAACAGGAAATGGGTATTTGTGAGGAAGGCCGATGGGCTACAAGGCCGAGCAGAGAGACAGGACAGAAGCCCCCGTCTGCAGCTGCAGGCCCATGCCCAGTGACTGAGTGTCCTCCATTTCCCAAAAGGTACCCAAAAATGGGGCATCCAAACCGCCACCTCAGAAGCATAAAACGGGCTGCCCAGGTGTCCACAGCCCCATTCTTGGGCCAGATCCTTCTCAAATGTCACCATCTAGGCTTCTAGAATCTTCCTGCATTACCCTCCTGTCCCTCTTAGTCCTCCTCCCCACCGCCCATTCAGCTGCTCAAAGGCAGCTTGAAACAGGCTGCTCACACTCGCAAAGCCACAGAAAAGTGCCTTCGGGAGGCAGACAGACAAAGAAGAGGTGGAGATCAGTTCTGCAGAGCACAGGGGTTTCCAGTGGCCAGGAGGGGATGGCTCTCTGTACTCGCTCAGGTCAGAAATCCCGGCAGTGGCTTCCCCTCCAGGCTGTGGGGCTCCCCCAGGCTCAGTGACGCCCAGGCTCCTTATTGGTGGCCGTGTCCAAACAGCTTCTTTCCATGACCCTTCGTTGGAGACCAACTCAAACCCTGGTGCCGGGCCCGTCAGCCTGGATGGACTCATCAACCAGAAATTCAGCTGTACACGAGCCATGGGCTGGGGTGACTGGAGAATATGGGGAAGGCTCCCAGACAAAGGCCCTGAGGCAGGTCTGACACATACCCAGGAGACCCAGTTCATTTCTCCCCACAACCCAGCTTCCCTAGGAGTAAGACAGAGAGCACGCATCCCCTCCTAAGGGGAAGGAAGGAACTCGAGATCCGCTGAGCCGCCACGTGGCCAGACACAGGCCAAGCCTTGCCACAGACAGAGAGCTGAGTGCCAGGCCTGCCACGGACCCAGCTGCGCATCATCGTTCATCCTTTAATTACACAGTGGGAGCTAAAGTGCACGTCTGGACCCGAAATCACTGCTTCCTCCAAAGCAGGTTGTCTGAGGAAGTTACCTGTCTCGGCCAGCCCAGGCAGGAGGAGGGGGGCAGGCTGGCAGACCCAGACGAGAGTCTGGGTGCATTCTGATCCCACCAGCAACCCCATCTGCTGCGTAGCCGCCTTCCCGCCGTGTTTCTGCCTCCCCACGGCTGGAACTCATAGCCCAGGCTCCCTTTCCCAGAACTCAGGTCAGAAGGCCGTGCCCTGTCATTTCCAGCTGCCATGCAGACCGGGTGGCTCAAACAGCAGGTACTTGTTCTCACAGTCGTCAGGCTGAAAGTCCGAGATCAGGGTGTCCACTGGGTCGAATTCTGGTGAGACCCTCCTCCTGGCTTCCAGAGGGCTGCTCAGAGCTCCGGCTGCACCAATCCGGGTCGTTTCCAACGTATGACAAGGTCAAGAGCAGCACGATCAGACATTTGGACACATACACATCAGGACACGGGATACACAGAGGCATGCACCCTTACACACACACACACACACCCCTGCACACAGACACACACAAGTGTACACATGGATCACAATTCATTTTGCTAAAAAACTAAACTGAACAGAACTCAAATGTGTAGGTCCATTAGCATTTTGAAAAACATTTCTCCCCCATTTTGGGATTGAGGCCAGATTACGCTGTTCCCAGAGAACCAAGACAGGGTCATGTAGGGGTTTTTTTTTTTCCTTTTTGATTTATGGTTTTTCTTAAAAAGAAAAGGAAGTTGGATTAATTTATTCTAGTGAAAAATACTACTTCCCCCCACCCCCAAAGTAGCTGCCTTGGTTCTGTTCAGTATTTGGAACACCAAATGTACCAAATCTTCAAAGAGAGATAAAGGGAGCAGCTTCTCGTTTCTAGCCTGGGCCTATAAATCATGTCCCAGAGGACAAGCAATGCTGCTCCCAAAGGGTCCTGCAGGACACTTCTTGGGACCCCAAGCCTGACCCTTCCGTGCTAGGTCATGGTCTTGTTAGCGACCTTATAGACTTACAGAGCACTGAGTGCCAGAAGACATTACAATGACAGGTCAAGGCCACAATGAAGGGCCACCACAGGGTAATAGGACTATTGTCCTAAAAAGGACAATTACAAGACCTCTCAGAGGTTAGAGGTCACTTCAAGTTAGAGCGTCCAGAGAAGACTTTAGAGAGGAGGTCAAATAGTGGCTGGCCTGTGAGATGGGCACTAGGTAGACTAGTCAAGGTAAGTGTGGAAGGCGTTCCAAGAAAGGCGGTGAGCATGAACAACGGCAAGGAGACCAGACCGATCAGAAAGCTTTCCCGAGTTTGGGGTCCAGTGACCGAACCACTGTCAGGAGCACACTAAGAAGGCACACACACAAGTTGTGTCTTTCCACAGTGTCAGCCTTATTCAATCATAAAGCAAAGTTAAATCACGATGATAAAGCAGGTTTGGGATTCCAAACTTAATGACGAGTCACCATGTGATTAAACTTGGCTTATTAGAGCACACAGAGCAGGACAGAAGACAAGCCACAACAAACAAGATAAGAGAAGGGTGCAGGAAGTGAAGGACCAAACACGAAGGCAGTCTGTGGGTGTGCAGTTGAGATAAGGCCTCGGTCTGGCCCGCCTCAGCTCTCGGCACTTCCTGCTGCTTATGTTCAAGCAAGGAAGGCTCTCGGTTCTCTTTGGAGATCAATCGGGCAGAGCCTTCGGCAACAGTTGCCTTTTTAAGTGGTCAGACATAGAGGGGTCAGGTCTGAAGAGTCTGACAGTGTGCTGCCCAAATCCTTCCCTTTTTAAAGGGATTTCATCAGTTTTGGGTCTCTGCTCCTTATCAGTTCTGGAGGGGTCAGCTGACGTGGGTGCCGGGGATATCTCCTAGCTGTGGTACCTTAACTGCTTGCGTCAGTGCTTGACACGGACTCCTGCTTGACATGAGAGACTCCATTTTGCTCTCTACAACCATAAAGGAAAGTTTTCTAGGGCATAATGGAAGAAGAGGGGTTGAACTTTATCCAGGAGGCAAGAGGACCGGGCGGAGGCTGTGTTACAGATTTTTGAGTAGGAAAGAGAGACAATCAACCAATATTTTAGTGCCATACCTTTAAGACGTTGGCAGGATGGGCGCCTGGGTGGCTCAGTTGGTTGAGCGACTGCCTTCGGCTCAGGTCATGATCCTGGAGTCCCTGGATCGAGTCCTGCATCGGGCTCCCTGCTCGGCGAGGAGCCTGCTTCTCCCTCTAACCCTCCCCCCTCTCATGTACTTTCTCGCTCTCTCAAATAAATAAATAAATCTTAAAAAAAAAAAAAAAAAGACGTTGGCAGGAGGCCACAAATTATATGCAAATTATGCTCAAGAAGCTTTTCCATAAAGGTCCTGGGCAGCCCCAGCCCCTGGAGGTTCAGCTGAGTGAGGTCTGCCTGGAGCTGGTGAGAAAGATGAGCAGATCCCTAAATCATCCTCCTCTTTGGAATCACCCTGGATGACGAAGTTTCTTATTTGCCTATTCATAATTTTCACTGAATTAAGTATGGAAATATATTGTTTACTATTTTTTTTATTTAACATTTTAAACCAGGACCCTTGAAACTATCATCATTATATTTTTTATTATGACTGGTTGGATGTCAACCTCGTCTAATAGATAGTAAACTCAAGACGCAAACAGGATTTTCTTTATCTCTGTCTCCGTAACCCTATCTTTCACAGAGGCTGGTGGGGGCACCTGGGTGGCTCAGACAGTTGAGCATCTGCCTTTGGCTCAGGTCATGATCTCGGGGTCCTGGGATTGAGCCCTGCATCGGGCTCCATGTTCAGCACAGAATCTGCTTGAGATTCTTCTCTCCCTCGCCCTCTGCTCCTGCCCCTTGCTCACGTTCTCGCTCATAAATAAATCTTAAAAAAAAAAAGAGAGAGAGAGAGATAAATAGATGATGAATTTGTAGAATCAGGTAGTAGTTTGTTACCACACTGTTTGCCCTAGTCAAGGCATTGTAAATGACTTATTGTGTTTTAGAGGTTAAATTATGAAAGTGGGTATCTTTAATTTACTTAAAAAAAAAAAAGACTGTCAGGCCCTGTAATCTGGATTTTTTTTAAAGAAAGGATTAACTCTGGGCTTTCTTGCTAAACATTTATTCAGCAGAGCTTTGTGGCAAAGAACTTTGAACTAGGTAAGGGCCTAGGGCCCACTGAAGAGGGCCATCTCCTCCAGCTTCAGCCCATGCTGACTGATGCCAAGGACACAAGAATGCCTGTCCTTCCTGCTGGGGACACCATCCTCCTCCAGATTACACCTGCTGACAAAAGCCAGTGTGTAAATCTGCAAGCCCCAGCTAATCTTGCAAAACATCCTTGTTGCACTCCCCAGAAAGCAGATTGTGACAGAGAACAAGGTGCAGGAAATTTCCTAAGGAGCGCCATTGGGATGACCATCTATGGGAGAAGGAAGGAAGCAGGACTGGGCAGAAGGAGAAGGTGGGCAGCGCTGCAATCACAAACCCCCAGAGGGAGCTCTGAAGTTGGGATGGCCCTTCCAAGGTGTCCCCAGGTGGGACAAGGGTCACACTTTTATACCTGCCCCCAGTGGCTGGATGTGGACCATCCCCTAGAAAGGGTATAATCTTGAGCAAAGCAGATGTATTCAGTAGAAGACAGTTCCCAGAGAGGTCAGCAGCCGCAGCAGCCCCAGCAACTGGGGGGATAAGTCCTCCTGTCCTGAGTGGGAGTCTTGGCACAGGAGAGCATCCACCATAGTCTTGAATGGTCTGTGCAGGTACTTGGGTGTGTGTAGCCAGGTACTCAGAGACCAGAAAGGGGGAAGAAGTAGAGTGGTTTGGAGAGAGATCTGGATCCACATCTTGGTTCTGCCACTTACAATCTGTCAGCTTAGACTAGTATCCAACTTTCTGAGTCTCAGTTTCTTCATCTGTAAAATGGGAATAATGATACCCACCTTAGAGGGGTTTTAAGAAGACCACGGAAGTATGAACAATGTGCTGGCATAGCACACATACAAATGGTGCTCGTAATGGACGGCCACAGTCACTGTCATTGTTTTAGCAGCTGTGACAACAGGGACGCTCCCCCGGTATTGGTGCCAGATGCTCTCAGGTGGAAGCTATGCCAAAGTCTGTGTGGGTCATGAGCCGTCGGGTTCATGGACCGCCGGGCTCCAGAAGCCTGTGAGAATGGCTGGTCCTTAAATCTCAAGCCAGTGCCCTGCTGCGTCCAAGGACAACGCTATAGAGACATCACCAGAACAAAGAACAATAGTAGGAAAGGGGTTTCGGCGGTCCTTGCCAACAGAACACATGGAAGGCTCCATGTGCCAGGCACCAAGAGGCTGGGCCATGGGGGCGGGTGGAGCAGTCACTCTGCAGGCTATGGGCATCCTCGTGCTGCTGGCCTGGCCAATGGGTGTGGCCGCATGACAGATTAGGGTGTCTGAGTTCACTCTTTCCTCTTTCAAACAGTCAGCAAGTAGAAAGACATCTAGCTGGGATGATTTTGGAGCACATGGGAAGGTTAGAATGTAATACCACAGTCAAGGCCACCATGAGTGGACGCCAGGGCTCTGAGCCTCCGTGGGACTGGGAGCCTCCCCTGGGAGCTCGGAGCACCGTCCTGTGCTGAGATTACTCATTTTCACTACCCTCCCAGACAGGAGGTCCCCTGTGGTAAAACACAGGCTCTGGATTTGGAAAAGCCTGATTCCTCAATTTGAATCCTGGCTTCATCCTTCATCAACTGTGGACCCTGGCCAAGTGTCAACATCCTATGGGAAGACCACCAAGATCACACCTATAGTTAAATAAGCTGGGCTCATCACTCACTGCAGTAAAGAGGAACACACACTAGGGGTGTCTCAGCGAGAGGGATTTAGAAAGGACCAATTGCGGGATCTGAATCTGGTTGGATAGTTTGGGGGAGGTCTAAAGAAGAGGGAGTTTGCTTTGGATTGGATGTTGTTAGAAAGTGGGGACAAGTCTACAAGTGGGTGTCTCAGTAAATCTGTCTATGAGGAGGGCTATGATGAAAATCCAGCCATAAAGAAGTTGCAGGCTCTCATTTGAGGGGGTGTCATATTTTGTGGGTGGCATAGTGACTTTGTCCCTGTGCTGAGACAAAATGAAGTGGCCTTGCTTGGTTCCATCTTATCCTGGCTCAGGGTGCCCTTGTGTGTGCTGCTAACCTGTGAGAGTATTTATGAACAACAGGAAACACAGGCTAGCTATGAATAGAAGGCCAGCTTCCAAATGTCAGAGGTTGCTCTGTTTTCTTTCCATGTATAGATTCCTCCAACTGTAAAATGGGGGCATGAAGATCTACCCAGAGGGTGCTTTTGAAGAATAAAGAAGATAAATACAGAGCACAGAGCAGGAGCTCACTGCAGGTCAGTCTCCATGCTACCGTACGAGACTATCACATGTCAGGGCTCAAACACCCCTTTTACAGGTTAGAAACTGGGACAGAAAAGGACAGCACATTCTGGTGAAAATCAGAGGTGAAACAGCCATCCACCAAGGCTGCAACTCAGATCCCCACTTGGAGTCACTGCTCTGTCCATCAGGGCTGGCACTTTCGGAATATCCTTCAACAGCAACTAACTGCTGGTGATCAAAACAGACTGGCAGGTTCAGGCCAAGCTCTACACGGGGCCGGAGCACCACCCAAGACCTGGGGAGGAGGGGGAGTGTCCGCCGCCAGGATCTGGAGGTCACTCCAGGACCAGCAGGTGCAGGGGTCACTATGGGGACCATCATCCCTGCATTTCACTCAGCAGCTTTCACACTGAGCTCAAGGAGAGAGGCCTCAGACACCGAATCCAGGGCGCCCCCCACCCAGGGGGCATGGAGTGCAGCCTGACTCTGAGCCAAGGACGGAGTCAGAACCAACCGCTTCTGTTTCCCACACATAATCTTGTCTGATAATAGTAGAGTTAATCACAAGTGAGATTTCCAGAATAAAGCCCACCCAGGCTGAGTTCCCCAAATTATACCCTCTCCCTGGTAATTGCAGGGTTGTTCGGGGCCTGCATCTGGCTTATAACAGCATTTCCATGAGGACCAGATTGAGTGCCACCTCTCATTTGGTGGAACAAAAAGAAAATGACACACTCCGATGGCCCGACTTCCCTGTTTAGGGCAGTAGAAAAGCATCAGGTGTGGAATCTCAGGTCAGTTCCTTCTCACCTGTGTGGGTCGGGATACATTCAGCTTCAACATGCTTCGCAGGAAAATGGGAATAACAAAACCGCACCATCCTTCCTATCGCCCAAGACTATTGCAAATATCGAATGCCCTATTCACGTGAGAGCACATACAGAACTCTACAAAGAATTATAAAGTAAGGGGCGCCTGGGTGGCTCAGTTGGTTAAGCGACTGCCTTCGGCTCAGGTCATGATCCTGGAGTCCTGGAATCGAGTCCCGCATCGGGCTCCCTGCTCAGCAGGGGGTCTGCTTCTCCCTCTGACCCTCCTCCCTCTCATGCTCTCTGTCTCTCATTCTCTGTCTCAAATAAATAAATAAATAAATCTTAAAAAAAAAAAAAGAATTATAAAGTAAAATATAAGACTTGTTCTGGCGGGCCTGGGTGGCTCGGCAGTTGGGTGCCAGACTCTTGGTTTCGGCTCAGCTCATGATCTCAGGGTCATAGGATGGAGCCCCACGTTGGGCTCCACACTCAGCCAGGAGTCTGCTTGAGAATTCTCTCTCTCCCTCTGCCCTTCCCCCCTAAAATAAATAAATAAATCTTAAAAATTGTTCCTATATAATGATTTTTGTTTACCAGCAAATAAAACAGATTTGAGGCAGAAATGTAAAAGTCAGACTATAACTAGTGTTCTGTGGTGATATAGTTAATGCTCCTCGACATTATTCACTCCCGAGGGTTATTCCAGGACCCTGCACTTTTAGAAGTCATCGAAGAAAGTCTCTGATGTCTGAGCTCTGCTTACTGAGGTGAAGAAGTTGACTTACTATGTATTATTTGATCAATCCATTGAGCAAAAATACACAGAGGTTCTGCTCTGCACTAGCCTCAGCTCTAGGAGCTGGGGAGACAAGTTGGGAAATAAAGCCATCAGGGAGCCCTGGAACCAATTTTTCTGGCTGCACAGTGACTCAGTTGGCTCTGCTTGGGCCCTGACCATCGGGGGCCTGGGGGCGGCCTGGGGGCGGCCTGCAGACGCCCAGTGCTCCGGCGGGGCCCATCCCCCTGGAGTCATTGACTCTGGCCTCAGCAAACAGACCCTGTAATGGCGGCCTTGGGCTGAGAGTGGCTGGGATCTAGACAGGGCAGGTGCTTTCAAGAAGGGTCCCCAGATTGGGGGAGGATCCTCACTCTGTCTTAAGCAGAGGCGGAGTTCAGGGGGGCTTTTTCTCTTCACACAGACCCAGAGCTACACAGAGCTGTGCTCAGATCTATGGTTTTCCCTGAGCGCAACTCCCCAGTTCAACGTCTACAGAGAGAATCTCCCTCCCTGCTTGAGGAAAACCCCCAGCCCTCTCCCTGGACAGACACAAAGTGCTCTGACCCCAGGACCATCTGCCCGTCTATTATGGAATCTGGGAGAAACCACGATCCTCGGCAGTCTGTTTCCCAGTCTGAATTGTTTAGTGTAGCTCCAGCCCAATGCCATCGCCGGCCTGACAGGATAATTCCAGTTGGGCTGTTCATCAACAGGATTACTCATGTGGTGCCTGGGCTCTGGGGCATGACATTTGGGGCTTTTCTAGGTCTCCCCACCGGTGTATGGGGCAGGCAGCCTCCTCATTCTCTCAGGTACTAGATGGGTAATGCTCAGCTCTCTCTATCTCTCTCTCTCACACACACACACCCAAGCACATCCCCCAAGCACAAACATCAATTCTCAGTCATTACCGTGTGTTGAAGGGAAGTGTAAACAGCGTTTTCCTAAGTGCACTTGTCCTGCCCGATTCCCCAGCAGAGCAGGCAAGTGCCCTATTGTTCTTCCTGCTTTAAGACGTTGCCCCTATTGGTGCATAAGAAACAGGACCCATTCCAGCGTCCCCCACACACTCCGTCATGCCCACCACTTAATCCCCCAAAGATCTCAAAGACGCTTTCCTTTATTTTCTCCTGCACTTACTAGGTCAGGTCACATTCCTGAGACCATTTATACTCTTGTCCAAATAACCCCCAGGGGTTTTGCTGGTCCAGTTATGCAGGCAGAGAAAAAATCGTTTTCGCCAGGATTACTCTGCTGAATATAAATGTCGCTGAAGAGCTGAAAGGGCAGAGCCATGTGCCTGGGTGAGCTCATTAAGGAACGGTCCTGCAGGGTCACCTCTGGAGCATCGGGGTCACACTCTGCCCCCAGAGCTCCCCTAGCTGCACTGCAACCCAGCCCAGCCTCAGCCTGGGCATCTTATCCAGACACAAGCCAGAGGGCCCATGGTTAACGGTCGAGCCTGACATGACACGACCTGGGGACCCTACCCCACCCACAGATCTGTCTCCTCCCACTGCTCACCCGCCCACAGGCTCCTGCGACCAGTGGCCCCATATGGATGTGTGCCCAGAACACAGCGCTGAGTGAGCCCGGGGGCCTGAGTCCCCACGTTGGGACTGAGGCCCACAGCTGAGGTGGTTTGTACTCCAGCTATTTCCAAAATAGTGAGAAAATTCTCTGCCTCCAGCTGGAATTCAGGACTCAGAGAGGAACAGGGCCGAGGTTTGGCGGGGGCTAACTGAACCCCCGGGGGAAGAAAGCATATGTCCGCAAGGCAGTAGGTAGGAAATCCCAAACACTCAGTGGTTTCCGTGCTCTATGTTGCTGAGAAGCGTCTGAGGCGCAGGAGAAATCAGCCCCACTCAGCTCTGCTGGGGTCAGTCTCGAACTAGAGTTTTGGGCTTTTCGTTTTCCAGTAGTTCTGCAGCTCACCCTTTCAGGAGCCCCCTGCACAGGGAAGGGTGAGGGCTTTGCAGCCGTGTCTGGGAAGAAGGGCCCAGACCTGACCTGTGGATGACTGGCCCGCAGCACGGCAGACACCAGACTCGGACCTCCACGGGGCTGCAGACATTACCAGAAGCCGGCCTTTCCCCCACAAGAGCCCTGTCCAAAGCTGGAAATGCTTTGGTAAAGAAGCGTATGCCCAGTCTCCAGCTGGAGGAAAGCAAGCGGGGCAGAATGCTCTGGAAGGGGCGCCTGGGTGGCTCAGTCGTTAAGCGTCTGCCTTCGGCTCAGGTCATGATCCTAGGGTCCTGGGATCGAGCCCCGCATCGGGCTCCCTGCTCCGCGGGAAGCCTGCTTCTCCCTCTCCCACTCCCCCTGCTTGTGTTCCCTCTCTCACTATCTCTCTCTCTCTGTCAAATAAATAAATAAAATCTTTTTAAAAAAAAAAGAATATTCTGGAAAAAACCCATCCATGGGAAGTTGGGACCCTGTTGACTTGAGGTCTCCCCCACTCAAGAAGCCCTCAGTTCTCAGTCTGTGGATGGGCTGAGTTGCTTAGAGGGGGAGGGAGGGTCCTGGCCTTCCTGCCGCAACAAAGCCTCCTGCCCCTGCAGGGCGTTCCTGAACAGCTGTTATCGCTGGGCTTTGAAGGGAGAACAATAATCCCGCGCTTAAACCAAAACATCTTGTGGTGGAGCCGCAGGCTTTGAACACATCCTTGCCCCAGCCCACCACCCTGCAAGCTCCCAGGGACTCCCTGGGCTACAAGGTGGGGGCAGGCAGGCTGGCTGGCCCAGCACCCGTGTCAGCCCCAGCTGGGACGTCTCAAGCCTCTGTCAGAGGGAGGAACTGGCAACGGGGACAGCCTGATTGGACACCCAGTCACTTCAAATCCTCTGTAAGAGCCGTGACTTCCCGGGATTCTACGAAGGAACTACACGCCTCCTTGATGCCTCTCCAAGCTGTCATCTTAGAAGCCGGGACATTGCAGATGCCGTCATTTCTAAGGGAAACCCCTTCCCATTATTCAGTTCCCAGATAAACTAAAAGTGGAAAGAATCCACTAGCTATCTGGATTAACTAATTTAGCTAGTTAGGCAAGTGGCTAAACTGCTCTGGGTCTCCATCTTCTCATCTGACACTGCATGGCGGGGTGTGTGTGTGTGTGTGTGTGTGTGTGTGTGTGTGTGTGATTTTACATACGTTCATGCCTAGTCATTTGCATAGATGCCTCCATCAGCCAATTGGACAGTGTCCTCAGGTCCAGCGATTCGCCTCCTGCTTTGGCTTAAAATAAAGCTGAGAAAGACACCTCCACCTGATGGGTCTCTGGGACTACTAACTCCTCTGACTTCCAAAGTCTCAGAACCAGAGCTCTCAAAGCAGGATTCCTAACTGGAGGTGTTGATATTAAGGCAAAGTGATCTCTTATAAAGGATACTACAGAGGGAGCTTCTAGCTGGTGGCAGGAGCACGCGCGCGCACGCACACACACACACATGGACTCTTAGTACAAGTTGTCTCTGAGGATGGGAACCATATCTGATTCTACTTGGTATTCCTGGTACTGAGCACAGGGCCTGGCACAAGGCGGTTGCTCAGTGAAGAGTTGGTGATGAATGGATAATGAAGGGAAAGAACAAACAGCTATAAAACCTCCCGAAGCTACTGCCAATGTTCTGGAAACATATGCCCTTCCAGTTATTCCTCAAATCTTCAACTGTGAATGTTTAGTTAATAACTAAAGTATCTGAAGAACTTTATGTTGGAGAGAGAGCAGGGCCAGGAGCAGCCTGAGTTCTTCTGTTCCAGATGAGCTGTGTGACCTTGGGCAGCCCTCCAGCCCCCATGGACCTCAGTTTTCCATCTTTAAGATGATGGAGTCAGGTTGAATGACCTCTGGTCTCCCTTCCACATCCAGTAGTGTATGGAAATTAAAAACAACACTATTTTACAGAAAACAATAGTAATTCTAATGACATCAACTTTGATGTTGTAAAAATCTACCTTCACAATCTTCTTTTTTCTATTCCTTAACTTGATTTCACATTTTTTTTGTTTTCCAAGAAGTGGTAGTAAAGGTAAAGAACTACTCTGGGCCACCTTTAAAAGACTGATATGCACCTGTCTTGGTAGTGAGACCTACCTGAGCCAGGAAGAACAGTGCCAGGGACTCACTCATGACTGGTCCCTGGACACCCTGAATAAACCTGGAAACTCAGGGAAACCACCTTTCAAGGAAATCATGAGCCCTGCTGGGTCCATCCTGGGCTCCATCTCAGAGTAGCAAGAAACAGTGAGCAGGGGGCGCCTGGGTGGCTCAGTTGGTTAAGCGACTGCCTTCGGCTCAGGTCATGATCCTGGAGTCCCAGGATCGAGTCGCATATCGGGCTCCCTGCTCAGCAGGGGGTCTGCTTCTCCCTCTGCCCTCTTCCCTCTCGTGCTCTCTGTCTCTCATTCTCTCTCTCTCAAAAAAAAAAAGAAAGAAAGAAAGAAACAGTGAGCAGCAGAAACTGGGCAGTATGGATATGGCTTTTGGAGTCCCTTTTCCAAAGCCCAGCCACCTCCCTATCTTGTGTTCCAGGAGAGAGGTAGGTGGCTTCTCTCAGGATCAAATGTGACTCCACCAGTGACTGGTTCATGCTGTCAGACACACAGCAGGTTCAGATCCCTGGGATGGAAAGGTGCTCTCCCGGTGAGACTCGGCCACCCACTACCTGATAGGCCTGAAAATTTGGTGGCCTCCCTAAGAGAAACGAACATTGCTTTGGGCCCCAGCCCACCAAGATCAAAGTCCCTGAACCAGAGGGAGAAAAAAATCACCCCCACCCTGAGAAGGTGCTCCAGTTCTCTCTAAAATCAGTCTTAGCTAGACGGTTCCTTGAATTCAGCCCTAAAGGACTGGAAAGTGATCGGCATCAGCAAAGGGCACTCTAGGGGTACCACTTCATGTCTTCCAGCCACGCCAGCAAAATGCCCTAAATTCCTTGAAAGGGTTTGGGGGGGGGTTCATGGGAGAACCATGCTGGTGAGGTCACTGTTTACAAAGTATGCGGCCACACGGGTGACCAGCTGGCAGTGACAAGAGGTGTGAGGTCTCTTCCTATGGCTGCCCTACCACTCCCTGAAGTCACTTCAGGTCAGAGAGAGCTAAGAAGGAGAAATAGCTGCAGATTCGGATCAGGCAGGAAACGGAGACAGCCCCTGAATGGCCGCCCAGGAGCCCCCAGGAACAGCCCAGAGGCCACAAGGCAAGTCAGTTTGCCGGGTGGGTTTCCAGAGCCAAAGATTCTTCTTGCTTCTGCTGGTCCCTGCTGTGGATTGACAGTGTCCACTTCTGTGGGCAGAATCAGCTACCTATCTTGTGGACCCAGCATTAAAAAAGCATGGGCTCCCTGTGCAAAAACTGAAAGTCTCAAGATGGTCGTGGCATTGCGTGCCTGTGAAGCCAGCTCTGGCTGTGGGAGGCTTCTGAGTCCATGCCAGTCCTTCCCACTGCAGTTCACCTTCACGGTCGGAGGACAAATTAATCATCGACACCATTTCTATCTGCTCGAAGAAAACGAACTCCAGGAACTAAAATACTTCCATTCTGCAGGTATTTATTGGGCACCGACCTGGTGCCAGGTGCCCAGCAGTGATCAAAGGCTGGGCCTTCATGGTGCTTACATTCGAGCAGGGGGAGAAGCATGTTGCTTCCGTCCTCCCCAAACCTGTCAGAGATGTCTTGCCAGCCAGCACACTCCGCAATAGCTCCTTCGTGAAACAACTGTCCCTGAAAGTCATACAGTTCAATACGAAATTGTTCCTTGAAGGTTTGTCACCTGCACTGATTGCTGCCTCCACACAGGGTCAGCAGCTCTTGGTCTCACATGGAAGGTCCTCATTTAGTCCGTCGCTCAACGAAAGTTTATTCAGTGCTTGGGCCAGGCCCAGGTCTAGATGCCTGGGGTAGAAATAATTATAAGATGGGTCCTTGGAGGGGTGCCTGGGTGGCTCAGTCGTTAAGCATCTGCCTTCGGCTCAGGTCATGATCCCAGGGTCCTGGGATCGAGCCCCACATCTGGCTCCCTGCTTGGCAGGAAGCCCGCTTCTGCCTCTCCCACTCCCCCTGCTTGTGTTCCTTCCCTTGCTATCTCTCTCTCTCTGTCGAATAAATAAATAAAACCTTAAAAAAAAAAAAAAAAAGATGGGTCCCTGGACTCCGAGAGATCACATTTTAGATGGGAGCCATATAATTCATTAAAGACTCCACTAAAGAGGGCTAGGGATGGTAAGAAAGGCAGGAACAATGTGTCTTGAGCAGAAGAGGGAGATTGAGGAAGTCAAGAAAGGCAGATGACATTTGAGCTCTGCTTGGAAGACTGTGTGGGAACAAAAGTCAGTCTGTCCCTTCATGGGGACCTCTCCGAGGAGCATCCCTAGCTATCTCCAGATCCCCTTCCCTCATCCTATTCTTCCGCAGCCCCTGGGAACACCTTCAGCAAGTCTTGCTTCTTGAGAGCTCCACCCATCTGGTACTTGAAATCCCCCACAACGTTTTGGACCAGAGTCATCCAGCTGTGGCATGAACATGTTCAATGGCAGGGGGCTCATGACCCTTGCCTCATGACCTTTTAGACTATTCTGACTGCTATGATATTCTTTCTTCTTTGGAGCCCAAATCTGCCTCTTGAACTTCTGCTGGTTCTGTCCTCGAGGCACCACGCAGACTTGACCGGTACCTGATTCGCTCCCCAGAAGCACACTGAGCACCTTCCGGGTCCCAGCTAGCATGCTGGCACCACCTCAGACCCCAGGAACTCACAGGCTGCTGCGTGGTCTCTGGAATACAGTGGGTAAGTGCTGAGATAAGGATAAGGCGAGGTGCTGGGGGACACACACAAGGGCTCTCCCACCCAGTCTCGAAAGGTCGAGAGGAGGCTCCCCATAGGAAGTGATTTTTACTCCGAGGCCTGCGGTACAACCCCCAGCTAGGCCCCAAAGGCCCAGAGAAGCAGCCACTACTCATGAGAAATGGAGAGACTCTTGCCTTTTGAATTCCATGTTTATTCTCCAGAAACAAATACTAGAGGATTCTAATTGTGGCAGCCCTGCCCCCTAGCCCGTTCAGTGAAATACCCAGATGTGGAAAGGAGCATCACCACGGAGAGGTCCTGGGGATGGGGAGTTTAGCTGGGTGCTCTCCTGTCCCCCCTACCCAGCACCTTCTCATGCAGGTGCACAACCCACGTGTGTGGAATGGATTGGGCAGCCTTTGGGTGATTTCCCAAGTGTGGTCCTGATGCGTTCCAGCCAGCTTTGCTGTGAAAGGTTGGTGGAGCCAGGGTAAGGTGAAGGACAAGGGGGAGACGGGAAGGCACGGGAGCTTCACTTTAGGAAGTGAAAGAGAGTATGCTTCACACCTTCCTCCTCCCACCGGATCTGCACCCCGAGCAGCACAGGCTTAGGAGGATGAGCTGGATCAAGATGGGCTTTAGCTCTTAAAGGCACAATGACCGTGTATAAGAAGAGGCAGGAGGTCTCCTTAAAAGAGGAAGCTCTGGCTATTCCTTGAGGAAGAGCTCTCAAATGCCCTTGTCTCTGAGCCCGGAGCCCATCCTCCTGTGCTCACCCCAAAACTGCCTCCTCACCCTGTTCATGAGCTCTAGCACCCTCCACCAACCACACACAGGGAGGGGCAGGTCACAGGGCTGCCAGTGATACAGGGAACCATACTAACTACCAGGCCCAGGGGCCCCGATGGGAGCTGGATCAAGTCCCATCCATAGATCTTAGCCTGTCTGTCTTTGAGAGGGAGCCCAAAAAATTTTTCCCTGAACCCCATTCCTGGTGGCCCTGACCAGTTGAGCCTCTAGCTCTCAGATTCCTGAACCACCAGGATCTGATAGGCTGCGCCACTCTGGCCAGGAGGCAAATTCAGATCTCCTTGAACTCAAATGACATTTTAACTCTTGGCCTAGTCACAAGGGAGTGGCCTGACAAATCTTCCTGTGGTTTGACGAGGATGCGTCCACAGCCCCCTCGGGGATCCATCCCAGATGCCTGTTTCCAGCCCCAGCTCTGACATCAGACTTTCTGCTTCTAAACAAGGTAAGCCAAGGGAACTGTGCCTGACCTCGCCTCCCACCACTGACCACCACAGCAAGTCTCCCCAGGCCTGGAGGCCATCCAGCCTCAGACCCCCAAGTGTGGCCCAGACTCTTCAGAACTTGGAATTTGGCACAGCTGAATCGATTCTGAATCTATTTCCATTTCGCTTGGAGAAAACCTGCCAAAGCGAACCGGCCACGTCTCCATTCAGCAGCCAACCCTCCCCAGGATACTGCCCCAGGTCCCATCAAGGTCAGGCATTACCAGAAACTCAAGTTCGGGGTCGGCTTTCTGAAAAATCTGGTATGTGGGGAGTTTACCTCCGAATGAGAATTTCCATACCACACCCCTGCCCCGTGCTTCTGCCCCGATAATACAATTTTTTGTTCTTATTTAACAAGAAAGTAAAAACAAAACAAAACAAGACAACAAAAACTGGAGCCAACCCCGAACAAAGACCTCTCCTCCAGTCAAATCCTGCAGTCTAATTAAGCTCGGCTCCCACCTCGTGCCAGGAGAACCAGTTTGCCCAGACTTAAAGCGATTAACAGCTCACTTGTGGTGCGTTTGGTACATTCCTGCCGAAACAGAGCTCTGGGCTCCTGCTCTCAGAGTCACTGTGGTCAGATGATCAAGTCTCCTCATTTGTTTTCGCTTTCCACGGTGGGGTCTGTTGGTTTTGCTGAGCTCATAAAAGGCAAGGACTTGCTTTCTCAGGTTACAAATGCAGCAGCTAATTCCTGGGTCTTGCACACACACACAGTACTAATGGCTGGATCTTTCCAGCGTACATTTCTTGATCACATAGGAGTTATCAGCGTTTTTCCTGGCATTTGCTTCACCTGTAAAGGTTACCAACTCCCCTTCCATTTGTGGCCATCCATGTCAGCAAGGTGAGGCTGGGCAGTCTCTCCCTGGCTCTGTGCCCTAGCCACCCTGCTCTTCAACCTGTGTCGATGGGTCAACAGACTGATATAGTGTCCGTCCAGCCCCTGCTGAGAACTCATGAACAACATGCTCCTAGGAAGAAAGCCTGCTCCTTCCCCGACCTCCTTCAGCACTCAGGGGACTCAGTTCCTGCTACCACATCCTCTGGGCCCCCAGTGGTGGGTACTTCCTTCCTGAGTGCTGATTCATCCTATGCAATCCCAAGAATCCCCAGTTTATCAAGGACCCTCTGAACTCAAGCTATTATTCAGCAACTTAGCCAAGCATCTGCTATGTACCAGACCCTACATGAGATGCTGGGGTCGCAAGAATGAGTATGATGTGATTCTTCAAGGAGCTTACAGCTGAAAAAAGTCCTTGACAAACAAGAGTTATTATTATACACTCATTTATGCAGTGACATTTATCCGACTTCTACTTGGTGCTTAAGGTGCTAAGATGAACCCACTAGAGGGAACGGAACCAAGATTTATTGAGGACTTAGGATGAGCTGGGCTCTGTGCCAAGTACTTGGGTTGATCTTATTTAATCTTCAAAATTATTTCCATCCTACACATAGAAAACTTGAGGTGGTAGAGAATAAAAGTAATTGGCCCAAAAATGCATAGATGGGGACACCTGGGTGGCTCAGTTGGTTAAACGTCTGCCTTGGGCTCAGGTCATGATCCCAGGGTCCTGGAATCGAGTCCCGCGTCCGGCTCCCTGCTCCACAGGGAGTCTGCTGATCCCTCAGCCCCTCCTCCCACTCGTTCTCTCAATCTCTCATAGTCAATCTTATGACGGTGCTGAGCCTTCTGAATTTTCTTGGCTAACTGGTGTGTCGCCATGTCCCAGAAGCAGGCTGGACCACCTCAGCCAGCTGGAAAACTCATTGCTTTCTAAGCCTGATTAGCACCCCTCTTCCCTTTGAGTTGTTTATGCCTTCCTTGCAGTTCATCTTTATTTGTTCTTTCCAACTTGGCAGGGAACCAACTCTACAGTCTGCGAGTTCTACCATTACCCATGAAGTAAAAACTTTGAACAATCCTCCCCTGGCACAGCTAAACACACCTTCCGAGAAAGCAGGCTGGCTAATTTATGTTGGTGTTATCTTGTCAATGGAGTCTGGATCTCCATGTGGTCTACAATTCTAGACGTCCTCAGAGGAAATTTGTAGCCACAAGATTGCTCAGCCTAGAGAAGGGGGGAATGGATAGATGGATCCTCCCATTTACAGTCAGCTCGGTTATGTGACCAGATATCACACTTTCCCTTATTTGGCGACTGCTGAAGAATGTGTATTTTACAAGTGACTTTTTGTTAGCACTCATATAAATAATACTTTTTATTCTGTCAGAGTCCCATTTATAATCTTTCTACCATTAAATAGCAAATGCATTCCTGCATTCCTTTTAGGTGCCTCCAGAAGGTTTCAATTGTTTATCCAAAGGTCAAACAAGTTCTGGAATGAAATGAAATCAATCATTAACAAAGTGATGAGACACTTGCTTCTGGTAACATTTGTTTCTTCCCTTTTCAGGATTCAAGAGAGAAGGAAAAGAGCTCTCAATGACAGCCAGGGGACAGAGGTCTTAGAGTCACAAAACCCCAAGGCCTGGTTCCATAGCCCTTAGAATTGTACCTTCAGGTCATGATTTCTAAAATGGAAAACATGGGCCAGTCATGCCAAGCTCCCAACCCAGAATCCAAAACCACCCAGCTTCCTCCAGCACTCGAAGCTCAGCCCAGAGTCCCTGCGGTTGAGCACATGTAACCACCCAGGTGATCCTGGGAAGGGTGGCCTACAGCCTTGGAAATGTGCTCCTGCCTGCTCATCCCAGGGTCCCTGGGAGTACCTCCCCAGGGAGCTTGTTGGGCTAAGCACCCTGTGGGGGCCAGAGAAGGCCTTCTCTCAGTTGGTATGTCAGGGCCCAAAGCCCTACCTTACAGGAGCACTTTCTTAACCTCCCTGGACTCAGCTCCTGTGATAAAAATAGTTGGTTACTCGTCACTGCTGCATCACACGTAACTCATGTCAAAACAGAGCAATTTCCCTGCTTCCTTCTTGCCTGGCGCCTGACGACTGCTGGAACCTCCATGCGGCCCAGCCATTCTTTAACAATCCTTCCCCTTGTTCCCCACAGCAGCCATTCTCAATCTCTGTCACTTCCTCGGGTCTCTTAGAAGTTGATGCTCCCTAGGGAGCATGACCTGAATAGCACACACTGAGGTGGTTCGGTCAGTTAAGCACCCAACTCTTGATTTCGGCTCAGGTCAGGATCTCAGGGTGATGATCGAGCCCCACGTTGGGCTCCATGCTCAGCAGGGAGTCTGCTTGAGATTCTCTGCCCCTCTCCCCCCTCCAAAATAGATAAATAAATCTTTTTTTTTTTTTAAGATTTTATTTATTTATTTGACAGAGAGAGACACAGTGAGAGAGGGAGCACAAGCAGGGGGGAGTGGGAGAGGGAGAAGCAGGCCTCCCGCGGAGCAGGGAGCCCAATGTAGGGCTCGATCCCAGGACCCTGGGATCATGACCTGAGCCGAAGGCAGACGCTTAACGACTGAGCCACCCAGGAGCCCAATAAATCTTTTTTTAAAAAAAGGAAGTTGATCGTCCCTAAATATCTGTCTTTTCTTTAATTAATTAATTTGTTCATTCATTTATCCTACAGTTTATTGAGGTCCCAGTATGTGCCAAGCACCATACTGGGCATTAGGGACATAGCGGGGACACGGCAGACATGGTCTCTAGGCACATCATGGAGCTTATGATCTAGCTTCCACTCTCCTCTCCCTTCACATACTCTTCCCAGGGCATCTTACCCCTTCTCCAAGACTCCTACTGCTGCCTGTGCCCTGACGGCTCTCTCTTTGCTCAGCTGACCCATAAACCCATCCAACTATATGCCAGACCGTGCCACATGGGCATCCTGACTTGTGGCTGGCAATGAGGAAACGAGTCTCATGTAGAGAAGGACAGTTGACCATCATGACCATGAGTCTTATCCCAGAATGTTTTTATCCTGGGGATCCCTGTTCTGATTCCAGATGAAGCCACCATGATGGGAGCCCTCAGAAGTGCTGCTTCTCTTTCCCACCCACCCAGACATAGATGACATTATTCACGGCAGAGCTAAATCCAGGCTAGAACATTTAGCGAGACTTTATTGAAGGTTCCAAAAGAACAGAAGGGAAATTGAGGAGCTTGGGTGGCTGAGTTGGTTGAGCATCCGACTCTTGGTTTTGGCTCAGGTCATGATCTCAGAGTCATGAGATCGAGCCCCGTGTCAGGCTCCACACTCAGCGCAGAGTCTGCTTGAGATTCTCTCCCTCCCTCTGCCCCTCCCCCCACTCATGCACCCTCTCTCTCTCAAAAAAAAACTTAAAAAAAAGAACAGAAGGGAATTTTTAAGCCACCAGGTGTAACTTACAATTGGCTGTTGGATACAGTTTCTCCTGAAGCCCACTGACCTGGATGGCCCTCATGGGGTCTCTGCCTAACCTGGCCACCCCCTTAAAGCAGAAGTCTCCTCCCCTCCCCACAGAGCATCACCATCCAGCAAGACCTTAAAATCACCTAAAGCAGCTCCTCAGGGAGACAAAGGCGCTCCCTTTCCCTGTTGCCTAAATGCCACTTTCTAAGACCTATCTCCCCGTACTTGCTTCTTCCAAGGAAGGTTGATCCAATTGATGAATGTCTCCTCCCTTCAGGGGAGACTTTTCTCACCCATATAGATTGCAGCTTTTCCTCATGACCTGAACAGCACACACTAGTCTAACTGTACAGAAAGCACACGGATTGTGGTCTGAGAAGGAAGATGAGAACAAGAAAGACGGTGTTCATCCAAAGGTACCCCATACTCAGTGCATATAAAACCATATTCAATGTGGCCTTCCAGTGCGTTCCAGTGCCCTGCCTCCAAATGCTTATTCTTGCCTTAAATAATGGCATCAGCATCCTCAATGTCACCCAAGCCAGAATCCTGGAGGTCAGCATGGTGCCCCCCACTCATATTCCCATATCTTCTACCTCCTGGATGCCTTTCCAATCTGCCCTCTCCTGCCCATGTTGGTGTCTTGGTTCAGACCTTCTCATCTCTACCTGGACCAGGAAAAAGTCTTCTTCACTGACCTTCTTGCCTCTGGTTTTCCCTGCTCCAATACATCCTCCACACTGCAGTCAGGGTGATTTTTCTCAAATCAGTATCCCACCATATACGTAAGGTTGTCGTCCCGGAGCCAGACAGCCTGGGTTCAAATCTGTATGAGTTCTGAGACCATAAGCAAGGTCTGTTTGTCTAACAAAGCAAAATGTTTGTCTAACATTTTGAGGCTCAATTATCCCACCAGGAAGTGAGGATAACAGTATCTACCTGAGTGTTGTCATAGAGATTGTGGTATACTGCTTCTAAAATGGCTCCCCCCCAAAAATAAAAAAATAAAATGCCTCCCAGTGGTCCCACCTTCTGGTGTGCATGCCATTGGGTAATGCCCTCCCACTGACTGTGCATTGGACCCAGTTACTTGCTTCTAATAAATAGAATACAGCTAAAGTAATGGGATGTCACTTCCAATATTAGATTATAGAAGATTTGGATGCCTGTCTTGCCCACACTCTCCCTCCCTCTGGCTCTTCTCTCTCACTTGCTCTGATAAAGCAAGCTTCCATGTTGTGATTGCCCTATGGAGAGGCCTACATGGCAAGGAGCTAAATGTGGCCTCAGCCAATGAGAACTGAATCCTGCCAGCAACCAAGTGAGTGGGCCGGAGAACAGATCCTTCCCCAGGGGAGCCTTGAGATAAACCCAGCCCCAGCCAACACCTTGGTTACAGTTTTAGGAGAGACCCTGAGCCAGGGCACCCAGCTAAGCTGTGTCTGGATTCCTGACTCACAAAAACTGAGATAATAAATGTTCTGAGCCACTAAGTTTTGAGATAATCTGTTATGCAACAATAGATAACTAAAATGATGCCGACGAAGGGCTTAGAATAGGACCTGATGCAGAGCCAATAAATATTAGCTCTCATCATCATCATTATTATTACTTGTTTGGACATCCTGCTAGATGGAAAGCTCTAGGAGGGGATGGAAGATGCCTGCCTATTTGTCTACTGGGTCCCAAGTTCCTGGCATAATGCCAAGCACAGACAGAGTCTTTTTGTCAACAGGAAATACTGATGAGTAAAAGAATGGGCAGGAAGGGGAATGAACTGGGTCCTCCAGACTCGTACCGCTCAGGCCAGAAAAGGGGCTGCTGAGAGTTGGGGGCGTGGGGAGCAGCCCGGGTGCCCAGGTTCTCCCTCCAGCCAGAAGATGGACCAAGTAAAGTGGTAAGAGACGGTCCCCCAACAGGCTGGAGTACAAGGTCCCTTTGTGGTATTCCAGCCTCCTCAAGCCCAGGCTATATGTTTCCCAGGAGCCCAGTTACCACAAAGCTCGCCCTTGTATCCACCCTGAGCCCTGGAAGGCATAGAGAAAACAATGAAACCATCATCACCAAACTTCTCTCCTGGCCTGTGTGTGGACAGGGAGGGCAGGGGAGTAGCTGTGTTTGTCTTGGCTGGGTAACATCATTTTTCTTCACTGAAGAAATATATGCCAGAGGTCCTAAAAGTAGAAGGTAGCTCTCACCCAAGAGAGCTTTATTCCCAGAGGCCCAGCCCCACAGTAATACAAAGAAGCTATATCTCCTACCTACACATCACTGGGCCCTGTTTTAAGACTCAGTTCAAATGCCCCCTCCTCCATGAAGCCCTCCCCAACTTCCCAGGCTCCTGTTGGTGCCCTGGGATTAATGCCTCCATTTGAGCATGCTGTATTCAAAGTACTAGTGAATGCATTCCCGGAATTGCCCGGCCCACCAGGCCAAGGACCTTGCCCTATTTGCTTTTGTATCTCTCATCTTAGCAGCGCTGACAAAGTAGGTGCCAATATTGAGTGAATTACCCAGAGCTGTTGCATTCTGAATTCAGGAGTGGCAGAAATAAATCTCTAGAAGGGTGGGAAACCCCCCTTTGCACAAGAATGTAGAGAAGATAGGGGTTACATGCAGTTCATCGTAGAAGGGAGGCTCTCGTAGAAGTGCTGTACCCCCTGGGGTAAGGAAGTGGGGACTGCAGGGAGAGACCCCCCCTCAGTCTGAGGAATTCCAGCTACTATGACTTCCCTCCTCTGTGCATGGACAAGGACTCTCCCTTATTCTGATCCAGTGGTTCTCAAAGTGTGGCCCCTAGGCCAGCAGCATCAGCATCACTGAAGACCTTGCTAGAAATTCAAGTTTTTGGACCCCACCTCAGACCGCCTGGATCAGAAACTCTGGGGGCTAGGCCCAGCCATCTGTGTTTTAACCAGCCCTCCATATCACTCTGATGCATGCTTAAGTTTGAAAACTGCTATTCTAAGTACACTGAAAAAGAAGTTCACGCATGGGAAAAAGAACTTAGAAATACAATCCAGATTGATTTAAAATTAAGATTAAATGAGAACCCGAGCCAATGCCCCTTGCTATGAAATGCCCAGGATCAATGAAACACCCCACTATTCTCTATGAAACAGCTCAACAGGCAATTAGATGAACTCAGCACATTTTATTTTAAATGTGCAAAATGAATTTTCATATCCTAAGAGTAACACCAGATGTTTTACTTCTTTTTCCTAATTGATTTTCCAGCCTACAGCAATTCGTCTTTATATTTTCCAGTTGGATCCCAATGCAGCAAGAAGAGTGTGTTCCGGCAGGATTATTAAATGCCATGCATTTTAAAACAAGCATAACTCAGGCCGCCATGCGTCATCTGGGTGGTTGTCTCCCCAAAATATTAAAAAAAAAAAACAAAAAACGCAGACAGCTCTAGGTACCAGGCAGATTCTGAGCAGGCAGGAAACCCAGAAAAGGCCCTTTCAAAGGGCTGGGTCTCCAGGCTCTTGGCTGGTTACAAAGCTGAGTCCTGGGCAGTGAGCCCAAGCCTGAGCTCTTCTCCACAGAGTCCTGCACTCCCTGGTACAGAAGGATTTGCTTGCTGTAAAACCTGCAAATCAACATTTTGTTTTTCTATGGGAAGTTTTGTCTTTAAAAGGGAGAAGAAAAAGTAGGCTCTGGGGATGGAGGTTGAGTGGGGCCGAGGGGTCAAGGAAGGGGGGGAAGCAGTGGCTCAGAGAAGAAGCCAGTTTGGGTGGACCCTCTCCCATTCTGCACTTGAGAGAAGCCCAGACGATTCCCCTCTGTGGGCTGATGGGCCTGGAGGCGCGGGAGGCCCTGCTCTGGTCAGGCTGAAGTGGGGGAAAAGTCACCAGCAACCAGGTTTGCCTCACACAACAAAAGCCCTTGGGAGTCTGGGGAAAGACAGGAACTGAAGTCTCAGGCTTTGAAGGGAATGACTTCAAAAGGAAACTTCTCCGTCTCTGCTCTCTGCCCCTGAGTGCCAGAAAGCCAGAAAGTGCTGATTCCAAAAACAAAACCCACACATCTCAGGTCGTTGGGAGAGGGGGGCACTATTAGCCACTTTCCCTAGCAGCTGCAGAGAGCAGGCAGGTTTGAGTCCCAACGCCTGGAACAGGATTTTAATGTGGTCTCCAAGTAAAACTCTGCCCTGCCCCCTGTCCCCACCGGTTCTGAGACCCACTGCAGCTGACTGAGTGTCTGAAATTGGAGCTCATCCTGATTAAATCTCAAAATGTGGCTGTCCCAACTTTAAATAACAGCCACCCCAAACATCCAGTGTTCTGTCCATTACGTGGCCAGTCTCTGAACTTAGAATACTGCATTCTAGCTTCCTAATAGACACACACCCAGATGAAAGTTCAATGATCGAAGGATCGGGTCAGGATTTGGGCTCTCCCCCGCTTCTACCCCCAGAGCTCTGGCCACAAAAGTTAACAATCTACAATCTTACAGGGTGCTGTGGAACCCTTTGAGGATGTGAAGGGAATCCGTAACCAGCCTCCTAGACAGAGAGCTCGGCCCCACACCTGTGATTAACCAAAAAAAAAAAAAAAAGTTACCTAAATTTAAAATGCACAGATGACAACTTTTCAAGTTTCAAGGGGTAGGAAGCAAAGGCCCCACAGACTTAGACACAGTGTTTTTAAAGACATACAGACAATACACATCAGGTCCAAGGTTTGGGAACTGGGTGCCTGGGTATCCGAATCATCTTCCTCTGGGATGGGGACAGGAGTAACTGGTCTCCCATGGCGACCCAAACCCCACACATCCCCCCAGGGATTTCAGCCTCATCTACCACAAACACTATCAGGGAAATGGAGTGGTGGCAAGAAAGTATCTTGCCTAGCAGAAGTCTCCCTGTGCCCCAAATTCAAGAGGATAAATTTTTACACACTATTAAATCACAGGAGCCATTTTATAAATGTCATCATAGTCTTTTAATATTTTACATAAAAAACTGTATACACAGCTTATAGAACTTTTATGTAAACATCATAAGCTCACCACTTTGTCATTTGTCAGTTTATTTAAAAAATAAAAAAACAAGACAACAATTTAGTAGAAGTACCACTGGGTGGGGAAGGGAGGGTGAGAAAGGAGAGACTAGGGGCAGGTTCATTCTCTGTACAGAGATGCAGAGAAAATTTCACATAGCTTTCGAGACTGCCTTGTGAAGAAAAAAAAAAAAAGGAGGGGGGAGTTAAATAGGTCCCAATACTTGTTACTGCCCTTTATCAAAATAGTGCGCATACCTGCACAAATAAAATCGCAAAACAGTGTTGCCATTTTCAAGAAAACAAAACAAAAATTAGTGGTTTCTTTTTCTTGTTTTTTAAAAGTCATCATCATCTTTTAAAAAAAAAAAAACATCAGAAGTAGATGAGGTTACAGCGTACAAGGGTGGTCAGAATGCTGTCTTATGCAAATGACCAGAGCATTAAGTGTCAAACAACAAAACAATTGTGCAAAGAATTCTTTCAAAAAAAAAAACAAGTTTTAGCTTTTAAATAAATCAAATAACATCAGTTTCTTGGACCGAACAATTTCCACTTGTATGACAGGCACAAAGTTCGCTTATGGCAAAAAACGACCCAAAGCACTCTCTCCGTCCTCCTGCCCGGGGCCCGGTGAGGGGTTCGCCTGGGGCTGGCCCGCAGGATCCGACAGAGTCTGGAAGCTGTGTCCTCTCAGCCCCACGGCAGTTGCAAATGTCTTCCCCAGGGGTTGGCAAGCTGGCCAAGTCCTGTTCATGCTTGGATGGGCGCCCGACCCAGGCTGGGCCGGGGCTCTTCCGGCGCCCTGTCACTCCACCCACCACCACCATTAAATACACCATCCCACCTCCGAAAATAAAATTATATCTATATTTATATAACACCCCATCCTCCCCAGCCCTCCCCTCCCGCAGTTCCCGCGGTCTATGGTACAGACAAGGGATAGCAGGCGCTCGCTGCGTTCTGGGCGAACATCTGATGGGGCGCGGCTGCACCCCGGCGCCAAGCTCTTCTCCGGGGACCGGAGGCGGGGGCGGGTGAAAGTGGGGCGGGGGAATGGAACAAACACACAGCCACACACTCTGAAGAGGCTTGGCTCCTCAGAAAAGGGTGCTCGAGGGACCCTTGGCACTCAGGAGGCGCCCGGGCCTCTCCAACACAGCCGGACGCACACAGACACTGGAAAGGGGGCGCCCCGTGCCTCCCACGCCGATTCCCGGCGCCAGAGCCAGAGCCAGAGCCGCCGGGTCACAGGTGCCGGGCCGGTGGGGTCCTTGGGGGGCGCGGGTCTCCCCTTCTTCGGGCTCGAGGTGCGGGGTGGGGGGTCGGGCCCGAGAGGGGGAGCCGCGCCGGCAGGGGCAGGCAGGGCGGGCGCGGCCCTCATAGCACCTTGCAGCAGTTGATGCAGCCGTTCTGGGAGCCGTAGCGCTTCTGCAGCGCGGCGCGCGTGGCCGTCTCGAAGACCTCGCGCACGCCCTCCTTGGTCTTGGCCGAGCACTCGAGGTAGTCGTAGGCTTGGATGCGCACGGCCATGGCGCGGCCGTCATCCGTGCGCACGGGTTCCTGCTTCATGCGGGCCAGCTCCGTGCGGACGTGCTCGTCGCTGCGCAGGTCTTTCTTGTTGGCCACCAGGATGATGGGCACGTTGGGGCAGAAGTGCTTCACCTCGGGCACCCACTTCTCGGGGATGTTCTCCAGCGAATCGGGGCTGTCCACTGAGAAGCACATGAGGATCACGTCGGTGTCTGGGTAGGAGAGCGGCCGCAGGCGGTCGTAGTCCTCCTGGCCCGCCGTGTCCCACAGCGCCAGCTCCACCTGCTTGCCGTCCACCTCGATGTCGGCCACATAGTTCTCGAAGACGGTGGGCACGTACACCTCGGGGAACTCGTCCTTACTGAACACGATCAGCAGGCACGTCTTGCCGCACGCGCCGTCGCCCACCACCACCAGCTTCTTGCGGATGGCCGCCATGAGCGGGCCGGGCCCGGGCAGCAGGAGGGGGCCCGCGAACGCCTCGCTGCCGTCCCGCTCGCCGCTCACTGCTCACCTCGGGCTGCGCGCTCGGGGGCGAGGGTCGCTAGCTGCACCCGGGCCCCGCGGTGGCGCGTTCTCTCGGTGCGCTCCGGCTGCCGCGGCGGGGGCGCGGGGGCATAGGGCGCGCCGGGCGTCTCCGCGCTGCTCCCGGGCGGTGGCCGCTCTTCTCGCCCCGAGCCCGGGGTCCGCGCCTTTGTGCGCAAACGGTGCCTGCAACAGCAGAGCCGGCCTAGTTCCCTCCCCGGTTTCTATAGATCTCGCCCAGGGTACAGGAGAGCCCTCGACTACATAGACTGCGGTGGCAGATGCGGGCTGCGGCCCTAGCGCCCGCTATTTAAAGAGTTTGGCCACTTTCTTAATATAGCCGCCCAATGGGAAGCGAGCCGACTGAGCTCATCGCTGCGGAGCTTGGCTCTCATTGGCCACCCGCTGCAGCCCAGGGGCGGGGCCGGCCGAGCGTGATTGACGGCCCAGGCCGCGGGGTTGGGAGAGGCGGGCGACTGGGGAGTCTGCGCTTCCGCTGGCGCTGCGGAGCCCTGGCCGCCCCAGTGTTACCCCCCCGCTTTGGCCGCGTCTTCTGCGCGCCGGGCCAAAGCCCGGAGCTGGGGGCCTGGAGCCTGCGGGGCCCGGGCGAGCGGTTCCGAGAGAAGGCAGCACTTTGTGGGGCGTTGGCGACTCCCTCCCACTCAAATTTGTCCCGCTTCCGTGCAAACTCCCAGCGGTGGCCGGACCTGTGGGGGAGGGAGCGGCTCCTTTAAGCGGTTTTGTTTTTAAATAAACACACACACGTTTGTTTCCAAGGAAGGTGTTTTTCTTTCCTTTCAGAAGAGGCCCGTTCTGTCGTCTAGTCCGCCACTCCCAACTCCCCCACCCGGGGACTCTTCGTGGGACAGCACTAGGTTTGGACCCGTGAGGCCAAGAGCTGACTGTGAGCTGGGTGGGCCTGGGCCTAGCCTCCAGCTCTTCCAAGTCCTATCGCCACCCCTCCTCCTCCCCACCCTCCACACCAACCACCATCCCCACCGCCCCCCCCCATCTCTAGGTGAAGATTAGGGGAAGGAGGGACCGTGAAAAAGGAAGGTTGGGGCTGGTTGCAGGACTTCATGTCCACTTGGAGGGAGTTACAAGGCAGAAAAACGCAGCTTTGGCCCTGGTTGGCATGATTAATTCGGATCCTGGTAGTCAGGCTGCTAACTGTCTGAAGTAAATAGTACAATAAAATCCAACAACCTCCCACCCCATTGGGCAAGAAGAGGATGAGGCCTGAGGCAGGGGACAGAGAGGGGCGGACAGGGAGCTTGCAAGCGAGGACACAGCAAATTAGTGTCTGGTGGGGTGCTAGATCTTTTCCTACACACCAGGACTTGATTCATCTATCCCAGAGTGGGATCTAGAAGGACCTCAGGCAAAGGATTTCACAGGACAAAACAGGGAAGCGGGGGACAGAGGGAGGGCTTGGCTCTAAGAAGGAAGAGTTTGAAAAAACAGAGAGGTGGGGAAGAATAAGACAAACTCTAAAAACAGGGACTAGCTTAGGGTGACTGGCATGCTGCTGGTGACTCTTGATGGAGAGAGAGAGAGTTGAAACTCAGGTTGAGGCCAATCATGGAGGGCTAAAGTACCAACTACCCAGTTTGGGCCATATCCATCATAGAGGCAGCGGGGTGCCTACTGGTTTTTTAGCAAAGGAGAGACTCACACATCATAATGAGGTTATGGCCTCATATTTCTGCCTCCCTTTCTAAGACTGGAAGCTGGTGGAGAGCCAGGATTCTGTCTTACCTCAACATCGTGAAGCACAATGCCTGACCCTATGAAAGAACCGGTAAATGACTGTGGAGAATTCGCCTAAATGCTCAGGAACTCAGAACTTTCTGGGGTCTTCTACCTCAGATTCCAGGCTCTGTGTTGACAGCCATCCAACCAAGCATCAAGCTGTAACTAAGCTGTGGTCTTTTCACGTATGATTCGTATGTTTAGGTCTGGGTCTCTACGTGAACACCACAGATATAACAAGTCAAATAAGACAGTAGTGCCCTAATCCCTAAACCCTGTCCTATAGGGAACATACTGAAACACCCAAACGGGCTCCCCTCACACTGGATAAGCTCCACTGTTTTTGTTTTTCAGATCTAAGGAACAAGTAAATAATTTTTCCACAGTGGGATCCCACGGGAGAATAGAAGGGTTTTTTTGATCATTGGTTTAGGGTTCCCACCTGGAAACTTTTCTTTTTTTCTCTTTTCTTTTATTTTTCTTCTTCTTCTTCTTCTTCTTCTTCTTCTTTTTTGTTAGCCTATTAGAAAAATTTTATCTAAATTTTTCTTGTTTTAGTCAAAACCTTTTATAGCTGTATTGTTAAAAACACGGCTTTCCTTTATCTTAATATAGCTTGAGAATCTTGGCTGTGTCCTTAAGCTTCGAATATTAAGAAAAAATATCAAACAAAACTTCGTACCATGTATTTTTTGAAAAACTGAAATACAAAGAATCAGGAAGAGGGATTCAATTCACTCATTTCCTGGCTCTCAGACATAAGATATGAGTGTTCCAAGCCTGAACTTCAATATCGCAATAATTTCTAAAAATACTCGGTTGGTAAATATGCCAAAGTAAACAAAGAGAAAAATCCGTGTTCTGCAGCAAGTTCTCTTCATGCTGTTCATTTTTATGTCCGGGATACGTTGACAAACTCTGTGGAAACGGACTACTTCGAAGACTGCACCGCTCACAAGATAAACTTTTCCAAACTAGGTGATGTGCCAGACAGGCTCCTCCCTGCGCCCCCTCTCCCTGCACAGGGTACTCCCGTTGAGGGGCAAGGGCAGGGATTGGTCCATGAGAAGAAATCATGTTACAAATTAACTTTGTTAACATATAGACTCACTGTGTGACAGACGCCTACACCAGTGAGAGAGGGAAATGATCCCTCAGACAAAAGAGAGATGTTAATCTATCTCCAATCTTCAGTTTCATTTATTTGGGGTATTGTTTTGTTTTGTTTTGTTTTGTCCAGTGTTTCCTACAGATCCTGTAAATCACCCCCCAATTGCTCTCAGACAATACCAGAGACTGGAATGTTCATTAGATTTTAGTGCCACCTTGTGGTAATCTTAATAGGGTATATATATATATATATATATATATATATATATAGTATATGTGTGTATATATAATGTATATATGATTATAAAAACTCTTATCTAGTTAAAAAGCATGCATTTTATGACTATTTTTATTTTAAGATTTTTTCACAGGATTTCAAACCCTAGAGTTTTACAAGTATATTCTTTAGAAATTCTTCACATATATATTTATACATCTATTCACATAGATATTTCTACACACGTACAACTCTTTTCATATACACTTAAGAAATTAATTCTTTCCTAAATAGTAACTTCTTTTTTTTCTTTTCAAGTAGGCTCCACACCATGGAGCCCAAACCAGGGCATGAACTCATGACCCTGAGATCAGGATCTGAGCTGAGTTCAAGAGTCTAACACTTAATGAATGAGCCACCCAGGCGCCCATTACGTTAGAAGTTACACTTAGTAACTTCTAAATGAAATTTGAAGAAAGAGATAAAAAGCTATGGCATCTCACTAATTTACGTAACAATGGACTTCTTTTGCCCTAAATATAATATATAGAAATGTAAAACAACTTTAACGACAAAAATCATCTTTTTTCTCCAGTTCAGAAAGTAATTATTGGATATTAGAAGTAATAATGATTTATTTACCAATAGGCATTTACTGGGAATCAGAAACGCCATAGACATTCCTGACAGTATTTGATTTTTAAATTTTTTTTCCCACTTTAACGAGTACCTTGAAGTCTCTAGGACTACTGTCAACCTTCCATCTCTGCAGTGAGCTCTGAAACGGGGAAGTCTCTTCTAAAACCACCCATGCAGTTGCAATGTGGGAAAACCAAGGAGGTTTGGGCCCATTCGGCCGTGAGTTACATAGAGAGCCTTCGGGCTACTTTCTGCGGTCTCCAGCTATGAGCCACAGCAGGTAAAACATCCGTCTCCTGCCCTAGGATTGTGGTCCAATGGGACCCAGGCCTAAGACAGGGAAGGCTGGGCTCACTGGAGAAGCACCATAGCTAAACTGTTAAACTTCAGAATGTGGGCGTTGAACTCAGATCAGACAGACACCTGTCTGTCCAGCCCAGGGCCAGGTCAAGGGGAATAGGCAGTGGGCAGTGGGGCAGATCCTAATCACTCTAAAATTTTGCTGTGTCCCATTCCAGTAGCCATCAGCTGCATGTGGCTGTTGAGCACTTGAAATGCTGCTCGTGCCACTGAAGAGCTAAGTTTTTAATGTTATCTGATTTTAATTCATTGAAGCTGAAATAGAAAAACTGATATTCAGGGGGAGGAAATGGGGAGATGTTGACCAAAAAGTACGAACTTCCAGTTACAAGATGAATAAGTTCTAGGGATCTGCTGCGCAGCATGGTGACTGTAGTTAATAATACCGTATTGATACTTGAAAGTTGCTCAGAGAGTAGATCATAAATGTTCTCGCCACAAAAAAAGAGATGGTAATTACATGATGTCGTCAAGGGCTTAGCTAACACAGTGGCTGTGGAGGTAATCATTTTGCAGTATGTAAGTGTATCATATCAACACTTTAAACTTGTCCACCTAGAGCTTACCCAACGTTTTATGTCAATTATATTTCAATAATGATGCTAAAAGAAAGAACTGAATGAATACTGATATGGACCACAAAAAATTAAAAAAATAAAAACAGATATTTAATTCAGTTATGGGAAACTTTTACATAGGTTTGAAACAACTTAGGTGTGTGAATCTACTTTCTCCTACTGGAAATTTTATGGAGTCCAAATACAGATTGAGGGACGCCTGGGTGACTCAGTCAGTTAAGCGTCTGCCTTCAGCTCAGGTCATGATCCCAGGGTCCTGGGATCGAGCCCCGCATCGGGCTCCCTGCTTGGCATGGAGCCTGCTTCTCCCTCTCCCTCTACTGTTCCCCCTGCTTGTGCGCTCTCTCTCTCTGACAAATAAATAAATAAAATCTTTAAAAAAAGAAAAGAAAAAACAAATACAGATTATTTTCAATGAAAATTTAGCACCCGAATTAAGATGTAAACATGTAAAAAAACACATAAAATAGTCCATAAATATATTTTATATTAATTACATATTGAAATGATAGTATTTTAGATATAGTGAACATATTTTTAAATTTATTAGATTTAATATGTTGGGTATACTTGGATATATAATTCAAATTAATTTACCTCCTTATGGTTTTTAATGTGACAACTAGAAAATTTCAAATCACACACGTGGGGGCACCTGGGTGGCTCAGTCGGTTAAGCATCTGCCTTCGGCTCAGGTCATGATCTCAGGGTCCTGGGATCGAGCCCCGCATCGGTCTCCCTGCACAACGGGGAGTCTGCTTCTCCCTCTCCCTCTGCCTGCTGCTCCCCCTGCTGTGCTCTCTCTGTCTCTGTGTCAGATAAATAAATAAAATCTTAGAAGAAAAAAAAATCACACACATGGTTCACATTACACATCTCTTGGATGGCACTGCTCTAAAATGTCTACCAGTCGGGGCACTGGGTGGCTCAGTCAGTTAAACATTTGCCTTCCGTTCAGGTCATGATCCTAGTGTCCTGGGATCAAGCCCCACATTGGGCTCCTCGCTCAGTGGGGAACTTGCTTCTTCCTCTCCCTCTGCTGCTCCCCCTGCTTGTGCTCTCTCTCTCTGTGTCAAATAAAATAAAATGAAATAATAAAATAAAATAAACTGTCTACAAGTGCACGTGGCTCTCTGGCTACTCCCTCACACATCGTCTCAGGGAGTCACTTTTGTATGAGCCCCCTGAAGCCTGTTAATCTTCCTATGGGTATAATTTCCTTTTATTTGTGCCAAACTCACTGCTGGGTTTCATTTCAGAGGGCCCAGACACTCAGCTGAACACGGGCTGGGACAATCTGGAGCCTCCCTACCCCCCTTTCCCCTGCTGCTCTCCAGGCCAGGCACCCCCTCGCCTTTCATCTGCCCCCACCACAGCGGCAACCCCTCCCTAATAAGTCCAGCTCTCATCCCGAAACCGGGAGGTATTCTCCTGAGCAGTAGAGGCTGTTTGGCCTTTCTACGTGGTGACATATTTTCCTTTCCAAAGATGAGAATCAAAATCTAGTCTTTTCCAATTTTGGTAGTAAAGTGGGGGCTGTCGGTTTTTCTCTGGAACTCTCATTAAACCTCAGTCATCTCAATTCAATTCAGCAAACACGGATTGAGGAGGGGGGTGGAGAAGGGGAAGTAAGGGCACAGCAGATAAGTAGGGCATAGTACCATCATGTAAAGACACACACACACACAGGCGGGTCGCAATATCACTAATATGTAAATGAAGGATGGAGAGGACTTCACACAGGAGGTCACACTGAGCAGAGCCTTGACTAACAAGTAGGATTTTTCCAGAAGAAAGAGATGCCCATTGGCACCATCTAGAGCACTGACTGTGTAGCTATTATGTGCACAAAGCTTCCAATCAGAGCCATCTGATGAAAAAGGAGAAGTAGCAATGGGCAGAAGTAGAAAAAAATGCTCCTCCTTCTATGCATGAGATTTGCCTGATGGCGGCAGCCACATGAGGTCGGCCTCGCCCTGAGGACAGAAAGGAAGGAGAAAGGTCACAAGAACATGCCGTTATCAACAGCGTTACCAAATCCACCCCAGCAAATGCTTGCCAGTCCTGTGGCGAATGCTGAGATCGCACATACATTTGTTACTTTAGCAAAAGCTCCGGGAAAGTGGTGTGAAGATGAAGTAAGCCGAAGGGAGGGGAGCCTCACACCAGGAGGCTGGAGACCTGCTCGCCAGGCCTCCTAGCTCCTAGCCGCCCAGCTAGGAACAGACCCTCCCTTCGGGGTCTCAGTTTCCCCATGAGAGGTAGAACTCCAAGGCTGGAAACTCAGGTGTCCACAGGGGTCCTGCAGATCGCATAACTGTGTGTAACACTGGGCGGTGGTGGAAACTGGGGGGAACCGGAGAACATGCCGTATCTAAGTTAGCAAAGTCCAGAATTGGAAAGCAAACCACTGCATTGCCCGAAAAGGACAAGCAGAGCAGACTAGATTTGGCCAGCAGAACCAGTTTGTGAACCTTATGAGAAAATTTTTAATTTTTCAGCATTTTTGATGAATCAAAGGGGCTCACCTACAGAAAAATAATATCATTAATCCTTTCTAAAGTCAAAAAATATATAAAGCAAAAACGAAGTTTTTTATTTAATTTTATTATCCAAACCTTTATTTCTTTGAATTGCTTAAACTGAGGTCCAAAAGATGAAATATTCCAAAGTATGGAATCTAGGGAAATGTGGTCTTACATAGAACATTCTCACAGCTGAGAGGGGGTTAGCATTCAGTTGGGGGGGCAGGGGATGTTATCCCCTGATGTCAATCCAGAGGGCAATAACACCAAGTTTTTTTCTCTTCCCTGTTTTCAGTCTTGAAAGCAAATGATCTAATCAAAGTATTTATACAGAGATGATTCACTTCTTGTGTTATCTTATGATGTCAGAATTTTGCAATAGGGCGGAGCTGAATTCACAATGGATTTCCACACTCCAGTGTGGCTCCAATGAAGAAGTTTATAGCACGAGACAGAGCCTGTATGGGGAGCCACTGCTCAGAACCGGAATGTGGGGAGCAGACAACATAATCGGGAGGAGGCAGGGATGGATATGCTTTAGCCGCCATCCCTGGGCTCTGTTTCCACCCCAACCACACAGGTGGGTGGAACATGGCTCAACAAAAGAAACCGTTCTTCTTGAGAGTCTTCAATCAGAAAGGAGAGCACGGGAGAATCTCTTTTTCAGACAGCTCGGTTGGAACTGCTTCATCCTTGAAATGTGGAGTTGTGTGATTGCTATTCAGCTCGGTCACAGAATATGCTGAAGAAAGAAGTTGGTGCATTTATAGTGTGGAAATCTCAGTGCTATGCCTATGAAGGGGCTGAACTTGATTCATTGCACTAACATGTGTTGATTGCCTCCCGCATGCCTGCCAGCCTCTAAGGAGCTCAGGCACTTAGCATATGCAGCATCTCACAGCTGCTGAACTTCCAGTGTCTGAATGAGGTAGAGGCACGGCTTGAACCTGGCAGATAGGAATGGTGACAGCCACCTGCTCTCATTCAATCATTTGTTCTGCAAACATACCCAGTGCCACCAGTGGGATATGGGAGGAATCAGATAGAGCCCCTGCCCTCAAAGGAACTCCAGTCCATAAATATGATGGTGACCCATACAATAATTGTAACAACTAAACTGAATGCTTCAGTCTAGTGTGGTGAGTGCTACAATGGGTAGGCCCAGGGGAGGGGCCTGAGGAGGTCAGAGAAGGCTTGAACTAAGTGGTATGTTGGCACTTTGGTGGGCTTCATTGAACCACATCCCCTAGTATTCATCTCTTGTGTGGTCCCCTCCCATGATGAGTCTGAGTTTGGCCTCTGACTAGATTAGGCCAATGGGACATCAGCAAGAATGCAAGTTGCAGCTGGATAAGTACTCACACATTCTTCTTGGAACCTGGCTGCCATGCTTTAAGGAAACTCAATCCAGCAGGTGGACAAGCCCATATGGAAGAGAATTGCACTTCTGACCAACAGTCTCAGCCAAGCTCCAGCTGGTGGTCAGCACCAACCGCCAGCTATGTGGGGGGGGCCATTTGAACCTTCCTTCCTAACATCTCAACAAACACCATGGGTAGTAGAAGAACGGCCTGAGTTGACCCACAGAATCCTGACAAATAATAAATTGTTACTTTCGTAAGCCACCATCTGTTGGGATGGTTCGTTCCACAGCAATGGATAACCAAAACAAGCTGAGTCTTGATGGTTGCACAGAAGTTAGCCTGGCCAAGAGAGGAAAAGAAAGGCATTCTAGAGTATGAAGGCATGAGAGAGCATAACAGTTACAGGTACTAGGCAGATCGATATGGCCGGCATATGGGACATAAGGTAGAAAGAAGCAATTGCTGGAACTGAGGAGAATGTCCAGGCTCAGACCAGAGCCTCTGCAGATGGGTGAGGAATTCCAAAACCACCCCTAGGTTCAATGATTCACTAAGAGGACTCAAGGACTCAGCAGAGTTGTACTCACAGCTGTGATTTATTAGAACAACAGGATGCCAAGCAAGATTAGCAAAAAGAAAGGCACATGGGGCAAAGTCTGGGGAAACCCAGGTGCAACAGAAATTGTGTTCCTTGAGGGTGCTGTGTCCTCTCCCAGGGAGTCACACAGGACACACTCACTTCCCCCAGCAGTGAGTTGTGACAACACATGTAAAACCTGGCCAACCAAGGAAGCTTATTAGAGAATCAGTGCCCAGGATTTTTACCGGAGGCCATGATGCTTGATTTTTTATGTCAACCTGACAAAACTATGGTACCCAGTTATTTGCTCAAACACCAATCTAGACGTTGCAGTGAAGGTATTTTTCAGATGTGATTAACATATAAACCAGTAGATTTTAAGTAATGTGATTACTGTCCACAATGTGGGTGGGTCTCATCCAACCAGTGGAAGACCTTCCGAGCAAGGCCAAGGTGTCCCGAAGAAGAAAGAATTCTCCTGGAGACTGCAGCAGAGACACCCGGCCTGTGTTTCCAGCCTGCTCCCCTGCTGAATTTGGGCTCCACTCTGAATTTCCAGGCTGCCAGTCTGCCCTACAGATTTCAAAGTTGCCAGCCCCCACAATTGCATGAGCCAATTCCTTAAAATGAATCACTCTTTCTCTCTCTCTCTATGTATGTATATCCCATTGGTTCTGTTTCTCTGAAGAACTGTGCTAAGTACACTCTGCCCGGCATGAGCCCAAATCCCAGACTTCCAGAAGAAACGAGGTGTTTAGCATGGGCTATCGTGTTTGCACAAACAGTTTAGGTCAAGTGAGCTGCTCTTCTCAGTTAATGGTGGGGACGGTCCTAAAATCTCAGTTCCCAGATGCGCGTCAATGGCAACCTGCTAAGCAGGCCTTTTGTTTGTTTGTTTTAAGATTTTATTTATTTATTTATTTGAGAGAGAGAGAGAGGGAGTACAGAGGGAGAGTGAGAGGGAGAAGCAGACTCCCCACAGAGCAGAGAGCAGAGAGCCGACGTGGGGCTCGATCCCAAGACCCTGAGATCATGACCTGAGCTGAAGGCAGACGCTTAACCGACTGAGCCACCCAGGCACCCTGAGCAGGTCTTTCTGAAAATAAGCAGTAGGTCTGCGTGTAAACCTCTTTCTGTACAGAAGGTAAGTCGTTTACATTGTAGGCAATAGGGAGTCATTGAATTTTTAGGTGTAAATACATTGTTCCACAGAAGATTTTAGGTGTGCGTGAGGGAGAGAGGGAAGGATGACATTCTGTTTTGTTTCATAAGGCCGTGCTGGCAGCATGTGGGGGAGGGCCCAAAGAAGGGGCAAGTAGGGAAGTAGGCCTCCAACTCGCAGGCCTCTCTGGTCAACCAGGCAGAGCAAGGATGGAGAGAACGGGGTATATTTAAGAAAACAACAGGAGGGCGCCTGGGTGGCTCAGTTGGTTAAGCAACTGCCTTCGGCTCAGGTCATGATCTGGAGTCCCAGGATCGAGTCCCGCATCGGGCTCCCTGCTCGGCAGGGAGTCTGCTTCTCCCTCTGACCCTCCCCCCTCTCATGCTCTCTCTATCTCATTCTCTCTCTCAAATAAATAAATAAAATCTTTAAAAAAAAAAAAAAGAAAGAAAAAAAGAAAACAACAGGAGCTGTGGAAGGTGTGTTCCCACTTGCAGGCTGTTACCTCCCCTTCCAGTCAGTGAGAGCCTTAGAGAGGGTGAGGGTGTGTGTCTCTGAGTCTGCGTCTGCGTCTGGGTGTTGGGGCCATGTCAGCTACCACACCCATTCTCCTGAGGCTTCCAGAGAAGAGGCAGGAGAGGGCTAGATCTGTGTCCATCTGGGAGGTAGAGTCGGTTCTCTGGAACTCTGAGCCCCCCCACCCCCACCCCAGGGCCCTTGCCCTGGTCTCTCCCCTCCCACCACAATCCACATGGGGCTTCAGGTAGGGCCCAAAGGCACGCAGGGAACCTCAAAGCGGAAGCGATCCTGTGAGTGCAGCCCTAGGCTTGTACTGCTCCAGGTGTGGTCCGTGGACGAGCAACACTAGCATTTCTTGCAAGCTTGTTAGAGACGCAGAATCTCAGGCCCCAGCCCAGCCCAGGCCTCTATAGAATCAGAACCCAGAGCTCCACAAAGTATGAACAGTCGAGTTTGAGAAGCACTGCGCTTGGCTTGCGCCCGGCCAACTGTGCTGGAGGAAACAGGGCAGCGGTGGTTCAAGGGAGTGTGTGCTGAGCCGCGGACGGCGGCTTCACCTGGGCCGGGGGCTAACCACCTGCGTCGTCCTGGGCATCGTCTTCCTTCCTCGGCATCAGTTCTCAGCCGTGAACCGGGGCATTAATAGTACCTCCCTCACTAGGCTATTGTGAGTTAAATGAGTTACTGCACGGAAAGTATTTAGAACGTGCTGTGTGCATCCCTGGAAACTGTGAGCTGTCCTTCCCGAGGGCTCCTCCAGCTTCTGCTTGTCCAGCCCCCTCCCATCAACACACACACACACACACATACACACTCCCTCACTGCAGGGCCAGGGGAGCAGCCATTCTTCACTCGGGAGAATGAAGAAGCCTTCACCCAGGGCTCCTGGAAGCTGTGTCTGCTCCCTCGTCCTAGGACAGCCCTTCAATTCTTGGAAAAAGACTCCCTCTCCAAGTCTGCTCATCTCCTGGCAGTTCTGGTTCCTATGACCCATCTCTGCAGGCCCTGGCTGCCTGCCTGGGAGCCCACCTCTGAACACACGGTGTTTTGCCTATGCCCTTCTTTAGGGATGCTCTTGAGGTCAGGTCATGACTCCAGGGAGGGTCTCTCCTGGCCCCTTAGACCTGCCAGGGCTGCAGGGCAGGCTGGTCAGATGGCTGCAGGATGAGGCCCCCTGCAGAGGCGCTGCCACCAACGTATCCCAGGTGGAGTGGATTCTGAGCCACCCAGGAGAGTCCCTACGGAGCAGAGAGAATGTGGAACCCTCTGGCATCCTGGCCAAGGGGAGACCTAGGGAAAGGCAAGGCCCTTCAGTGGGCTCCCAGAATCATGAGAGGGCGGCTCAACTGTCTCTCCCATCTGTGTGAATCAACTTCAGCAATGTCCCCATTACCGTTAGGAGAGGGCAGAGGGTGGTGCATCTCAAATGGGGAATGCGCTGCAATCTCATTTTTTTTTCTTTTTAAGATTTTATTTACTTATTTTGAGAGAGAGCATGAATGAGGGGAGGGGCAGAGGGAGAGGGAGGAGCAGACTCCCTGCCGAGCAGGGAGCCCGATGCGGAACTCGATCCCAGGACCCTGGGATCATCACCTGAGCTGAAGGCAGACGCTTAACTGACTGAACCACCCAGGTGCCCAGTGCGACAATCTCTTGACTACAGCTGAATTTAGAACTTCCTTTTAAACTTTTGGCTGATGTTCTTGAAATTTAAACAAAGTAAATAAGCCCCTAGGAATAATAATGCCAGTGATGATTATTAACAGTAAGTATCATAACTAACATTTTGCGGACTTAGTGTTAGCTATCATTAAATTCTTGACATGCATTATTTCATCTAATCGTCACAAGCCTGAGTAAGGTGTCAATATTGACAGCCTATTCAGAAGCTACCCCCTCCCCCTGCCCCTTTCTAGAGGACTCTGGGTTTGCCTGCTGGACAACAGGCTCTTTCCTATGATCATTAGTGGAGAAGAGAATCAAAAGGAGCTGAAAGCCTGAGTTGACTTACATTTTTGAAGGCCCTGGAGCTTCTCTGAGGAAAAAAAAAAAAAAACTTGTCCAAAAGGCCAGAAAAGTGGTCAAGAGAGAAGTGGGGATAAGAGAGGAGAATCTGGGGGCACCTGGGTGGCTCAGTCGGTTAAGCGGCTGCCTTCAGCTCAGGTCATGATCCCAGGGTCCTGGGATTGAGCCCCGCATAGGGCTCCCTGCTTAGCGGGAAGCCGGCTTCTCCCTCTCCCACTCCCCCTGCTTGTGTTCCTGCTCTCACTATCTCTCTCCCTGTCAAATAAATAAATCTTTTTTTAAAAAAAAGAGAGGAGAATCTGGGGAGAGGCAGCCTTGAGGACAGGACTCTGGGGAATTCGCTATAGCTCCCCTTGGGCACTTTTTTGAGAGATTGATATACATGTTTTTATTTCTTTTCAAAAGATTTTTTGAGCTGGAGTTATGTATCTTCTAGAAGCAACACAGAACAGAGCTAGAACTGAGCCAGCCAGTTTTATTTGTATTACACTATTATTATCCCCACCACTTAGAGATAAAGAAGCAGAGATTAGAAAGTTTAAATAACTTGCCTAGGGTTGCCCTGCCAGTAAATGTCAAAACTAAATTCCATTGAGCAATCTGGGCTCCTGGACAGCTAGCACCTAATCCGGTGGTTCAGAGGAACATGAAGACTCTATTTCTAGGCTTGTCCAGGTCAAGGGTTTTCTAGTGGCCCAGATCACACACAGAAGTGACTCCAGAACTCCTGGGTTGTGAATACCATTTTGTTCACTCCCTTCCTTGAAGTATGTTTCCCAAATTGTCCCCTCATCCTCCTTTCCCTCCATGCCCCCTCCACCCTCCCGCTTCCAGAAGCAGGCCTCTGGACGAGCTCCTCCAACCAGGCAGACACTGCCTGATGTCTTCATCAAGCTTTGACCTTGCACTTTACAGCCAGTGGTTGCCATGGTGAGTGAGAGGCTGGCAGGCCTCGCAGGACACCATGGGTACAGGAAGTCCTGCCAAAATCATTCTCTCCCTCCCTAATCATTTCTTGAGCCCACACTGGGAAAACAGCACTCCCTGGAGGCAATTCTCTTTCATTTCTCTCTGAAACTCTTCCTGACTTAGAGCTCTATTGTCACAAAATAAAACTAAGCATGCCGTGGACCTCTTTAGGTTGTAGGACTTCAGCCCACATGCTGGCGGAGGGCTGCCAGGAAGCCGTTGTCGAAGAGATTGGACCGTAGTAAAGACAGACTGGCCAGTGAGAAGAGGGAAGGGAGGACTCTTCTATTTTTTATCATATAATGGTTCAAGCATAGAAAAATATAAAGAATAATATCTGCTACCCAGCTCTGCCAATCTGTGAATTTCTCATATGCATTTCAAATCATTTTGGTACAGATGAAACCACAGTGTATCCCTCCCCAATCCTGCTCCCTGGCCTCCCTCTCTCAAATATGTTGTTTAATATCCCCATGCATATATGTATTCATTTAGCACACACGAATGTGTCCGAAAGATACATGGTGGTGTTTTGTATGTTTTAAATTTTTATACCAATAGTGTCGTGCTTTACAGAACTTCTGCAACTTGCTGTTCTTATTCGGTGATATGTTTTTTGAGATGTGGCTATGTTAATACATGTAGTTCTTGTTCATTCACTTTATTTATATGGTATTCCATTTTATAAATATTTATGCATTCTCCTGTTGTTGGGCATTTGGGTTATTTCCAAGTTTTTTTCTGATACAATTGTTTAAAAAAAGAGACAACAGGGGTGCCTGGGTGGCTCAGTTGGTTAAGCGTCTGCCTTTGGCTCAGGTCATGATCCCAGGGTCCTGGGATTGAGTCCTGCATCGGGCTCCCTGCTCAGCAGGGAGTCTGCTTCTCCCTCTGCCTGCCGCTCCCCCTGCTTGTGCGCTTGCGCTCTCTCTCTCTCTCTCTGACAAATAAATACATAAAATATTTTAAAAAAGAGAGAGAGAGAAACAACAGCTCCAAATGGTGTTACTTGTGCTAAGCCTCATGTCAACAAACCAGTACTTAACACCTAACCTAAATGGAGTTTCAGCATCTCCCAGGAATGTAAACTTTAAGTTGATCTGGAATTACCTGGTTAGTACTAGTGAGGTAATCTGCTCAATAGACCCCTTTCATCCCCCATAGGGAGGTGACCTTGCCTGAAACAATCCACTCTTTGCTAGAAACTTCCTTTTCCAGGGCGCCTGGGTGGCTCAGTTGGTTAAGCGTCTGCCTTTGGCTCAGGTCATGATCCCAGAGTCCTGGGATGGAGCCCCACATCAGGCTCCCTGCTCAGCGGGGAGTCTGCTTCTCCCTCTGCCTGCAGCTCCCCCTGCTTGTGCATTCTCTCTCTGTCAAAAAAAATAAATAAAATCTTTAAAAATAAAAAAAAGAAACTTCCTTTTCCTCCCACCTTCTGCCTATAAAACCTTTCATCTTTGTACAGCCCTTTAGAGCATTCTTCAATTTGCTGGATGAGCGCTGCCCGATTCATGATTGTTTACTAAAACCAATTTGATTTTTAAATTTACTCAGTTGAATTTTTTTTTAACACAAACAATGCTAACCAACTGGACAGGCCAATGTGTACATCCAGAAGAGTTTCTAGGAAATAGGCCTTTGTCACAGGAAGGAACTTTTCATAGGACACGAATCTGTGATTACATTTCAAGTTTAGAAATTGCAGCCAAGGGTATATGAAATATGCACAATGACTGCCTCCAGCTTCCACCTGGGGAGCCCCACGTCCCAGGTGAGTGAATGTGGCCATCTTTCCAAGAATAGGGTTCCTGACAACACCCCTACATCCAGACTCAGCTAAAGGCACACATATCAACACGACTGTGAATCATCTATCTTGTTTGTTTTCTCTTTGGATTTATAATTGGAAATAGCGACATTCTGGAATGTTCTGATGATTCAGACTGAGTGTGACAGTGAGAGAGTCAGGAGGGAAGGCACGACTGTTTAGAGAAAAGGAAATGGGATTAATATGCAGAAATCAGGAGGACTGATGTTCCATTCAGCCATTTCCGTGTAATAAGCCACCCAGCAAAGATTTGTTATTCTCCCAGTTACGTCTGGAAATTGGTGCTGGCTGTCAGCTGGGTCCCCTTGATTCCTCTCCACTTGGTCTCTCCCTCCAATGGGCTAACCCAGCTTCCTTACACAGTGGTTTGGGGCAGCATGTAGGCAAGGCCTACAACTCACATAGCATCACTCCTGCCCAATTCTATTGGCCAGAGCAAGTCACGAGGCCAGTCCAGATTTAAGAGGAGGACAAGTCGACACCCCTCTTTTTTGAAGGAACAGCAAAGTCCCGGGACATGGAAAAGGAGCATGGGACAAATTGCTTCAGCCATCTTTGAAAACAGTCTCCCGCCACTGAGCAATTTGGGCAGAGATGGAAATTTAACATTCACCACTGAGACCTTAACTAGAGTCTTCTGTGCAATTTCCAAAATAGGTCAGTATGATATAATTCCCAACAGCCTGACTTTCCTGGCTAGAAAGAGGTTCACAGAGGGATAGAGTTTTAAAATTTCTGATGTTGCTGGTTCTTCTCTTCACCTGAAAGTCCAATAAGGAATCTACCTTTCGCTCCTGTGAATTAAGACTTGAACTAGGACTTCCTAGTGCTCAGACCTTCAGGTTTGGGTTAGAGCTGCACCACTGGTGTCCTAGGCCTGCAGATTGCAGTCAGCTGATCGTGGGCCTCCTCTTGCCTCCATAATCACATGAGCCAGCTCCTCAGAACAAATCTCTTCCTATGTAGCTATATATCTATATCTAGATCTAGATCTGTATATCTGTGTCTCTCTCTATATCCATTTGGTTCTGTTTTGCTGGAGAACCCTGGCTAATACAATGGCCCCATAAATAAAAAAGCCAGTCCCAACCTGAATTACTGGAGAGAGGTATAGCCTCAAAATGTGCCTGATTAAACCAAAGTCAGCCCTTAGCACACAGAAGTAGATGACCTCTCCCTCTGCATTCCTCCCCCCCCCCCGCCACACACACACCCCAATCCAGGATATTTAGAAGCCCAAATGTCCGGATCCATTTATAGGATAATCAAACCAAACAGAATGCCCCCTGAAATCCAGGAGTAACCCAGAAGCAGTGAAAAGAACTTAGTCAAGGACTTGGGGCACTCTCTTCTACCCCCAACATTTGTTTTTAGAGCAGCATTTCTCCACCTTCAGTGAGCATCTGAACTTCCTGGAGGGTTTGTTTAAAACTTCAGACTGATAAGCCCCACACCAAAAGCTTATGACCCAATAGGTTTCATTAGAGCCCAAGGAAACACGCATTTCTCACAAGGTCCAAAGTGATGCTGTATTAGTCAGAGTTTTCCAGAGAAGAACAAATTAGAGATACAGATCTGTTAACAAATACATATATAACAAATAGGAGATATATATCTCTTGTTCTAATAAGTCTCTCCCTCTCTCTCAGATATATATATATGAATAATAGTAAGAAATATATATGCTGAGAAGTTCCAAGATCTGCAGTCAGCAAGCCAGGAGAGCAAGGACTAATTCCAGGCTGAAGGCCAGCAGACTTGATACCCAGGATGAGCCAACGTTTCAGTTTTAGTCCCAAGGCAGGAAAAACCAACATTCCTGCTCAAAAGCACTCGGGCCAGAGGTGTTCTCTCTTACTGGTGGGAGGGTCTGCCTTTTTGTTCTCTTCAGGCCCTCAGCTGACTGAATGAAGCCTGCTCTCCCTTTAGGGAGAGCAATCTGCTCTGCTCCAGGGCCACTGACTCAGGTGCTGATCCCATCCAGAAACACCCTCACAGCCACACCCAGGAGCATGTTTGACCAAACGTCGGGGCACCCCACGGCCCAGTCAGGCTGAAACGGAAAACTCCGCCTTGCAGAGCTTGTACTGCTGGTCCAGAACACGGCCGTGATGTCCCTGCTGCAGAATGCTCCTCCTGCTGTGGAAGGCTGACGTCGGTATCCCCTCCTCTACCAGCGTCCTCAAACCTAGAGGGGAGCAGGTGTCCCCCCCCAGGGGCAGGAGTCACAGGGATGGCCACGCTCGACCAGCTTGCAGGCTGTGCGATGAAGAGAGCCCTTGGCTGAGTGGCCGGAACCCCATCCTGCCAGGCACAGGACCCACGCAGGCCACCTCCCTCCCCGGGCTGGAGCTCTTGCAGAGTTCACAGATATAATACACCATGTACGTACACTAAAAAGTATTTGTTTATCTGAAATTCAAAGTTCACTCGGCATCCTCTTTTTTATTTTATTTTTTTGCTAACTTTGGCAACCCTAGTTTCTTTCTTTGTGAAATGGGGTGCCCCCGAAGCATGGGATGTGAGCAGGCGTCAGGCAGGCTGTTCAGACAGCGAGGCCACAGGTGCTCTCCTCAGGCTGCAAGAGAGGAGCAAAGGGGCGAAGCTGGGCACAACCGACCTGCCAGGCTGCAGGGCGCACGGGCTTGGCTCGAAGTCCTGGACCAGGTCAGGGGGTGGGAGGACGTCAGCCTGAGGGGAGGCTGGGAGATGTCAGAGCCCACATGAGCCACAGCAGGTTGTCCCTCTCAGACCGACCATCCCTGACACCGACAGTAAACAGGAAGTCCCCTCTCCTGGCAGCTTCCCTGCTCTTCTTGCCAGGGTGAAGAAGATTCTAAACTAGGATTCAGAGTAATAGTCGGGTCTGACATTTGGCAATCCCGAACTGGATCGCCAAGCTCCAGACCCAGAGGTGCCTCTGCTTTCCCAGCCCCTGGGCCAGAAGAGGCCCCTACACCCATTTCCTCCCCGTGCTGGGGCCCAGACCAGACAGAGAACCGCAAATCTGGCTTGGCAAGAGGAGGAGCTCCCCTGAAGGCCCTCAAGTTGCCCAGGAGGGGGTGGGGCACTGTGCAGGTAGACACCCCAGCCTTGGGTGCAGTTTGCTGCTGGCCCCCCATGCAGCTTTCCAGCATGTAGGCAGTCCTGCCGCTGCACCCAGGCACCTCTGTTCCACAAGGCCCTGTGAGCTCCAGGGTGGTCTGTCCTCCCCTCCCCTGCAGAGACAGGCCCCCAGCCCCGCAGGCCCCACGTCAAGCAGACTAAGAATGAGTGGAGGCAAAGGCCGGGTCAAAGCTACTGAGGGAGGTGTGGGGCTGAGACCCCCTCCACAGGGTTCCTTGGAAGCACAGGGTGGAAAGGTAAACAAAACCTTGGCCAGAGGGGCAACCCCGCCCCCCACGGCCCGCCCGGCCCACTGCTTTGCCAGCTCTACCATTCCCTTGGTGCTTGGCATTCACTTAGCTGCTCCCAACCTCAGTTTTCCTTCTAAAAAATGGGGATCTGATTCTTACCTTGCCTGCCTCCTCAGGCTAGTAAGAATCAAGTATCTGTGAAAGGGTGTTAGAAACTCTAAGTTGCTATTAGTTAGGGCCCTTTTACTCACAAGCATGAGAAACCAGGCAAACTAGATGAGGCCAAAGAGGAATTTACCAGCTCAGAGCCTCAAGACCCAGGGCAGAGAATGGAGGCTCTCTCCTTTTCCCCATGCCAGCGTCTCTATGTGAACCGGCTTCTTTCTCTGGCAGACTAGCTTCTCCCTAAGCCTGGAGCATCTCCCAGCTTCACCTCCCAAGAGGCACCTCCCTCACTGTTAGTACCAACCTGAAAAATCCCAGAGAGAGTTCTCATTGGTCCCGCTTGGGTCCCATGTCCACTTGGTGGATGTTAGTACGACGTTCTGCAACCTCTTCTGGAACTATATATTTGGAGAGCTGGGAGGCTCAGTTCACCAAAAGAAAAGAGATGTTATTCCCGAGAGAGAAGAAATGTGATGGAACTTGATCTACTATGGAAGTAATGTTTTATCAAGAGTATGATTGTTGGGGTGCCTAGGTGGCCCAGTTGGTTAAGCATCTGCCTTCGGCTCAGGTCATGATCCCAGGGTCCTGGGATGGAGCCCCGCATCGGGCTCCCTGCTCAGTGGGGAGTCTGCTTCTCCCTCTCCCACTCCCCCTGCTTATGTTCCCTCTCTCGCTGTGTCTCTCTCTGTCAAATAAATAAATAAAATCGTTAAAAACAGAAACAAAAACAAAACAAAACAAAAAAACCCAACACTCCCCACTTACTCCCTAGCTTTCTCCCACAGAGCACTTACAACCTCAGGAACTACGGTTCAGCAGAGACTTCCTGGGAAGTTTACAAGTTGCCAGACAAAGTCTCTCTCCTCCAGGGCTCGCAGCCAAGTAAGGGTGGCAGACAACAAAGGCGAGGGCTTTCCAGCCAGTTGGCTCGTGCTGGTTAGAAGTGGGCACGGGACTCTCTGAGATACCAAGAGGACACTGGGTCCAAAGGAAGCTGACTTGAGAAAACCACACGTGAGCTAAGACCTGGGGATGGGCAAGAGCTTGCCAGAAAAAAAAAGTGGCAGGACACAGTGCTAGTTAGTCCTCAAGCTAGGGTGTCTCAGCTCCAGACCCAGGCTTCCCTGCTTCGGGCCGCTGGGGTAGGAGCTCTGCAAATTCCCGGATCCCCCTTTGTCAGCTGGTTCCCGGTAGGTCCTGCCAACAGGGGGCTCTAGAAGCTGACTGGCAGGCAGGAGGACAGAAGGGACTTGCTCCTTCTTGTCTGTTCGCTGTCCTACCAGCTCCCCAGCGAGAGCCAGACAGCCAGGAAGCATCAGGTGAGGCCTCCGGCGCTCTGCACCTGGGAGCAGGAGTTGAGAGGCTGTAGGCAGGAAGCATCAGAAAGTCAGGTGTGCAAATGGCCCTCATGCCCAGCACTTGGTACCAGAGAGGAGCGGCTGGGGACAAGAGCCAGCCCTGGGGCAGTTCAGAAACAAGACCCCAGGCCCTGGGAGGTGGGGACCAACCGGGAGGGCCTGAGCCAGGGGAGCTCTAGTGCAAGGCAGAGAACCAAAGCACCCACACACTCCAACACCCCCTCTGCCTTCCAAGCACTGGTGGTTTGTTCCGATGTCACCAAGGCTAGGCCCAGGGCCAGGCCCCTGAACGTGGCAGGTTAGGGGGCGGGGTGGCTCTAAGGAAAGGGGGTAGCAACCGTGCCCCCCAGACAATAGCGGAGCTGGCTACCCTCTGAGTAGCTTGGAGGTGGCATGGACCAAGCCCCCACCCCTATATTAAGAGGAAATTCTCTAAGAGCTCCTCTGAGTGATGCCCACTCGATTCTTCAGCATGAGGCATGGGTGTTGGGACCCGAATGTGAGAAGTCCACATATGTGTATATGTGGTAGAGCATAGCGGAGTACTATTAAAACAGGCCTGGTAGATTTCTAGGAGGTTGGTCAGTCAATAGCTTATTTGTGGCATCAAAAATTCTGTCTTCAACTCTCTTATTCGCTCCCGTGGCTTCGATTTCCACCTTTACTCTCTAGCCAAGGCTTTTGAGCTCCAGATATGCAAACTCACCCAACTATCTCCCGAGAAAATTCCATGGCATTCCAAACTGAGCAAAATTAAAGCCTCCCTTTCCTCCAAATCCATGGCATTCCAAACTGAGCAAAATTAAAGCCTCCCTCTTCCCTATTTCCATGAATCATAACACTTTCACCAAGTTACTCAGGCTGCACTCACGGGGCCACTCCCTGGGCTGTGACAATTAACAGTCGTGAGCAGAGCCACGATCAGTGAGTCCCAGGCAGAGATGGGGCCCCTGGAGCAGGGTCGCCGTGTGAAAGCAGTAACTCAGGGTCACCCAAGGCTCCTGTGTCCCTCTCACAGCCCCCAGGGCCAGAGGGAGGGCCCAGGACAGGCCTGGGAGACCCAGTGACAAGTGGCTATCTTTCTACTCGGCTCCTGTCTCACCACCTGTTTCTCGGTCTTTTCATCTCTGACCAGATCACCGGGCATTGGTGATAGACTGATCTGATAGCCCGAAATGGGAAACGGTCTAAAGATGCCATTTGCTCTTACACTCAGAAATCTGTCTTTTCTGTTCTACTTTTGGGTTATGTTTTAAAGATAGCTTTGTTTCTGGCCTTTTTTCTGAAGGGCTTGAAAAGGCCTTTGGACCAAAGCAATAAAATTCTGACCTTTCTTTTATATATAGAACATCAATCAGTTTCTACCTTAAAAAAAATTGTATAGCATTTCTGGGTCTAAAATGAAAAACGTAGATATACAAATCTAAACTTTATTCTAAAAAAAGGTGTTTCCTAAGGGGACATAGTCAGAGATGGCTTGCAAAATGTTTTTCTTTAATTTATTTAGCTATTTTAAGGGTTCCCAAATGCTTTATACTCACTCCCAAGAGTCCTGATTACATGACACATTCTGCGGGTCAGTGTGAGAGATATTTTAAAGAAAGTTCTGAGATTCTTCATTTTACAAAAAGTTTCAGTCCAGAGTTTACATAAATGAAACCAATCAACAACGATAATTTAAGAGCATCTATGTTCCATAGACACTCTGTAGTTAACAAAGTTCACGGTCCATGTCACAATAACTTTATGGTTTAGATATATCTTCCTACACCTAAAACACAGATTTCATTTATAGAAAAAATAATGGCAAATACTAATTCAGGAGGATGACTATAACATAGAGGAAACAATGATGAATCGGGAAGAAAGAGGGTATCTATTTTTGGATCATCACTTTTTTATATAGGAAGGTGGTCCCTCTAGCTTTGCTTGTAATATGATAAAGTGGAAACAAGGGAATACCCATGAACAATAAGCCAATAATACTAAGCATCCATTAAAAAGAGATGTGCTAATAAAAAAAAAGTCTTATATAAAAAAGCTCTCCCACATTAACTGTTAAGGAATTTTTAGAAAAATCTAGAGTATAGCCCACTGCTATTTTAAACGGGGTGGTGTTAGTATGTGCTTATCTGTTTGCATCGGGGTGATGTCTCAAAGTAATAATCTGCTGGCTTTTGTATGTGTGTTTACCTCCTTCTGTCTTCCTTACTGGTACCCAAGGGCTGGGCTGGACAGTTTTTCTTTCTTCAGTGCACACCCAAAAAGGAACAAAGATTCAAAAGCCCTCACTAGCAAAATTTCTTTTAGGCGTATTTGCAGAACCAGTTTTTCTTCCCCTTGAGGCAAATTAAGACTGTGTGACTGTGGAAAGTAAAAGAAGAAAAGGAGGGGGGATGGGAGGAGGGGTGGCCAGCAGGAGAAGGACAGGGAAGGCAGACGAGGATTGACAGGAATGACATGAGAGGGAGGAGGAGAGACAGCCCAGAGACCGGGGAGAGGATGAGCTCACATCACATGTGCTTTCCTTGGCAACTCTCAAATTGAGGCCCAGCTCAATTGGTCAGCAGTCCTGGGCACGCACTTGTAAGACTCGTGAGTGGAGGAGTGATGAACAGTCAGGATGGGCTAGATTATGCTGCAGTAATAAACATCCCCCAATCTTGGTAATTTAAACAACAAAAGTTAATTTTGCTCACACTACATGCCCACGTAGGGTTGGCTGGGGGCTGGCCTCTTCCATACCATTGTTATATGAGGACCCAGGCCAACAGAACAGCCATGAGGACACTGCCAGGCTCCAAAGCAGAGGGAAATGGAAAATGCAGGAAATTGTGCGCTGGCTCTTGAAGCCTCACCCTAGCAAGAACGTACATCATTTCAACTCACATTTTATTGACCAAAACAAGTCCTATGGTCACATCTAACTCCAAGGGGACAGGAACTGCAATCCTACCATGTGGTCAGAAGGAGAGCTAAAGGATAATGAACAGTATATGACCAACACAGTAGGGGACTCAGAACCCTGGTCTAGGGACGGAGATAAGGAAAAAGAACTGCTTCTCCTCAACAGGTAGAACTGAAGAGGTCGTGATTACTCTAATGAGCAAAGCAGCAGTGGACTCTACCATGGTTTACATGCATGTGCAGAAGCTTTCTGGAAGTAAGCAAGGAAACTGATTACACTGGAAATGGGGAGTGTGGAGTAAGAAATGTTGGCTTTTACTTTGTACCCTTTGCAGTGTTTGAAAATTTAACCATGACTTTCATCTGTATGCATTAATTTGAGACTCAGTTTCCCCCATTCTAAGTATTCAGCAGAAGACATTGTAAATGGTCAAAAGGAAGTCCAAAGAATTAAGTGCTTATGGCTGGGAGTAGCCAGGCTCTGCCCCAAACAGAAACATCCAGATGCTGTTGGGTGGACCTAGGGTTAAAGAACACAGCCCTGCCCCCAGCCAACACCTTCCCCACACATTCCCTGGAACTTATTGCTTCTCTAGAAGGAACAATGAGGACTCCGAACCTGGTCCCCAAGACTCAGAACATTTTTTCTCCAATCCAAAGGCCAGCATCATGACACTTACTATGTCATCTCTGAATATAGACGATAAGTAACAATAGAAATCATGCTCTTGACTCAGAGGAAGGAAGTCTAGTATACTAATTTCTTAAGAAATCTCAGATTTCCAGGGCGCCTGGGTGGATCAGTCATTAGGTGTCTGCCTTCGGCTCAGGTCATGATCCCAGTGTCCTGGGATCAAGCCCCGCATCGGGTTCCCTGCTCCGCAGGAAGCCTGCTTCTCCCTCTCCCACTCCCCCTGCTTGTGTTCCCTCTCTCACTGTGTCTCTCTCTGTCAAATAAATAAATAAAATCTTTAAAAAAAAAAAATCTCAGATTTCCATCTAAGATCATTCCCCACTACTACTCTGGGGCCCAGGAAGGGATCTGGGGCAGAAAAGGAGCTCAGGGAAGATGTCCTGGGAAATTGCAAGGAGCAGGAAGCTGCCCTCCCCGAGCCTGGCCTGGAGGACCCTTTGAACCATCACAAAAGGACGGTTAGCCAAAAGGCAGTTGGTTGTGGGAAGGATGAGAAGACTGAGTCACAAACTGAGACACAGCCTAACTGGAGTGCATGATCCAAGGCCAAGCCTGGGGTAGTTCAGCTCCCCTCTCTGTTTTACACCTCTAGGCATGCATCCACTGGCAGCTGGATGTGACTGCTCAAGACTTGGGAGATGTCCCTCCTCCTTAGAGAACCTTCTCAGGACAGGGCCCGGGAGCCCAGGGCAGAGGAGGCACTATGGGGAAGATAGCCATGCATGCAAATTCTAAAAAATATAAGTGTGATGCATTCCCTCATGGTTCAACAAATATTTCATTATTTTGATTCACCAAACGTTATTGGTCAGCAAGGAGCCCAGGAGCATGAGAGGAAATGAGGGATGTACAAGCGTGTCTAAGAACAACCCACCCTCGCCAAACCCGCAGCCCGGCAGGGGTGCACGACATGCAACCAATCACTAGGGTACATGGCCCGGTGAGGTTCACGAGAGACAAGGGCACAGTTTGGTGGGACCCAGAAGAGGAAAGGACTAATTCCTCCCCCAGGTGTTCAGAGCTTTCCCTGGGGACTTTCAGCCTGATCCATGGTCTCCTTTGACAAGGAACTGGATAGACCCAGCCTCTTATAATTTTCTTTTCTCTAAGCTAGGCTGTGCTGCTGGGGAAAAGGATATGAAGATTCTCCTAGAATTTCACAGGCAATGTGTCCTCAGGAACAGCACTGATAAAGATTCACAGTTCAGAAGGATGGTATAACAAAAAATAAGTATTACATCTTTTTTTCCCCAGTTCCTTGCCCACAGCTCCCCAAGCATTGGAATCTCTGGAGTGATGTGTCTTTTATATGCTAATGAGATGACTGGTGGCTGGTCTCCACCGCCCCACCCCCGCCCCATAGCTTCTGGATGGGGGCTGGTTTCCAGAAAGTCCAAGACAGATGAGCCGGTTGCAACTTTCAGCACCACCCCAGCCCTGACCTCTGGGGAGGGCCAAGGGGCTGGAGATGGAATTCAATCACCATGGCCAATGATTGATCCACCTGCATAAATGGAACTTCCATAAAAACCTCTAGAGGACAGATTTCAGAGAGTTGCCAGGTTGGTGAACACATCAAGGTGCCAGGAGGGCGACGTATCCAAAGAAAGCATAGCATGGAAGTCCTGCACCCCTGCCCCTGCGCCTTGCCCTACGCATCTCTTCCACTGGGCTCCTCCTGAGTTGAATCCTTTGTGATGAACTGATAATAGTAAATAAAGTGTTTTCCAGAGTCCTGAGTCATTCTAGCAAGTGACCGACCATGAAGGGAGGGACTTAACCAAGTAGGGCCGAAGCATGGGTGATTGGGGGACCCAAGAATTGAGACTGCTGTCTGCCCCTGGTGCCTGAGCCCTTTAGCTTTGGGGATCTGCATTAACTCAGATAGTGTCAGAATTGAACGGAATCACTGGACGCCCAGTCGGTGTTGGAAAAATGGAGAATTGGTTGATGGGAGAAGAAAACTTAGCAGAAAGAGCTTGTGGGAGCCTTTTCTATATCTGGGCGATAAAAGGAAAGCCCTACACAGGTGTCTGGGTGCAGCTGTGGGAGGAGAGGTGCTGAGCAGTATCCCTGTCCCTCCTTTTTTGAGTGCCCTCCCTGATGGACTCAGAAGCTGCACCCCCAGCCTTTCCAGGCACTGTTGTCATCCTTCCTGTCCCACATTTTCACCTGGGCAGCCTGATATCTCTGCGTCCTTGCCTCTCTTTAGTCCTAAACCACATTAGCCTTCCAAGGTCTGTTCTAACTTTTCATCCTTTCTTCTAGAAATGTGACCGTCCTCCCTTTCACCCAAAGCCAATAAAAATCCCTCCCTCCCAGAGGTCTGTCTCTTGCTTCTTTTTCTGTTCAAGCCATTTGGAGGCTTTAAATAGGAACTAAAGTCTCATGTCTTCCTGAAGAAGGTTTGTCAGACCCAGAGCTTTTCCATTTGCAAGAAAGAAGAACTCACTCAAACTCACCTGAGCCAAAATTGGAAATTTATTGTATGGTATCACGTTGTCCTAGACAATAAAAAGGCAGGAAGGACAGTCAGATGGCAGATGGTCCATGGAAGGACGGATACCAGAACTGAAAAGCAGCCAGGGGTCAAGACTGCAGCCTGCTCAGGTCATTCCCCCAGCTCTTGGGGACCATATAATTTCTCAACACCATTTCACTGTGTGTGTTCATTCCTCTCTCTACAGGGGCTTTCTCTACTCTGCCCACATAATGGAAGATGGTCCCACATAGATCCCAGAATTTACTGTTCCTCAGATTAGGCAATCATCAGAATTCTAACTCCAAAATCCCCAAAGAAGGGAATGTATTTCATTGCTGCCCACCTGGAATATCAAATAGCTATCCCCAGAGAGGCAGCCATGTAATACCAAGGTGGCTGTGAGATCCACCTGCATTGGAGGTGCAGTTCTTAGAGAAAAGTGGGTGCTGTCCTGGTTGGATGTTCCCCAAACCTTCACAATAGCTGTATTTAGCATTCCAGCCACTTACTGGAATTATGCGTAGCCAACCTGCAGAAAAGCTGGCAAGACCACTTGTGTGGGGATAGAGGTGTCTGCAGCAAGGACAGTGCACACCTGTCCAGTCCTTTAGTCAACATTTTTCACGGTTGGAGCAACTTCCAGGAGCAGCTGGAGATACAGGGTGGGCATCTGCAACCACTTGGGCTGGCACTGGAAGTAGACAAGCAGGAAATAGACCGGGATGCCACTGAGCAGGAACAGGAAGATGTATAGGAACTCAATCTGGGGGTGGTCGATGATGGGTGCCAGCACCAGGTAGAGAGAAGCAAGGAGCATGATGACAGGGATGATGGTGGGGACCTGCCATGGACACAAGAGACCTGGATGATGGAGAGGCACAGGACGTGGTGTATGGCCCCTGGGCGCTGTCCCTCCTGCCTGCCTGCCTGTTGCATCCAGCTCCCCTCTTCCAGTCCCTGCCATCATACCTTGCCCAGCCACAGAAGCCACCTGCCAGGTTACAGGGGGTCATCCAAGGAGCCGGGGCTTTGGGACCCAGCTTGATCTTCTCTATGCTTTGTGAATCCTACTGTGTGTGAGCCTCCTCTTGGCATGTGTCTCCTGTTGTTCTCCCTCAGAGTCCTCCAGGAGAAATGAGTCCCCAGCAAGCAGAATCAATGCCCTGTGATCCAGCGCTCCCTCCCCACCCCCCCAGGAAATACAGAAATTTTCTACCAAATATGACAGGGGCCACCTCTCACATTCCTTCTCTAGCCCCCAGATGAGTCTGTGGACTGCCTCATGCAACAGTCTAGGTTTGAAAAAAGCCCAGTGTTTATTCCAAAGTCTACCTTGTAAGGTCGAGGAAGATTCTTCTTCTTTATCCGCAAGTACAGGAGACAGCCAATGGTGGTTCCATAGGTGATCCAGCCAAGAAAGCTGAAAGGCAAACAGAAGCCACTCACTACCAGGCCCTGCCCTGGATGTGCCTGCAAGAGGGGCTGGCCTAGTAGGTGCAAACCCGGGCAGAAGTGCAAGCTCATCAGGGGCCTTTCAGCCACCCCCAAGCCCCTCGTCTAAGCAGGCTAAGGCAAGAAGGCAAGGCTGGGGCACGAAGGACAAGAATGCACTGGAGGGTATTCCCACCTCTTTCATCTTCAATCACAAAGTGACACATATACAAGCCCAGGCCCCCACCTGGCTTCAGATCGGGCCTTCTTTGACTGCCCCTGGCTGGGCAGAAGAGGACAGTTTGCAAAGGGAGGGAGGAGCATCTGTTCGTCCAAAAAAAAGAGTTTGGTGGAAGCTCAAAGAAGTCTGTGCTCTCCTCAGGGACCAGCACACTCCTAGCAGATCCTCCTACCTTAGAGTTGGTGACAGGGCAGGCTGTTGAGCACCCAGACAAGCCCCTCGCCTCTGCCTTCCCCACTGTGGGTAGTTGAGTGGCTGACGTAGGTCTGATGAAAACCTCATCTGACCTTGGAGACAGGGTCCAGACCAGGCTGTCTCTTGAGGCAGTCAAGATGGGGAGACATCGTGTCCGCATTGGGATGGATCATCCCAACACTCTCACTCTGTGCTAGAACATTCTCAGTCATATCCCCCAAATCTCAGTCTAAAGAAAACTTGGGCTCAGCATGGGTTTGATGACACGATACGTGAAGAATTACTCTGAGAAATCCCTGTTACACCCAGACCCTGCGCTCACTCGCCTGTGTGAGGACACACCCACTGACCCTGCTTCAGATGAGGTCATAAAATTATGGCTGGATATGGGGCGCCTGGGTGGCTCAGTCGTTAAGCGTCTGCCTTCGGCTCAGGTCATGATCCCAGGCTCCTGGGATCGAGTCCCACATCAGGCTCCCTGCTCAGTGGGGGGCCGGCTCCTCCCTCTCCCACTCCCCCTGCTTGTGTTCCCTCTCTCACTGTGTCTCTCTGTCAAATAAATAAATAAAATCTTTAAAAAAAAATTTTTATGGCTGGATAGCACAACAGCCCATCATTTCTGCCCCAGGGAAGTTAATAAAGGGGGTCAGAACATCTCCCCACTTTGATCCAATCACTGATTATACCTACCCAGCTTGGTTGTGGGTCTGCCTTGAGTTCACTAGAGATATGCTAGGTCAGAGTCCTGAGCACAGATCAGACCACAAAGGGAAAATCACACCACAGCCAAGAACTACAAGCAGTGGGGAGTAAAGCCTGAAGATAGCCTTAACATGATCTCTGTGACAGAAAAAAGGAACAAGGAAGAATAAAAAATGACGAAGACAATACAAGCCTTTTGCTTGTCTGCCTCTTGATGAACTAGTTCCCTCATTGAATTTTGGGAAACAGGGCAAGAGAGGAGGGAGCCACATTTAATTTTGGAAATATAATTGGGAGGGAATGGCTGAAATGTGTGTGCACGTGCGGGAGCCCTGAGCTCAGGCTTCCAGAAGCATGCATGCACATATGTATATATACACATGCATGTGCGCGAGTGTGCACACATAGGGGACTTCTATACACATGTTTGAGTGCATGTGAGTGTGCACACAAAGGGGTCATGAGATACCCAACATGGGAAGACAGTCTCACTTGCCTCAAGAAGTTCACGATGGTGCTGAAGTTTCCTGGGAGGACCAGGACCAGAGCCACTGCGGTGGTAAATATCAGGGCCGGAGTTGGTGTGAGGCGATGCACATGAATCATGGACAGAAGTTGGGGCTGAGAGCAAAGTCAGGTGTCAGGCAGCCCCCCAAGGGAGCCACAGCAGGTATCTGCCCTGGGAAGCTCCCAGTCCTCTTCCCCTGCCAAACTCACTCTGGACTCCAGTGGGCCCAACCTAATAGTCCCCAGTCTCCACCACTTCCAGATGTAGGTCTCTGTGGCTCACATGGGGTGAAACCAGGCCCAAGGTGCAGCGTGGGGAGCCTATCCCTCCAGGCCAGCCAAGACCCAAATAGCTTAGGATGTGGGCTAGAGTGTAAAGAGCTGAAGCAGGTGCCTGGCCAGGTGGTTCCACTTTCTATTGCTCATCCCCAACACAGGAAGAGGGACCAAGGGTAGGAAGACAGAGGAGGGGGGAGGAGAGGGTAGGACAGTTATGGACAGAGCACAGAGTGGGATTGTGGGTTATTGTGGTAGACTGTATTATTACTCAGCAAATAATCAGTCTCCCTCTCCCACCTCTATGGGAGAAATACTGTCTAGTTCCCCATCCACTGATGCTGGGCTTGGCCAATGAAATGTGAACACGAGTAATACAGCAGAGGCTCAAAATACGCTTGTGTGGTTTGGCTTGCTCTCTTGAAACCCTGCCACCTGCTCTAGGCAAAAATATGCTTGGGCCTGGGTCCCTGAGACAAGAACAGACTCACAGTCCCGAAAGAGGAAATCTGAACCCAAACCCCAGCCTGAAGCAGAGCCACGGTAGACCCAGGGACTGATGAACGACATGAAATGTTTGCTGTTGTAAGCCCCTCCGATCTGGGAGCTGTCTGTTATTCAGCATCATTGCTGCAAAAGCTACCAGAGGGACAGAGTCCCCAGGGGGAGGGCCCTGAGCGTATACATTGGCTCTGCTCCTTTGGCTTCACCCGCTGCCCCCACACCCCTGGACTGCACAAACATCCCCATCCCCTACAAGCTCCACAGTGTGACCCAGTATGGTGATCTCCCAAAACCTGGAAGTCAAAGGACTGGAGTTTAAATGGAGAGGTGTGGGATGCTTTAATCCCATTCTTAGAAAGAACAGGGCTCTGCCTTGTAGGGGGCAGGCCTGGCTTGGGCTCAGAGCTAAGCTCAAGCAGGAGAAAGCTTAGCCTCTGCAGTCCTTCCAATGCCTTCCTGCAGGCCCCCCGACCTTGCCCAGCCCGGACCCCATCTCTCACCAGGTGGCCCTCTCTTGCAGCCACATAGCACACACGGCTTCCTCCGAAGAACGTCCCATTGACGGAGCCAAATGTCGAGAGTGTGACAGCCAAGGGTACCAGCCAGGCCCAGGCTCCTAGCACCTGGTTCCTAGGACAACAGAGGAATCAAGGGAAGGAACTCCAGCAGCAAACTGGAGGCTAACCACCAGGAAACAGAGCAAGCAAAACATCTAGAGGCAAGTTGAAATACCCATGGGGCACTATCCTTCCCCAACCTGGATTGTCTGCCCAGTGGCCAAGGAACACGTCACTTGACGCACTCACCCCCAGCTCACAGCCATAGCATCAGAGGAAAGGATCTCACTGGGTGACAACACTAGCAGGTAACTGATGTTGACCAGGAGGTAGAGGCTGGTGACCAGAGGGATGGCGATCATCAGCGCCCACACCAGGTTTTGCTGCAGAGATCGGGAAGAAGAGGCCACACGTTAGCAGGCGAGGTCCTTCTCAAGCCCCCAGAACAAGCTCGTCCGTGCAGTGCTGAGCCTATCCTGGCCACGGGAACATGCCAGGGGACCACTCAGGCGGTGTGCCCCTCCTCCATGTGCTCACGGCCCCACGGCGTGGACACACAAAGAGCAGGTGTGCTGGGAGGCCCTGAGGGGCACTAACCAGTCAGAGCAGGGGAGGTACAGAGGGGGGGACAGGAGGGGGAAGGGGAGAGGAGCTATCACCAAAACTTCCAGAATGAGCAGGGCCTTATGCTGGGCTCTCCTTGAAGAATGGGAGAGATTCAGGCAGGTGGGGATGGGAGGCATTCCCAGCAAGGGCAACCATGAGACCAGGGGCACAGAGAAGGGACAAGAAAGTTAAAAATCTTCGTTCTTGGCTGTTCATTGATCATTCCAGCTGGAATATTCCAAGACCACCATGCCAACCCTGCCTAGTTTCTGGGTCTCTAGGACTCAGGCTCAGACTGAGGGCCATTACTCCCAGGGGTTCCACTCTGCCCCTCAGTCTCAACTGGAAATTGGGGGTCTGTAAAGTGGGACTCCCCACTGCTCTGCCTCTCTGCAAGGTGTGAGGGTCAGCAAAGAGGAAGGGAAAGAAGGGTCTGGACAGAGGGGCTGTGGGCACTTGGAGCAGTCTGGACTGTTGGAGCTAAGTGCCAGTCTGACCCACGGTCTCCCAATAAAGGTAATGAGGGGCTGAGTGGCTCAGTTGGTTAAGCGTCCGACTCTTGGTTTCAGCTCAGGTCATGATCTCAGGGTTATCAGTGCAGAGTCTGCTTGAGATTCTCTCTCCCTCTCCCTCTGCCCCTCTTGCTCGTGCTCGCTCTTGCTCTCTCTCTAAAATAAATAAATAAATCTTTAAAAACAATAAAATAGGGCGCCTGGGTGGCTCAGTTGGTTAAGCGACTGCCTTCGGCTCAGGTCATGATCCTGGAGTCCCTGGATCGAGTCCTGCATCGGGCTCCCTGCTCGGCAGGGAGTCTGCTTCTCCCTCTGACCCTCCCCCCTCTCATGTGCTTGCTCTCTCTCATTCTCTCTCTCTCAAATAAATAAATAAATAAATAAAAATAAAAACAAAAACAGTAAAATAAAGGTACTGAGCAGGCATCCGATAAAAATGGAGGAATCCATGAAAACTGGGTAAATCAGAATGTACTCCCTTCCACTTCACACCCCCAGCCCTGGCCGTCATTCTGGAGCCAGGAGCAAATGGAAGGAAGGGGTCTCCCTCAGGACCCACAGAATTCTACTCAACATTCCCCAGGTGTGGGGCACCCTGGATAGACATCTTTAGACTCCAAAGTAGGAGCACACTTCAAAGAAGGAAAATAATGCTACAACACCCCCAGCCTCATGGAGGGCTTTCTCTAGGTGTCCTTTGGCTTACCTTTGGGGGGCAGGCAAGCACTGAGGAGCCCAGAGCCTCTCCCCTCGGTACCAGACAGGACACCAGGACCCAGCATTGCTGTTACTGACACAATGTAGCATGAAAGAAGAGGTCATGCTGTACCAAGAGGCAAGGAGGTCTCCTCCAGACTTGACACAAGTGCTGTCCCTGGGAGGGCTGTACCACAGGCCCACACAGACCTCCTTGGCCCACCACTAGGGAGGACCCTCCCCCATTTAAGCATCTGCCCCTGGTTAGCGTATCTTCTGTTCTTCAACATTATATAGAAAGCAATTTCCAGAGCTTTCTGCCAGGGCTAAGATCTCCCCACAGAAAACTCTGGAGGGAAGCATGGGAAGAAGGGCATGGGGGCACTGAGGACAGAGTAGTGATCTCTGGGCCTGTCCTCATGCCCCCTTCAAATGTCCTTGAGACACAAACATGCCCTGTTCTTTCGGGTCTCTGGGTTCATGTTCACACTGCTTCTATGTGGCTGTTTTGCCACAAACCTCATCAGCCCTTCAAGGTTCAGCGCTAGCCCTCTGCTTACAGGAGGCCTGCCTGACTGCTCTCCTGGGGATCTCTTTTTTCTGAGTTGTAGCAGAAAGTGGAGGCAAACTTTCTGATATCCAAGCCTCTGTCCCATCCTGTCCTGTCCTCTAAGGGCAGAGGCCAGGTAGGGTGACCAATTCATCAGTTTGCCTGAGACTTTCCTGCTTTTAGCCCCCTAAGTCCAGCATCCCTAGGAACTCTTCAGCCCCTGGCAACCAGGATGGCTGGTCAGCTGACCTAGCCGATCACGTGACAGACATGTGCAAGGGAAGCCAAGAGGACGGCAATGGATTCTCACATAAAATGGGTCCTTCCATGTCCCCTCCAGCTCTCAAATCCGGAAGGGGATCTGGAAGCAAAGGAAGTTGCCCCAACCGCCACGTAGGCATGGCACTGAATTCCTCATCTTCCCAGTGCTGAAAGTGTGTTCTACCTGGGTCCAGAAGATACCACTTGTAGCAAAGACGGGCCGGTGGAGCAGAGTCCTGGGTTGCCCCCACTGCGGGCCTTGTCATGAGGGGCTCTCAGCAAGCAAGCACTCATCATGCACGACCCAGCCACATGCCAAGTCACAGGGAAGGGGACTTCATATGCTTTTGAACTTGACTCATCTTGGACAGCCCACCTGCCAGCTAATGAGCTATGACAGCAAAGCCCCAAGATGAACCACAAGAACAGTGAGATTTCTTGGTTTCATTCTTGAACCCCTTAACTCTTTGCTTACATTCCAGGGTTCTGGGCATAAGGCTGGCCCAGGTTTGGCATAGGTTCTGCAGTTTCTTGAAAAAAGTGTGACAGGAAGATACACTTAACATGTGCTTCAGAAGGCAGAGTTAGAACCAGCATTTCAAATGCCCAGCATTCAGAGGCATGGTTTTGTTTTTGCTTTGAAACCCACATTTGTCAAAAATGCTCTATACACAGCAGAGGTCAGCAAGCTACTGCCTATGGACCAAATCCAGCCTGCTGCTTGTTTTTGTAAATAAACTTTTCTGGGAGCCCAGCCACACTCATCTGTTTACCTATGGCTGTTTTCATGCTACAACAGAGTTGAGTAATCTTGACAGAGAGACCTCATGACCTGCAAAACCTAAAATATTAACTCTCTGATCCTTTACAGAAAAAGCTGGCTAATCCATGCTCTATGGCGTGGGAGCTTGTCTCACTCATCTTTGGGCCCCTTGCTCTTTCCCTGGACCAGCTCTGAGCTCAGGGCCAGGGTTCAGAGAAAGTAGTCTACTCCCCATGAACTCCCCATAGCCCCCACCCCACCCCAGAGCCAACCTGAGCCCACACTAACCATTCACCTGAAATTACAGCTGTTGATTCTCCATCCACAAGTGATTATGCCATTTGATACCTCAAAGCCCCATGAGGTGGATGGGGCAGCTATGATGATCCTGTTTACGGGCCAGGAACTGAAGCACAAGGATTTACATGCAAGAATAAAAGCTAGCTCCCAGGACTCCTGGCCCTCACCCCAGTCTGTCTCTGCTCTTGGACTTCAGTCTTCAAGCTCCTCTTCTCCTCCCAAATTCTCCCAAACCCCCCATCCAGGGAGCCTTTACTGAGAGCTGAGACATGTAAAGGCCCTTGAGCCAGCCTCGAGGATGTAGAGGAAAAGACTCAGTTCTCATCCTCTGAGAATTAAAGACACCTGCAGGAAAAAAAAAAAAAGAAAGAAAGAAAAAGAAAACAAGTAGTAACCTAAGCAAATATATTTACTGCAAAGAGTTAATTTCCATGAAAGCTCAAGAGTCCACATGTTCCAGCTATCAAGATAGATAACAAGCTGGGGCGCCTGGGTGGCTCAGTTGGTTAAGCGACTGCCTTCGGCTCAGGTCATGATCCTGGAGTCCCAGGATCGAGTCCCGCATCAGGCTCCCTGCTCGGCAGGGAGTCTGCTTCTCCCTCTGACCCTCCCCCCTCTCATGCTCTCTCTATCTCATTCTCTCTCAAATGAATAAATAAAATCTTTAAAAAAAAAAAAAAAGATAGATAACAAGCTGAGTCATCAAGCATGGCCTCTTGCTAGTCGTATGCCCTCAGAATCACTTCCCCCTTTCTACACCTCAGTTTTCCCCTGTGAAAAATGGAGGCAGAGTACCTACCTCACAGGGCAAATGAGACCTATAAAGTTCCGTGCTTACTTGGGAAGTTATTATTCATATAATTCCACAGACAAATTAAGGTAGATGGTGGGCTGGCATTCACGACTGCAAGAAGGGAGCCCCCATTTTCAGCCGACATCTCATGGTCCTAGTCAGCTCAATACTTGAAACTGCTGATTTCTGGAGATTTCACGCCCTGAAGAAGTATCATGGACTCACCTTTGGATTCTTGAGCTCTTCCACCACGTAGTTGACATTATTCCAGCCATCAAAGGACCACAGGCCCTGGTAGAAGGCCATGCCGATGCGCCCGGCCTGCTGCGTGGTATTGTGGAAGGCAAACAGAAAGGCTTCCGTGTAGCCGTGGCCCTGGCCCAGCACCACAGCCCCACCCCCCACGATGACCAACAACGAGAACATTTTGGCGACTGTGCATACATTCGTCAACATGGTGGCCAGCCGCGAGCTCCAGCAGTTGACCAGCATCAGCAACAGGATGCAGGTGGCAGCCACACCCTTGAGCACAGCCTGGGGCATCGAGGAGCAGCCCGGGTAGAAGGGAGCCACTGCATACTCAGCAAAGCTCAGAGAGACAGCAGCGATGGCGGCTGGTCTGACCAACAGCACAAATGTGTAGATGACCAGGAAGGCTGGCAAGGAGCCAAAGATTTGCAAGATATAGGCATATTCCCCCCCGGATTTGGGAACCAGAGCACCCAGCTCAGCATAGCACAGGGCACCCATCATGGCCAGGAGACCGCAGACTGCCCAGACCACAAGACTGGCCCCAGGGCTGCCTATGTAGACCATGAAGATGCCAGAGCCGATCATACAGCCAGCAATCAGGGACACAGCACTCCACAGGCCAATCTCCCTCCTCAGCCTTAACCCCCCACCACCTGGCTCCCGTCCTGCCACCCCCTCACCGCCAGCTCTTTCCTGACTTCTCTCCATCTCAGGACTTCAATAGTCACTGTGTCTAGTTGAGCAGAAGCAGATGCTCTGATAGATAATCCGTCTTGTGAGCTTCCTGCAGGAGTTAATGATTACAGCACTTAAAGAAGTCTGAACCAGAGACCAGACTACCAGGGCATGGCATTTAGAAGGGATTGAGCCTTCACCGATCTACCAGTCCAGTATAGGCAGTTTGCAGGAGCTGTTTGCCAATGTAACCCAGGAAAGATCAAGGAAAGGAAAGAGGGATTTAGTAGAAATCCCTGCTGCCCAATTCCACAACACTGTGTGTGGAATAACAGTTGGACGAGTGCTCTGTGCCAACAGTAACAATGCTGAGCACCTGCACGTCAGGAACCTAAAAAAAAAAAAATCTCTGCAATAGTTTTATCAGCCAAGCAATAAAATCCCTATTTTATCAGGATTCCAATTAAAATTGCATGAGCCCTGCTTTAAGGAAGAACCAAGATGATCAAAGAAGAGAATTCAGGGCGCCTGGGTGGCTCAGATGGTTAAGCGTCTGCCTTCGGCTCAGGTCATGATCCCAGGATCCTGGGATCGAGTCCCGCATCGGGCTCCCTGCTCAGCGGGGAGCCTGCTTCTCCCTCTGCCTCTCTCTCTCTCTCTCTCTGTCTCTCTGTCTCTTACGAATAAATAAATAAAAAATCTTTAAAAAATTTAAAAAAAGGAAGAGAATTCAAATAGTACAGAACAGAACTTGTACCCATAGCAGGAAGGGAGCAGGTGGTTAAAAGTAAGGTACAGGGTCTGGAATGGGATCCTGCATTCAAATCCCAGCTCTAGTCCCTCATAGTTGTGTGAACTCAGACAAGGTCTCTGAACCTCACCCTACTCATCTGTCAATTAATTACAGTACCCACCGCATAGGGTTATTCTAAGGATTAAATAGCATAGTCCATTCAAAGCAGCTAGAATGGTAGATGAAATGGAGTAGGCGTTCCTGAAATGTTAGCCCTTACTATGTGCCTAAGAGTCTCATTATTTCCCTAGTTTCAGAGATATATATATATATGAATATTATATATGTATATAAATTTAAATATGTATTTCATTGATTTATGAATAATGTTCATTTTAGGATATAGTGTATAACTTCTTTATTAACCCTCCTTTATATTTTTTAAATCTTGGGTTATAGAACCTTTACCAGTGTTGTTATAGAAAGGTCAGTGAAACTCACTAGCATTTGGAGTAAAGATGCTGATACCCAAAGTGAGCAGAAAGGTACTTACAGTCTCCCAAACAGGCAGACCTAGCTCAAGGTAGCCAGCCATATGGGCTACTTGGATCTCATGTACATGTGCAATTAATAAAGGTCTTGACAGATGCAGGAGCTTTGCTGTTAGTGGTTCCTGGGGTGTGCATCCTCCCCTTGCTGCATGGAAGCCTGCTTGACATAGGTCCTCAGACAATGTAGAGCCATCTTCTTCAGAAAATCCTGAAGAGGGGACCCTCCAACATTCAGAAGGAGGTCCTCCAAGGTTCCTATCCAGTAGGAAGAGAGCAAAAGGCAGAGACGTAATTACGAAGAAAAGGAGCTACAAGAATTGGAGGGAAAGAAGATAAGAAAGTAGAGTCCCGGAAGCTCAGGAAAGAAAGTCAGCTTCCTTCCTGCCATAGCAAAGTAGTCAATAAGACACTCTTCTTCTCCAGGGGCTGTTGCTAGTGGGTGCCAACTGCAGAGTCAGAGGACAGTCCACAAGACCACCCTTACCTCTAACACCGATGGCAAGATTGGAGGTTCCCAAGACTATCCTTATGTTCAATAATTTGCTAGGAAGCTTCACAGAACTCACAAAAAACTTTTATACTCAAGTAATGTTTTATTATACTTAAAGGATCCAGATTAATGTCAGCCAAGGGAGGAAAGACATAGGGCAGGATCCAAGAGAATTCCAAACATAGAGCTTCCAGTTCTCTTCTCCCTGTGGAGTCAGGACAGCATTATTCTCCAGGCGTTACTGTGTGACAATAAGCCCATCATATTGCCAACCAGGGAATCTCACCCGAGCCTTGGTGTCCACACTTTATAGGGGTCCTATAGCATGGACATGGTTGACTGCTCATGTGGCTGACTTCAGTTTCCAGCCCCTCAGGAGATCAAGCTGCTATTTCATGACCCAAAGCCCCTATCCAAAAATCACATTGTTACTATCTGGCTGGCCCAAGGCCCCCAGGCAAATAAAGACACTGTAATCAGGCATGACATTCCAAAGGCTTAGAGATTACCTCCCAGAAGCTGAAGGCAAGGGCCAGACCTCTCCTGGGGCAAGGTTAAATTCTTTACTACAAAGATGTGGAGGTTCCTGTGACCTGAAGAACATTAGGAGAACATAAAGATTGTTTTGAATGACTCATCTTATCAAGCAGTGTGTCTAAAGAGGAGGACCTTAAACGCCAGGCAAAGGAGCTGGAACCAGCCAGGAATGGAGCCAAGAGGATGATGAGTGGAAGCAAGTGGAGAAGGGCTCTCCTCAGGGCTCTTCCTGAATGGAAAGAACTAGAGACACTGAAGTTCTATGGGCTTCAATGAGCAACTCCCGCTGCCCTTCCAGAATCGGACACTGTGTGGTCTTCAGCTCCAGGGTCAAGCCTGCCTGTAAGGAAGGGACCTCTGAGGCAGAGCTGAGCCTATGACGTCCCTCTGCTGCCACCACAGGTGGTGGGGTAGCTGAGGGACCCAGTCTGCGGCTCAGTAAAATGGATGACTTAGGAAGAAATTCAGCACCCAAGAGCCAGAGAACTGTGTTTTACATCACTGTGCATTCGATGGGATCTTTATTATTTCCATTTCCAATCAGGAAAATGGGGCTCATGATCCTCCCACAAAAGTGTTCACGAGAATAGACCAAACGCCCTCAGGTCCCATTATCCTATGGAGATGAATGAAGTTATGTTAACTTCTATTCAGAGAAATAATGGTGGAAAACTCTCCAAATTTGATGAGTAAACACTAATTTACATATCCAAGAAGTTCAACTCCAAATAGAATAAACTCAAAGAAATACACAGACACCTCATAATCAAACTATCAAAAGTCAGACCATGAGGGAATCTTTAAAGCAGCAAGAAAGAAGCAAATCATCTGGTACAAGTGTTCCTGGACAAGATTAACAGCTGATTTCTCATCAGAAACCATGGAGGCCAGAAGGCAGTGAGATGGCATCTTCAAAGTACTGGAGGGAAAGGTCAGCCACAGATTATATTTCCAGTAAAACCCTCCTTCAAGATAAAAAAGAAATGAAGAAATTCCCAGATAGCCAAAAGCTGAGACGGTTCATTTCTAGCGGACCTGCCCTCCAAGAAGGGCCAAAGAGAGTCCTTCTGGCTGACATGAAAGGACACTACACAGTAACTCAAATCAACACAAAGAAATAAAGAACACTGATAAAAGTATCAACATAGACAAATATAAAGACAGTATAATTAATTTTTCCTATCTAATTTATTTATTTATTATAGATTTTATTTATTTATTTATTTATTTATTTATTTATTTATTTATTTATTTGAGAGAGTGCACGCATGCAGGGGGGAGGGGTAGAAGGAGAGGGAAAGAGAGTCTCAAGCAGACTCCACGCTGAGCGGGGAGCCCGACTCAGGGCGCCATCTCATGACACCGAGATCATGACCTGAGCTGAAACCAAAATTTGGACGCTTACCAGACTATGTTACCCAGGTGCCCCTTTCCTATCTAACTTAAAAGAAAACCACAAATGCTGCTGGGGCACGGGGTATCTACATGAAGAATTAATTTGCACCTCTGTCTCACATTATACATAAAAATTAATTCAGAATGGATCAAAGACCTAA
>NC_138378.1:109327232-109346461 GCF_054177405.1 Leptonychotes weddellii
CCCCAAATTAATCTATAATCCAGTGCAATTTCAATCCAAGAAAATTTGGGGAGAAAAAGAACAAGGTGAAGAATCTCAGCCTGAAGCAAGACTTACAGTAATTAAAACAACGTGAGGGGGTGCTGGGTGGCTCAGATGGTTGAGCGTCTGCCTTCGGCTCAGGTCATGATCCCGGGGTCCTGGGATCAAGCCCCGCGTCGGGCTCCCGGCTCAGTGGGGAGTCTCCTTCTCCCTCTGCCCCTCTCTCTCTCTCTCTCTGTGTCTCCTGAATAAATAAATAAAATCTTAAATAAAATAAAATAAAACAATGTGATATATTGGTAAAGAGAAAGAAAAAACACAAGGAGCCAAACTTGTCAGCAGTACATTTTCAATTATTGGTGCTGGTAGATAATTTAGCCATGTTAAAAAATAAAGTAAAATTTGATCCATATGTAAACATCAATTCTACATGGAAAACACTAAATATGCAAAACTAAATTTTTAAAATGTTAAGGAAACAAGCATAGAAAAAATCTTTCTGGCCCTAGGCTAGAAAAATTTTTTTCTTTTTTTAAGTAGGCTCCATATCCAATGCGGAGATTGAACACAGGCCCCCAAGATCAGGAGCCACACGCTCCAATGACTGAGCCAGCCAGGTGCCCCCCAAAAATATTTCTTTTTAAAACAAGATCCTGAAAGCATTAACCAGAAAAGGAAAGATTGATGTTATTATATTTAAAAACTAAACTTTTGGGGGCACCTGGGTAGCTCAATCGTTGAGCGACTGCCTTCGGCTCAGGTCATGATCCCGGGGTCCTGGGATCGAGCCCCGAATCAGGCTCCCTGCTCGGTGGGAGGCCTGCTTCTCCCTCTCCCACTCCCCCTGCTTGTGTTCTTGCTCTCGCTGTGTCTCTCTCTGTCAAATAAATAAAATCTTTAAATAAGTAAATAAAAACTAAACTTTTAAAAATCAAATGGCACTACTGAAAACAAGCCACAGACTGAGAGAATTCATGTTAACAGGCAACAAATTAGTATCCAGATTATGTAACATCTTTAAATCAATATTTATAAATGAGTAAGAAAAAGAAAAATAGCCCCTATAAGAAGACTTTGGGGGACACCTGGGTGGCTCAGTTGGTTAAGGATCTGCCTTTGGCTTGGGTCATGATCGCAGGGTCCTGGGATGGAGTCCCACATCGGGCTCCCTGCTCAGCGGAGAGTCTTCTTCTCCCTCTCCCTCTAACCCTCCCCCTGCTTGTGCGCTCTCTCTCTCTCTCTCTGATTATTAATAAAATATTTAAAAAAAAAAGACTTTGGCAGTAAATTCTAATTACACGGGACAGACAATTTGCAAAATAAGGGGGAAAAATAAATGGCCAACTAAAATATAAAAAGATGCTCTCCATTAACAATAATAGGAATGCAAAATAAACTTTAATAAGCAAGATTCATTTTAAAAAGTTTTTTTAAATTCAGGGCACATGGGTGGCTTAGTCAGTTAAGTGGCTGCCTTTGGCTCTGGTCATGATCCCAGGGTCCTGGGATCAAGCCCTGCGTCGGGCTTCCCACTGAGAGGGGAGTATATTTCTCCCTCTCCCTCTGCCCTTCCCCAGCTCATGCTGCCTCTCTCTCTCAAATAAATAAATAATATCTTCAAAAAAATTAATTAATTAAAAAATAAAAAGTTTTTCAAACTCTCTTAATGGAGATAGAAAATAAAACCCTAGAACAAGGGCTCCTGGGCGGCTCAGTCGTTAAGTGTCTGCCTTCGGCTCAGGTCATGATCCCAGGGTCCTGGGATCAAGTCCCACATCGGGCTCCTTCCTCGGGGGAAGCCTGCTTCTCCCTCTCCCACTCCCGCTGCTTGTGTTCCTGCTCTCGCTATCTCTCTCTCTGTCAAATAAGTAAATAAAATCTTAAAAAAAAAAAACCCTAGAACAAATGGAAAGTCAAACCAAAACTAGGTTTGGAGAATAATTTTTCATTAATTAGTTAAACATGCTGATTCTAAAGTTCTTACGAAAATCAATTAAGAATGGCCAGGGAAATTCAGAAATAAGAGTATGAGAGAAGATTGGCTCTCCAGGAGATAAAAATACAAAATTAAAATAACTAAAAGTATAATCCCAGCAGAGGAGTAGACAGGTAGAACAATGGAAGAAAATTAAAAACCCAGAGTGAGACCCATAAACGGATACAAATTAGTTGATGATAAAGGTGACATTACAGGATTTCTTTCCTTTAGTGCCCATGGTTCTTGGTCACACGCTTGGAAGAATGCTAAGAGGTAGACCAGATGGAGAATGGTGGGCAGCAAAGCAAAGTTTACTTAGCGATAGTAAAGTGTAATAAAAAGCTCACAAAGAGGGTGGGACCGGAGAGGGTCGACACCGGAGCTTCTAAGTCTAGGGGGGTTTTACGGACTTTGTAGGAGGGCTGTCTTGTTCTGATTAACCCTCCCTGCACCTGTCATCCAATCAGGTTTTTGTCATCTATCTATCACAAGAGAAAGGGTGGAGGGCTCCTTTCAGGGTGGTGTAAAATTCTTTTAAGGGTGGTTTCCTCTTGGGGCACCTGGGTGGCTCAGTCGTTAAGCGTCTGCCTTCAGCTCAGGTCTTGATCCCAGGGTCCTGGGATTGAGCCCTGCATCAGGCTCCCTGCTCAGCGGGAAGCCTGCTTCTCCCTCTCCCATTCCCCCTGCTTGTGTTCCCTGTCTCGCTGTGTCTCTCTCTGTCAAATAAATAAATAAATACTTTAAAAGAAAAAAAAAAGGTGGTTTCCTCTTAGGGGAGGGGCGGCCTTGTCCCCCTGGCATTTCTCCCAAATATCCTTCATCAACATTACAGATCAATGAGGGAAAAGACGGACCATTTAATAAATGGTGTTGAAACATCTAGGTAACCATCTAGAAAAAAAACATTAACATATCTATATTTCATGCCTTATGCCAAGATATGTAACAAACGATTCAAGTATTTAAATGTAAATACAAAAGTCCTAAAAGGACTACAGGAATGGAAAAACTTGTTTTTATATCACAAAATCCAAAAGCCTGGTGCCTGGGGTGGCTCAGTCAGTTAAGCATCTGCCTTTGGCTCAGGTCATGATTCTGGAGTCCTGGGATCGAGCCCCAAATCGGGCTTCCTGCTCAGCAGGGAGTCTGCTTCTCCCTCTCCCTTTGCCCCTCCCCCCTGCTCATGCTCTCTCTCACTCTGCTGTCTATCTCTAATAAATAAACTTTAAAAAAAACAAAACAAAACAGGGTTCCTGGGTGGCTCAGTCGTTAAGCGTCTGCCTTCGGCTCAGGTCATGATCCCAGGGTCCTGGGATCGAGCCCCGCATCGGGCTCCCAGCTCAGCGGGGAGTCTGCTTCTCCCTCTGTCTCTGCCTGCCACTCCCCCTGCTTGTGCTCTCTCTCTCTGTGAAATAAATAAAATCTTAAAAAAAAAAAAGCCATATATATCTGCCTGAGTCCAATCAGGTGACAAAAACCACAGCAATTTTATTAACAGGAGGAAGTAAATATAAAGAATTGTTGACTACCGGGCGCCTAGCTGGTTCAGTCACTTGAGCGTCTGACTCTTGATTTTGGCTCAGGTCATGATCTCAGGGTTGTGAGATGGAGCCCCGCATTGGGCTCTGCGTCGGGCTCTGGGTTAGGCTCCTTGTTGGACTTGTGTTGGGCTCGTGTTGGGTGTGGAACCTGCTTGAGATGCCCTCTCTCCCTTTCCTTCTGCCCCTTCCCCACCTCCCATTTCCGCCCCCCATTCGCGCACGCACGCTTTCTCTCTCTCAAAAAAAAATTTTTTTAATCTAAAAAAAAAAAAAATCGTCAACAACATAAAAGCATTGAAATGGCAAAAGAAGAATGACCTGTGTGAAATAATAGGAAATATCAAAATATCTACATCGGTGTCTGCCCCTGGTTCCTGCTAATATTTGGTCATTAAACCACGGTTCCTCACGGAGAGCTACTAAAATCCTTGTAATTTCCTAAGTGACAGGATGATCGGAGTCTTACAAAGAGCTCCTAAATCCGCATCTTTTGTTCTTTTTTTTTTTTTAAGATTTTATTTATTTATTTGACAGAGACACAGCGAGAGAGGGAACACAAGCAGGGGGAGCAGGAGAGGGAGAAGCAGGCTTCCCACAGAGCAGGGAGCCCGATTCGGGCTCCATCCCAGGACTCTGGGATCATGACCTGAGAGCCGAAGGCAGACGCTTAACGACTGAGCCACCCAGACACCCCTGCATCTTTTGTTCTAATGGGATGAATCTGGGGCCTCTGGTTGGGGGCAGGTCACGGAAAACACTAAACAGGATTAGAAGCTTGGAACTTTCAGCCCCACCCCCATCTTCCCAGGAGAGGTTAGGGGCTAGAGATTGAGTTAATAATTAAACATGCTATGTGATGAAGCCTCCATAAAAATCTCTAAAGTATGGGATTCAAGGAGCTTCCAGAATAGTGAATACATCAATATGCCAGGAGGGTAAAACACTCCAACTCCATCCATAAAGAAGTTCCTGCACCCGGACCCCTGCTGGACCTTGCCCTATGTACCTCTCCACCTAACTGTCCAGTTGTACCCTTTATTATATCTTGTTTTTTAAGCTTTTATTTTTTGATAGAGAGAGACAAAGCAAGAAAGGGAACACAAGCAGGGAGAGTGGGAGAGCGGAGAAGCAGGCCTCCTGCTGAGCAGGGAGCCCAGTGAAGGGCTCGATCCCAAGACCCGGGGATCATGACCTGAGCCAAAGACAGACGTGTAACGATTGCGCCACCCAGGCATCCCTCCTTTATTATATCTTTTATTTTTATTTTATTTTATTTTATTATTTTTTAAGATTTTATTTATTTATTTGAGAGAGTGAGAATGAGAGAGAGTACATGAGAGGGGGGAGGGTCAGAGGGAGAAGCAGGCTCCTCGCTGAGCAGGGAGCCCGATGCGGGACTCGATCCCAGGACTCCAGGATCATGACCTGAGCCGAAGGCAGTCGCTTAACCAACTGAGCCACCCAGGCGCCCTATTATATCTTTTATTAAAAACCAGGAAACAGAAAGTGTTTCCCTCTCTTCTGTGAACCATTCCAGCAAATTACCAAACACGAGGAGAGGATCATGGAAACCCCCATTTTAGAACCAGTTGGTCAGAAGTACAGGTGATGGGCTGAGACTTGCAATTGGCTTTCGAAATGGGGACAGCCTTGTAGGACTGAGCCCTTGACCTGTGTGGCCTTTGCTAACTCCAGGCAGTTAGTGTCAGAATTAAGTTAAATTGTAGGACGCCTAGCTGGTATCCACCAAAAATTGGAGAATTGTTTGGTATGGAAAATCCCACACATATGGTATCAGAAGTTGTGTGTGTGTTAGTAAAGGAAACAGGAGTTGTTAGTATAAATCATGGGAAAAAAGAAAAAATTTCCTTTTCAGCCCAATTAGGAGACAAAAGATCCATAGACTCCAAATATGCATAAAAGCTACCAAAAGCTGCTGAATTCCCTTCATAATCTTTATAAAGGTAAAATGAGGAAGCCCCCGAGGGCAGAATAGGGAAATAAAATGCAAAACAGCCCAAGGGCAGTAAATCTAAGACACCCCCCCCCCCATAAAGACTTCCTTTAGGTAAGAAGCTCAGCCTGAGGTGATAAATCAATACCCCTTGCATACAGTAAGGGCTGTGTCAGTTAAGAAGGCCCCAAAGATACCTCACTGGGAGAAGTAAAACAACCAGTAACGACCAAAGGAAGAAAAACATTAGCAAAAATCCAGCCTGTGAATCAACCTCTAACAAATGGGTAAGCCAGGGACATTCAAAGGCAGCCAGCATTCATAGAAAGAGAGAAAGGAAGAAAGGAAGGAAGGAAGGAAGACCAGAAATTGCAACAAAATTTCCCAGCTACAAAGAATCACCCCAAAAATGAAAATCCCAAACAAATATTTGGCCATGACTTAAAAAGACTTAATGAGAAAGTAGACTTAGTGAAGAAAAAGATACAGAAGAGAAATCTCTCGTCCCAGAGAAGACGGTGTGAGAAAACAAGAGAAGATAAAACTTGATCTTACCCATTTGCAGAACTCAGAGCAGAGGTACAAGGGGAAAAAGAAACATCATAGAAATCAAAGCAAAAGCCAGGGAGCACCAGGGGGTATAAACACAGTGGGAAACACAGGAGAAGAACCAGGGCATAAAAATGAAACAGGTGTAGAAAATGAAATGGAAATAGAGTTTTAAAATAAGTCATAAAGAGGGGCGCCTGGGGGGCTCAGTCGTTAAGCTCAGGTCATGATCCTAGGGTCCTGGGATCAAGTCCCACATTGGGCTCCCTGCTCAACAGGAAGCCTGCTTGTCCTTCTCCCACTCCCCCTGCTTGTGTTCCCTCTCTCGCTGTGTCTCTCTCTGTCAAATAAATAAAATCTTTTAAAAAAATAAAATAAAATAAGTCATAAAGATGCTGATACATAGAGAAGACAGGCAGTGGAGAGGCAATAAACAGATAAGTGGAGTCCCCAAAGGAAGAAAACAAACTAACGGAACCGAGCAAGTAATATGAGATGATGTTCCTGAAATAAAAGGCAACTTGACATACTGAGTACCAGGGGAAATGGACACCACATGGTCACTGCAAAGACATAGTAGACGTTAAAAATAAAGGAACAGTCCCTCTTCCTCTTTCACTTCCTCTTTCTTTGTCCTGTCCCTTCTAATCAATTCAGACAAAAGTCATTTGTTGGCACCAGGTCAAACTGGCATGCATGTAGGGAGGGGGAGAACGGGCAGAGACGACCCCAAAAGTAACAGTGTTGGAGCCTGAGCAGAGGAAGGAGGACATCTGGGGACAAGAGCACAATGGACGGAATGTTTGTGTCCCCCTGGAATTCATATGTTGAAATCCTAACCCCCCAATGTGATGGTATTAGGAGGTGGGGCTTTTGGAGGTGATTAGGTTAGCAGGGTGAAGCTTCACGCAGAGCCCCCTTGCTGTCTTTCTACCACGTGGGGACACAGTGAGCGAGAAGTGAGCAGTCTGAAACCTGAGAGAGGGTCTCACCCCACCCCGACCCTGTTGGCACTCTGATCTCAGACGTCTGGTCTCCAGAACTGTGGGAAATCAATTGTGTTGTTTATACACCACCTCGTCTGTGGTATTTTGTTACAGCAGCCTGAAGTGACTAAGACAAAGAGTGACCTGTCCTAGGATGTCAGAGCTTCATTGGGGTAAAGAGGGGACCCCATGGGGAAGAGCTGGCTGGCACAGGGTGTCACAACCCAAGTGGGGTGCAGAGAGTGTCCATGTTAGAGGGCAGCCTGGCGTGGGGTGCTGGAGCCTAAGTGGGTGAGGAGGGCTTCCGCATGGAGGGACAGCTCAGCATGGGCCCAGGTCTTGTGAGAATAGTATCAGTGCAGGAAGGGAGGCGGCCCAGCATGAAGCGTAGCCCCCTGACAGCGACCTGCAGCCATGAGTAGCAGCCAGAGCAACGGGGCTGGTGCATACTCCGCAAAGCTCAGAGAGAGCAGGCTATCGGGACAAACAAACCTGTAGGTGACGACAAAGGCAGGCACCACCCCTGGACTTGGGAACCAGTGCTCAGGTCAGTACAGCACACAGCAGCGGCATGGCCAGCCTGCCCAGACCGTAAGGCTGGCCTCAGGGCTGTCCATGGGCGCCACACAACAGCAAACACCCGAAGGTGTCAGAGCTGATTGGGAACGCGGTGCTCTGCGGTGCATTTCCATCCATCTCTGGTGCCCCACCGCCAGGCACTTGCCTGCCCCTCTCTCACTTCCACGTCTTTCCTTACTTCTCCCATCTCAGGACTTCCAAGAGAAGCGACCTCTAGTTGATCAGAGGCAGATCAGAGGGAGCCTCCTGCAAGAGTTAATGATTACAACAGCCCAAGAACGTTTGAACCAAAGGATAAGCAGGCTAATCTAAAGACCTTGGTTCCGGTCCTTGGCCCTGGGTGTGGGACCTTACCGACTCAGGCTTAGGTAAATCCTGCTCCCTGGACAACTGGGCCCCGTTCCAAAGGAGAGGTTTCAGTGAGAGCTCCTGGCACTCACTCTCTCAAGTTGGTGCAGAACTAGTTGAAGAAGTTTCTGTACCTAAAATGTAAACTCCAAGCCATTGCAGATGGAAAGACCAAATTCATTTTAACAGGCAGTTCAGCAAAGATATCAAGAGACGTTCCTTCCAGGTCAGACAGCGTGGGACGAGGGACACAGATAAGAAAGCCTCTGAATCAAGGATGAGGAACATACAGACGGGAATTCCAGAGTGTGAAGAGGTTAGATTTAATGACATTCTAGAACACAGCCGAGGTAAGACCGTCGAGGATGGTAGAAACGTTCTTTCCCTGGGCTGACTAATACGGCCGCACCAGTGACATGTGGTTACTGAGCACTGGGAATACGGCTAGTGCAACTGAAGACCTGCATTTTCAATTTTACCTAATTGTCATTAATTAAAATATTTAAATAGGCACATGTGGCTAGTGGCTCCCATACTGAACAGCGGGCAGCTCTGCAGAAGTTGTGGTCATTGCGTAATTGACTTCTGGTGAACTGTGCGAATTATTCTGGTAGTTTTCAAATGTCTCAAATAATCAAAAAGAATTATTTTTTGTATAAATAAAATTCTGAGTGAAAGAACTCTTTTTTTTTTTTTAAAGATTTTTATTTATTTATTTATTTGTCAGAGAGAGAGCACACAGGCAGGGGAAGCAGCAGACAGAGGGAGAAGCAGGGAGCTGGATGTGGGACTCGATCCCAGAACCCTGGGATCATGACCTGAGCCAAAGGCAGACGCTTAACCGACTGAGCCACCCAGGCGTCCCTGAAAGAACCCTTCTTAATTCATGTAAGTCAAATTTGCAGGGCTCTGGAGTCCTGGTGAGGCAAGTTACGTGAACTCGGATGCTAACTGTGGTCCAGATGGTGGTGTTCAAAGTGGGCAAACCACTCCCAGATAGGCATTACCAGAGCTCGATGATGACCAGTTGCTATCTGGGTATTTGTTCCTGGTGTATGAAGGGGCTTTGTAAACAGGTAGAGTGCCTTGTAGACCTCCCAGTGGGGGAGAATTCCCCAGTGTTCCCATCCCTACCTAAATCTTCCCCACAAAAGCCTATCAGACACGTGTCAGAAGAGGTAGCATGGTTTTCTTCAGACCAGCACTCACGTGGTTTCTTATGCATGGGAAGTAACACAGGGAGGGTAACAGAGATGGGGAAAGAAGAAAACAGATGGGAAATGAGGGGATAGAATGGGGTCAACAGGAAAGGAAAGTCATCTTCTGTCTGAGGTAAGAAACCAGCAATTTCTAAGACCCCTTGGTGAGGATTTATTAATGTGTAAACAAGATGTTCCCCTTTCATCCCCAAAGACTCAGAAGTCTTTTGGGACCCATAAACCTGCAGGAAGAGGGGGCCGTGAGGTGGGCTAAGGGGAGCCTGTGCCGTGAAGAGGCAGGAAGAAAGTAAGGTTAGAGCTTAGAACTGCCAAGAAAATAATGGGGAAGGAGAGGAGCCAGCTCAGGGTTTTCCTGGTCTAAAGGGACTAGGAAGGCTGAGGCCTCTCCCCCAGCTGTCTCCCACCTGCCATACCTAAGTGTCCTGCAGCTTCAGTGGGGGACCCTGGGAGGCCATTGCTGGCCTTCCATCACTTGTGTGAGGGGACAGACCTTGCCTATGGCCCTGTCTGCTCTCAGCAGTGCGGATGAAGAGGAGCACCTGAGGGCCAGGAAACTTTGCTCTATGGCTACTTCCCTCTCTGTAACAGAAATCCTGAGTGCCTCCCAGGACTCTTGTAAGCATAACCCAAAAGTCCCCATATCCGTCAGTCTATGGATACAAACAAAATTATGTTTGCATCAGCAAGTGGAGATGTCCTGCTTTCGTCCCCACTTGCCCACTTGGGGCTCCAGGGCCCGGCACGTTGCCCTCAAGTATTTTGGGCATTTCTCAGGAGGTGTGTCCTATGTGCTCAGAAACCCATCTGTGGGCTAGAGTCAGCGTCAAGCACTTTCGCCCCGTCCCCCCTCCTGCCCTGCTCCTCTCCACCAGCGTCCCCGTTCACAAGCCTGCGGCGAGGGCACCTCACCTGGGCCTCAGCCCAGGTGCCGCTTGTGAAAATGCAATGTCTGTCCCATGAATGCTCTCCCGTGCTTCTAGTACTGTGCTCAAAGGCGCCAGGCGCTGGGCAGAAACTTCTCTGATTTTGTGAAATACTTTACAACCCTGCTTATTTCACTCCAGTGACCAGACCTCAGCAACCTGTGGCTGCCAGAGAAGGTCATTTAAGAAAAAAACAAAAACAACTTAATTTTGAATAATAATAATGAGCTCCCCTTCTGCCTCCCAGCTCCCCTTTTCTGAGGTGGAAGCCCGGTTCAGCCGCACCTCACTTTGGGTATTTTGAGGTCTCAGGGAATGCTTTTTGCTGTCCTTGATTTGCTCTTCCTTGTCACTCGCTGGTTCCCCTGCCTGGGGAACTGATGTTCAGTCACAGCCCTGTGTCCAGACTCTGCCAATGCTCTGGCCAGTTCTGCAGCAGGTCTGGGTTCTCTCAGAAGTATCTTGTACAAATATGCCCTGAAAAATACAAACCACTGCACTCAGAGCTCGGAATGTTCTTATATAAAAATTGAAAAGTCTACGAGCCCGTAAGATACATCTCTTCTCCTCTGAATCAGACAACCGCGGTGCCGGAAGCACCCCTAGCAATGACCCAAAGCCATTATACTTGTGAGGACAGCCCCAGCGCCACCGGGCTGATCATGCCCAGAACGCCCTGCACAGACCAGGCAGGGAGTGCCAAATTCTGGAAACCAGGTCGCGTCAGCCTTTTGCGTGTCTTCGCCTCACCCAGCTGCTTCAGACGTGCCGGTGACTTCACCCCCTCCAGCTGCCAGGGAGAACACAGACATCCGCAGTCTTGCCACTCCCAGAGTCCTGTGGGAAGCCGAGCCGGCCCTGTGGGCCGTGTCTAGGGGGTGAATGGATCAGGCCAGCCTGTGCGACTTCAGGGTTAGCATGTCCCACTGAGCATTCGGTGGATCTTCCATTGCCCTCCAGGCCTTGGCAGGGTCAGAACCGACCTCGAGTGTCAGTGCCTGGGGGGCCTGCATCAGGGACTGCGGTCCATTCTGAATTCCCAACATGGCCCACTGGCCTAGAGTTTGGCCCTCTCGTATGGCTACCTGAGGCCTCCTCATCCACAGCCCCGGCCAACATCCCTAAAGAAATGCCCCTAAAGATACGCCCTGAAGAAACATATCTTGCTCCATTTCCTGCTTCTTCCCTGGACCCAGCCGGCTTCCTCGCCCCCAGCAAGCTACAAAGCCAGAGCCATGGGCTGTAGGGCGGCTGGCGGAGGGAGGCCATCAGCAGACAGAGCTCTGGGTCTAGAGCACAGAACAGCAGGTGGTGGAAATGACCCTCTGTCCCCTGGGGAGTTTGCAGCAGTTAAGACAAGGGGCTGAGGAACCCTCATGGTAAGAAGCCGCGGTGGGAGCCTCCGGGGGCTGCTCAGTGCCTCCCTGGGTCACCAGCATCCTCAGTGACACAGGCAGCTGTGATCCCTAGTGGAGGTGGAGAGGCAACCCAGCCTCAGCCTCCGGGGAGAAAAAAGTAAGACTCCGACCTGAAGGGGAGGTCTTGGCACTCTCCTGAGCCAACTTGGGCCCCTCCCTGTGGCCCGTGGCCCATCTGCCAGGCCTCCTCAGCTCCTGGAACAGTCTCCGAAGGCCTAAAGTCATGCTTGGCACATAGCACAGGCTTGGTAAACAGGTGCCAAATGAATGGATGAATCTGAAAGTGAGGCCTGCTCCCCTGCAGTGTCTGCTTTCATGGCAAAACAGGCTGCAGCTTCGATATCCTTTGTGTGTTGGGACGACGACGCCCTGTCCCCCTCACCGTCTCAGCCCCTGTTCCTCAGCGAGAGTGCCCTCCTTGCCCTCCTCACTCGGCGTGGACAGAATCAAGGCCCCCATGATTCTCTCTTTTTTACTAGTCTGGGCAGAATCCTGCCCTCACTCCTGTCGGACTGGTTTGGATGGCTCCATTTCATGGGGCCTGCACTCCTAAGAACAGCGTCATAAACACCTCACGGCGACATCTCTCACACAGTTGAACCTCACTTTCCTGGGGCCACAGCCCTCTGTGCTGAGGGCAGAAGCAGAGCACCGTGTGAAGGGTAGCACCCTCCTTGACCACATCTCCTCAGGGGCTCTGGAGGAAATCCTTATAAAATCTTTTTTTTTCCCCCCAAAAAATGCTTAAGCAAGTAGGAGTAGACAGCTCCTGTGTGGAGTTCATTCATACACCCCACACATATTTCTCACTTGCCTTCCCTGTGTCAGGAGCTGCCCTAGGAACTGGGGTCCAGCAGAGAGCGCAACTAAATGCCCTCATGGAGCTTCCATTCTACTGCAGTAAGAGGGATGATAAACAAATAAATAATAGCACTAAGTGCCAAGAAGAAGAATCGGTCAGAGTAAAGGGATACAGAATGGCTGGGAAGGACGTGTGTGTGTGTGTGTGTGTGCGCGCGTGTGTGCGTGTGTGTGTGTCTTATCTGAGGGAATGTCTCCAGAGAAAGTCTTCCCGATAAAGTGATTTTGAACAGAGACCTGGAGAAAGTGAGAAAGTGAGCTGTGTCTTTGGGAGGAAGTTTATCTGTCCAGGAAGAAATTAAAAACACAAAGACCCTGAAGCAAGAGTGTCCGGTATGTTGAAGGAACAGCCAAGCAGCTGGTGTGGCTTAGGTGAGGGCAAAGAGCGGTAGATTTGAGAGGTAGCACGGAGTCCGAACCCAGATGTCACGGTAAAGATTTTAGATTCATTCCAAGTGATATGGGAATCCATTACAAGGTTCTGAGCGGAGGTGAGACATTATCCAACTTGAATTATCAGAGGAACACACGAAAGGATTGGTCTTTTATAGAAAGCTAACCAGGGAACTTAAATCCTTTTAACATCTCTATTGATATCACCATTGAGCAAGTACTAGAGATAATACCTTCAATGGCTTACTTCCTTTTTAGGGTCTGGTTATTCTTTGTTGGTCACTGGTAATTATCATAAAAAAGACACCCACCCCACCGCCTAGGGCAGGGTGGTCCGGTTTGTTTCCTTATCCCTGGTTTTCCCACACCTCCACATTTTTGGGATTTCTGTGAGCCTGACCACATAGCCCCCTATGTATGTCTCCCTACCTAGCCCCACCTGTCCCTTACTCATTCTTTCATACATTTGTTACCATTCATGATCTAGGAAACACAGTTTTTGCTTATGTCTCTATTTCAGAGGAGGATTTGCTTCTCTCTAATATCCTCTATAAAATGCTGAGTGCTGTCTCTACATGATGGGGCAGTTCTGTTTTCCCTGCCATGCTGTGTTTTCTCTCTAGGAGAAACTTTCTCCTCGAACTTCTGCTATGGGAGGGATATTTTAAAGCCCCTTGACACCACAGCACACCGGAGACCATGAACACTGAGGGTGAGTAAGTAGGAAAGACTCACTTCCTCTGCTACAACAGCTGAAGGGAAAAATTCTGTTTCTTCATCTACTACCCTTAATACTTCATTCTGGTCACCAAATATGGGGGAGAGGGGTTCCCCACACCAAGCAGTTCTCCAGTTTTCTGTAGATAACAACTGGGTGTCCTAGAATTCAATTCTGACATGACCTACCTTGGGTTAGAGCATACCCCACTGGTTAAGAGCTAGTCCCAGAAGACTTCAGCCCCTCCCCCGCTCCAGATAACAATTACAAGTCCACGTTGTTACATGTGCTTGTGACCTACTGGATATAAGTCAGAGGTTCCCACAACACCCACCTTGGGTTTGATAATTGGCTACAGCAGCTCACAGAACTTATAAAAATAGTTTACTTACTAGATTACTGGTTTATTATTAAAGGATACAGTTCAGAACAGCTAAATAGAAGAGGCGCATAGGGCAAGGTATGGGAGAAGAGGTGTGGAGTTTCCCTGCTCTCTCCAGCACCCTCACGTGTTCACCAGCCCAGAAGCTCTCTGAACCCCACTGTTTAAGGGTCTTATGGAGGCTTCATTATGTAGCCATGATTGATTATATCACTGGCCATTGGTGATTAATTCAACCTCCAAACCCTCTCCCCTCCCCCAGAGATAAGGGGATGGGGCTGAAAGTTCCAACCTTCTAATTACCTGGATGGTTCCCCTGGCAGCCAGCTCCCAGGTTAGAGGCTTTCAAAAAGTCACCTCATTAACATAAAGTTAGATATGGTTGAATGGGACTTGCTATGAATAACGAAAAACACTTTTATCTCTCTCATCTCATGAAATTCCAAAGATTTTAGGAGCTCAGTGCCGGGAATGGGGATGAAAACCAAAAATATACTTTTTATTATAATTCACAGTATTGCACTGAGCCTGGTGTACTACCAGGAGGTTTTCTCTCTTTCTTTCTTTCTTTTTTTAGGATTTTATTTATTTGAGATAGAGAGAGAGAGCGCGAGCGCACAAGCAGAGGGAGCCGCGTAGGGAGAGGAAGAAGCAGAACCCCCCCGTAGAGCAGGGAGCCTGACGCGGGGCCTCAATCCCAGGACCCTGGGATCATGACCTGCGCCGAAGGCAGACGCTTAACCGACTGAGCCACCCAGGCCCCCCTACCAGGAGGTTTTCAATAATATTTTGTATATATTTTTCCTATGGGAATGCATCTCTAATTGAATGACAAATGAGAAAATATAATCAACTTGCAAAATCTCTATTCCTGACAGTCTATAAAGTAGAAGATATCAGTAGATTTTCCTTGACACCATGGACTGGTGGTAATTTATTTTTGAATTTATGAGCATTATTTGACTCCCTGACTCACCACACAGCCTGAGAATCACTCTGATGGCATGCGAGTCATACTCTGGGAATTATGGAGATGTGGCATGTCTGAGATAGTACAGAGTCTCCTGGTCCAGTTTTGCCCTTGCCTAAGTCAAAGACATTGGACAAAATGTCCTAGAGCTCCCTGTGCCCAGGACCTATTCTTCTTATTTTAAGTCAAGGAAAGCCCTACTCTTTACTATGCGCAAATGCGAGGACCAGCCAGGTTCTCCCCCCTGAGAAACTAGAACAAGCTGGGAAAACCTCACTCTACCCAGGCATGCTCTTGTTCAGGGAAATGCCTCTGACCCTCCCTCTAATATTCAGTTGGCTTCTCCCTCAGGGCAACAGGACACACAAAGCTATAACAACACTGGCCTCGTGCACAAACATTCAGAGAATACAAGCAAACAGACCCATGGCTACCACAGCTTCCTCATACTAGAACAACTGTTCCTAGAACCCCAAACATACCATGATTCAGATCTCCACTGTTTTATTGCCTGTCATTGGAGAATAGGTAGTTAAGGTTTAGCTAACAGTGGGGTCTTTATTTTGTATAAGCTTTAGAGCAAAGGTGGGGATTCAAGCCGCACTGGCCATGTTGTTCCTGACAGTACCACCAGAATGACAGAAGGTAAGTTTGGAAATGATTTTGAGATGGGAAATAGCAGCTTTGGAGAAATGCTCTACCTAAGACTGGAGGCCTCACTTGGAGAACAAGAAATAATTCCATGTTCTGCGAGGTCACCAGCTAAGACTATCTAAAAAAATTTTCCTCATAATTTTGAAAATGAGAGTGTGATATAAACCAATCTTCCACAAATATACAATTTCTTAAGAAACTGGGCTATGTCCTGGAAGGGGAAAGGGAAGGAAAAGGAATCTTATTATAGCTATGCATAGGCTGGTCCTGGTTCTTGCTTAGCTTTCGTACTGAGATAGGGTTCACAGACCAGACAGTTAGGATGGAACACGGCAGGAAACAAAGTGGACGTCACCATGGTTTGCTATCTCCCTGGACACTCTGAGTTGACAGAACAAGCTGAACCGCACGGGGGTGGAATAAAATCCTTGAGTGGGTAGCATGGGCCTTGGCAAAGAGTGTTCAGGAGAGGGCGCCTGGGTGGCTCAGTTGGTTGGGCGACTGCCTTCGGCTCAGGTCATGATCCTGGAGTCCCGGGATCGAGTCCCGCATCGGGCTCCCTGCTCAGCGGGGAGTCTGCTTCTCCCTCTGACCCTCCCCCCTCTCATGTGCTCTCTGTCTCTCTCATTCTCTCTGTCTCAAATAAATAAATAAAATCTTAAAAAAAAAAAAAAAAAAGAGTGTTCAGGAGGATCTCTACTGAGTGACCAGAATCTAGGTCCTCCAGCAAGAATCCAATTTAGTGCTGAATAAGCTTATTCCCTCCTCCACTATGGGTTCCACGGGCTACAGAAAAGTGGCATAAAACTGAGCCTCCTACTCAAACTATAGCTCTGAAGGGAAGATACATTTGTCCCGGATGAGTGAGAAAGCTCACACTTGCTCAAAGCCAAAACCAAAGTGCGCCAGGTCTGCCTACTGTGACCTTGAGCAGCAAGAAAAATAAGTGGCTTTTCCCCCTGGGCAATTAGGTGAACACACAAGGGGGAAAAAGAAAGAACACCTCATACAAAAGGCAGAAAACCCAATCCGAGAGAAACTACAATCTGAGAACAAAGACGCTCTACCCAAAAACTTGTTCATGAACACTCACAGCGGCATTATTCATAATAGCTAAACGGTGAAAACCACCCAGATTTCCATTATTTGATGAATGGGTAAACAAAATGTGGTATATCCCTGCAATGGAATATTATTTGGCCATAAAAAGCAACAAGGTACTGATGTATGCTCCAGTGTAGGTGAAACTTGAAAGCATTATGCTAGGGGCGCCTGGGTGGCTCAGTGGGTTAAGCGTCTGCCTTCGGCTCATGTCATGAGCCCAGGGTCCTGCGATGGAGTCCCGTGTTGGGCTCCCTGCTTCTCCCTCTCCGTCTGCCTGCTGCTCCCCCTGCTCATGCTCTCTGTCAAATAAATAAATAAAATCTCTTAAAAAAAAAAAAAGAAAGCATTATGCTAAGTGAAAGAAGCCAGTCACAAAGACATATTTATATGATTCCATTTCTATAAAATATCCAGAATAGGCAAACTATCTATATAGACAAAAAGTGGATTAGTGGCAGTTTAGGACTAGGGGGTGGGAGGACAGCAGAGTACTACCCAAAGGGTATGTGGTTTCATTCTGAAGTGATGAAAATATTCTAAAATTGACTGTGCTGGTGGTTGTACACATCTGTGGATATCCTAAAACCCACTGAATTGTACACGTTAAATGGGCAAGTTGTATGGCATGTGAATTACAGCTCAATAAATCTGTTTAAAAAAATAAGAGCTAGCAATGTTGTCTAAGAGACTCATTTATTTTTATTTTTATTTTTTTATTTTTTAAAGATTTTATTTATTCATTTGACAGAGAGAGACACAGCGAGAGAGGGAACACAAGCAGGGGGAGTGGGAGAGGGAGAAGGAGGCTTCCCGCTGAGCAGGGAGCCCGATGCGGGGCTCGATTCCAGGACCCTGGGATCATGACCTGAGCCGAAGGCAGACGCTTAATGACTGAGCCACCCAGGCGCCCCTATTTTATTTTTTTAAGAGTTTATTTATTTGACACAGAGAGAGAGAGATAATGAGAGAGAGAGAGAGTGCAAGCAGGGGGAGCAGCAGGCAGAGGGAGAAGCAGACTCTCCGCTAAGCAGGGAGCCCGATGCAGGGCTCGATTCCAGGACTCCAGGATCAGGACCTGAGCCGAAGGCAGACGCTTAACTGACTGAGCCACCCAGGCTCCCTAAGAGACTCATTTAAACCAACCAAAAAAAATAGGTGCAGAAAAAATGCAATAAAGGCACGGGGGAAGATTTTTTTTTAAAAGTCAAATTTTCTGCAAATGCTTATGGTATAATATTTAATTACAAAACTTTAATAAATTCTAGAAAGTGATGCATCAGTTCAGGACCAGTCAGGAAAACAGGGGCCACATTGGTTATTTTAAGGGAGAGAATGTGGGGAATTGGTCAGGCTGACAAAACAAAAAGCACAAGGAGAAGCATGATGAGGTAGGTAGTAGAGTTAGTAACTACAGCTATCACCCCTGGGGAAATCAAGAAAAGAGGGGGACATTAGCTGAACTTAGAAACAAAGGAGGTGCCCCACAGAGTTGGGACTTGGATCTCTGAGGAGCGGACACCCTGGTTGCTCCTGCTACCTCAGGAGTTTGGAGTTTGTCCCCAGAGAGCAGGGTCCCAGTCCTCTGAGGAGGGGGCACTGTTCAGCCACTGCTTAGCCCTCCAAGGGAGTATCAGCAGGCTGGTTCTAGGAGCAGGCAAAGAAGTTAGAAACTGGAACCAAGTGCTACACTTGGGCTGAGGTGCTGTCTTGGGATCCTTCTGACAGGAATAATAAGTGGAAAGAGCAAGAGGCTTCTCCTCTCTCCCACCTTCTCATCTCTTTCCAGGTGCCCGTTATTGACAATGTTTACCAGGTAGCCCACTGGTGAAGAAGTGTCGTTTGCAGAATCCTAACCTCAGCACCGCCAAGTTTGGAGCTGGGAGACAATAGATTAATAGCACAGATGATGAGAAAACATCAAAATGAGATGAAAGGGATGATTGGAGAGCTAAGGAAAAATCAAAACCAACGGTCGCATTGCACCATTGACAATTTGGCTAAAAATTGAATTTATAACATGGAGAAAATGCTTGATGTAATTGTAGTAAATTCAGAAGAAAAAGACAAAGATATTAAAACAATTAACAAGGAGATGATACATGTGAAGGACAAAGATGTTTCTTTTTTTGTCCCCCAAATTCTTTTTAATAGTGTCTTCTCATTGGCTTTAAGTTGTACAAGATGTTTCAAACAAGACTAATTCTTATCCCTGAAGTAGAAAAATCTAATGAAAGGTCAGAGAAAAAATATTTAGGACTGTTATACAGAAAAATTTCCCTGAAAAGATTAAAGAACTTAATTTCAAATATCAAGGTTATACTGTAATACTGTTAGGAAATCTGTTAGGAACTGATTGACAGCGAGATATATTGTGGTTAAGACATCAAACTTCAGGGGTGCCTGGGTAGCTCAGTCGTTAAGTGTCTGCCTTCAGCTCAGGTTATGATCCCGGGGTCCTGGGATAGAGCCCGGCATCGGGCTCCCTGCTTCGGGGGAAGCCTGCTGCTCCCTCTCCCACTCCCCCTGCTTGTGTTCCCTCTCTAGCTGTGTCTCTCTCTGTCAAATAAATAAATAAATAAATCTTAAAAAAAAAAAAAGACATCGGGGCACCTGGGTGGCTCAGTCGTTAA
>NC_138378.1:109346961-109445679 GCF_054177405.1 Leptonychotes weddellii
TTTTTTTTTTAAAGATTTTAATTATTTATTTGACAGAGAGACAGCGAGAAAAGGAACACAAGCAGGGGGAGTGGGGGAGAGAGAAGCAGGCTTCCCCCAAAGCAGGGAGCCCAATGCAGGGCTCGATCCCAGGACCCCGGGATCATGACCTGAGCTGAAGGCAGATGCTTAACTGACTGAGCCACCCAGGTGCCCCGAGAAAAAAATTCTTAAGTAGTTTAAAATCAAATCAGCCTAAGACTTTTCCATAAGATTCTCATGTAAGAACAGTGTCCACAAAGTCCCCGGGTGTGAGGGTGGTGGTGGGGGGGGGAGGGGACAGCAAGACTCAAGAATAGTTGTTTAAGGGGCGCCTAGGTGGCTCAGTTGGTTGAGCATCTGCCTTCGGCTCAGGTCATGATCCCAGGGTCCTGGGATCCAGCCCCAGAGCCCTGCGTCTGGCTCACTGCTCAGATAGGAGCCTGCTTCTCCCTCTGCCTCTGCCTCTCCTCCTGCTTGTGCGTGTTCTCTCTCTCAAATAAATAAATAAAATCTTAAAAAAAAAAATCAGTTAAGTTTAAATAAAACAAGAAGGCATTTTTTTGTTTTGATTTCTTTTATTTAAATTCAATTAATTAACATAGAGTGTATTATTAGTTTCAGAGGTAGAGTTCAGTGATGCATCAGTCTTATATAATACCCAGTGCTCATTACATCATGTGACCTCCTTAATGTCCATCACCCAGTTACCCCAATCTCCCACCCCCCTCCAGCACCCTCAGTTTGTTTCCTATGATTAAGTCTCTTATGGTTGTCTCCCTTTCTGATTTCGTTTTGTTTTATTTTTCCCTCCTTTCCCCTAAGATCCTTTGTCTTGTTTCTTAAATTCCACATATGAGTGAGATCATATAATTGTCTTTCTCTGATTGACTTATTTCACTTAGCATAATACCCTCTAGTTCCATCCATATCCTTGCAAACAGCAAATTTCTTTTTTTTGATGGCTGCATAATATTACATTGTATATATACACCACAGCTTTTATCCATTCATCTGTAGATGGACATCTGGGCTCTTTCCATAGTTTGGCTATTGTGGACATTGCTCCTATCAACATTGGGGTGCACGTACCCCTTCGGATCCCTACATTTGTATCTTTGGGGTAAATCCCTAGTAGTGCAATTGCTGGGTCATAGGGTAGCTCTGTTTTCAACTTTTTGAGGAATCTCCATACTGTTCTCCAGAGTGGCTGCACCAGCTTGCATTCCCACCAACAGTATAAGTTGGTCCCCCCCTTTCTCCACATCCTCACCAACATCTCTCTTCTCCTGACTTGTTAATTTTAGCCATTCTGACTGGTGTGAGGTGGTATCTCATTGTGGTTTTGATTTGTATTTCCCTGATACCTACTGATGTTACGCATTTTTTCACGTCTGTTGGCCATTTGGATGTCTTCTTCGGAGAAATGTCTGTTCATGTCTTCTGCCCATGTCTTGATTGGATTATGTGATTTTTGGGTGTTGAGTTTGATAAGTTCTTTATCGATTTTGGGTACTAGCCCTTTATCTCAAAAGACATTTGCAAATGCCTTCCCCCATTCTGTCAGTTGTCTTTTGGTTTTGTCCACTATTTCTTTTGCTGTGCAAAAGCTTTTTATCTTGATGAAGTTCAAATAGTTCATTTTTGCCTTAGTTTCCCTTGCCTTTGGAGACGTGTCTAGAAAGGCATTTTCAAAACTTAAGGAGTATAAGGCTGTTGAAAGATTGCAAATACACACAAATTCTTTGTAGCTTCTCCCATCAAAAGATGAAGTCTGTTTCTTCATCATTTAAATCTGGGCTGGCCTTATGATTTGCTTTGGCCAATGACACAGCAGAGGGGACATGACATGAATTCCAAGCCGGCAGCTTCCATTCTCACTCTCTGCCACCACTGTGAACAAACCCAAACAAGTCTGCAGGAGGGGCTACAGGTGCCTTGGCTGACCACCAGACCTGAGCCATGCAGCCCAGCCAGGTTTGATCCTGGCTGACCAGTTGCACAGGTAGGTCCAGGAGAGATCAGCTGAACCTCCCAGTTGAACCCAGCTCAACTGACCAACTTACAGAACCGGGAGCTAGGAAATGATCATTGGGGGTGGTTTGTAACCCACATAAATAAAGGCTAACTGATAAATGATGAAATCCCTATAACTGAATCAAAATCAAGTCAGACATGAAGAAGCCATACACAGTAAATACATTTAAATACTGAAATTAAGAAAAATCAATAGGAAAATGATGGATAAAAATAGAATGTAAGTATTATAAACCCTGACAAAGTAAAAAATAATATGATCCCCAAATTAGGAAGTACAGGGAAGATAGCAGGGAACTCGCTACTGAGCAATATTGAAGCACATAGTTGAAAAAGTCCCTCCGTCCTATTATGATTTTTTTTATCATTTTAACTTTTGAGAAACCTTTTACAAATCAATCTCTCTTACAATGAAGAAACATGCATCTGAGCAGTTTCTTTCAGTTCTTTTGTTAAATCCAAGTAAGACTAAGTTCAACACTGTATTTTAAAAATAGCATGTGCAAACTGAGCCTATTCCTGTCCATTACTCTATGTAGCTCTCTATCTGTCCTCTCTGTATTTATGCTTGTCATAATGCTATTCACCACATGTGGATATTAGTATTTCTGTGATACTGAAATTGGGATGGCTTGAACTTTTATTTCTTGAAATTTTTATAAAAGGCTTATATTATTTTTATAAAAACAACAAATTTGTAAAAAGAGTTTACAAGAAATTTCATTAGCAGTCCCGGTGGAAAGCGGCATTTTCATAGGGAATATTAAAATGGCATTATGCTCTAAGATGTGGTCTATCTAAACTAGTGGTATGCAATGGCTACATGCTATAACCACCAGGGAATGTATTTAAAAATATCAATATCCAGCCTTCAGCCAGACCAGAACCATTCAATCAAAATCTCTGGGATGGGGCCTGAGAATGATATAATTCAAATGTTCCCCCAGGAGATTCTGATGTGCAACTCTGGCTGAGAACCACTTGTCTCAACAAGCCATACAGACACATTCCTAAAATGCAATGTGTGTTGCTGGAAGTCAGGCTCCTCATTCCACCCTATGCCTTTTCCAGCCCACAGGGACATCCAGAGGATCTGTTACTAAAGAAGACAGGGAGAACGAATATTCTGGGTGGGCTACTAGCAGATAGGATGCCTGTCAGCACGAACTGGGGGCAAGATGCTTTCTTGTTTACGTCCAGAAGGAGAAAGAGCCTGGCTTTTTCCCCCCAGATGCTCTGAGTTGGCAGGTCTTTGTGTCCCACAGGTTCTAAATGAATCCACTACAGAACCAGTTCTTATCAAGTGAGATGGAATTATTGTGATTGGTTTACCAATGCTTCTTAAACTTTATTATGTAGAGGAATTGCCCAGGAATCTTGTTAAAATGCAGATTTTGATTCAGCAGGCCTGGAGTGGGGCCAAGATTCTGCATTTCTAACAAGCTCCCAGGTGATTAGAATGGCTGTCAGGCATCAATTACAATGTCCACCTTAACTATCAAGCACACCTGATATTTACAGTAGCTGAGGAACGCATTCTTTCCTTGTAGGTGAATATACAAGAGAAGCCAATTATTATCAGAAGGTGCCTAATGAGCAAAGCCAGATTGCAAAGCGTGTATGAAGGCACAGAAGCAAGGAACTGCTCACGTGCGGGGTGAATCAGGAGCTGGAGGTAGGCAGAGTCAGATGGCTGAAGGGTTGGACTTTCATCTGTATTCTGCAGAGCACAAAGCCTCTAAGAGATTTAGCATGAAAAAAAGTCTTTTAGAGTCAAATTTGTTTGGGCAGTGTTGTACACTATGTCCCTCACTTGGATATTTACAATGCATAATTTGATTTTAAAGATACTAAGAAGCCTTTTGTCAAATAAAGATAATACCTCATAAACAGTACAGGTTATATAATTTGTGGAGCCCAGTGCAAAATGATAATTTATCTTTTCCAAAAACTTAAGATTTTCTAGATGACAATGACGGAGCATTAAACCAATTGTGGAAGTCTTCTACTAAAGCTTCTAAAGCTTCAGGCCTTGTGGGACTGCAGGTCACATGCCTGTGAAGCTGCCCTGTTCATGGGGATATTGGGAGCATTAAATGAAATAATGTATGTAAAGTGCTTTAGTGCTTACATGCTGTAAGCATCACTACCAAAGCTACGGTTGGGTCTCAAGCCTGGAATCACCACTACCAAAGCTTACATACTGTAAGCTTACATACTGCAAGCACTAAATAAATAAATAATGATGGTGTTCACACAGCTTTTAGTTAGGACTCTTGGTTGTAACAAAAACTCACTTCATTAAGCTTAAGCAAAAAAAGCAGAATTTATTATAATGATCCAGGTATGTGTTTCAGAATCCAAGGGTAGGGGCGTCTGGGTGGCACAGTCATTGGGCGTCTGCCTTCGGCTCAGCTCATGATCCCGGGGTCCTGGGACTGAGCCCTGCATCGGGCTCCCTGCTCCACAGGAAGCCTGCTTCTCCCTCTCCCACTGCCCCTGCTTGTGTTCCCTCTCTCGTTGTCTCTCTCTCTGTCAAATAAATAAATAAAATCTTAAAAAAAAAACAAAACAGAATCCAAGGGTAGAAGCAGCTAGCAAGGTACAGGAACAAAGGGAAAGAGAGGCATTATTGCGACTCTCCTTTTCTCTCTGAACTCAAGTTTTCTCTATGGGTTCCCTGTCCACACTGTGGGACAAATCAGCTCAGAGATGCGAGGTTCAAGAGACTTCCCAGAGGGAGATTGGGGTCTCTTAATCCCAATTCCACATTCTGAGGGAGGGCTTCTGATGGCTCCATCTATGTTCACCCAGATTAAACAACTGTACATAACTCTTCAGCTATTATCAGCCCAAAGGAAGGGGAAGAAGGCAACATATGTACATCCCAGTGTCTCCCATTCTTACTTGATCATGAGACATTTCTTGAAGAAACATCTATTAGTATTGAACAGAACATACTTGGGAAATGCAGTTGTGGGTGACAGGAAGCAATGGAATGGCTAAAGGAGAGGCAAGAGAGCCAGGAATCAGATTTTCATTTTAGATGGCAGGGAGCAGAACTGACTAGAGAGAACAAGACTGAACACAAGAAGGCTAATTAAGAGCCTGCTATAGAAATCCAGACCTGGCATGCAAGGCTAGTATTAATGATACATGAGGAAAAACTCTCTCCAGAAATATATGGGAAGTGAAAATCCTGTATGAGGGAGGTATAAGAGAAAGAGACAAGGATGCTTCAAAGGACTAACTTGGGGTACTCAGTAGGTCATGGCACTATCAACTGTTGAGATAATACAAGAATTGGGGGTGGGGGATGGGTGTAAGTTGTTTTTGTTTGGTGCCAGGAAGAATATTCAAGTGGGAATATCTAGAAGCGGGCGCCTGGGTGGCTCAGTTGGTTAAGCGACTGCCTTCGGCTCAGGTCATGATCCTGGAGTCCCTGGATCGAGTCCCGCATTGGGCTCCCTGCTCAGCAAGGAGCCTGCTTCTCCCTCTGACCCTCCCCCCTCTCATGTGCTCTCTCTCTCTCTCTCATTCTCTCTGTCTCAAATAAATAAATAAAATCTTTAAAAAAAAAAAAAAAAGAAATATCTAGAAGCCTGGAATGTGGGCCACACGTAAAGGCTTGAGACAGATTCAAATGTCACACATTTTCGATAATAATTAAAAACGGAAAAGCTCAGGCATTCAGCATATGATTGTTGAACACTACTATGGCCCAAGCCCTGGGGGACACAACACACCTGCGTGAACGAAACACACATGGTCCCTGCAGCCCCTCGTGGAGCTTACAGTCGCCCCGGAAGATAAATTAAAAAGCACTCCGTTTCAGAAATACAGAATGTCAGAGTTGTGCAAACCATGGAGAACAAGGTGGATACAGTGCCGCTGCCCTGCCACATTACAGCTGTGTGACAGGGGCACACTACGGTTGGGTCTCAAGCCTGCAATCACCACTACCAAAGCCACGGAGTCAGGATGGCAGCGCGGGTTTGGTCTCTAACTGCTGCGGGTGGGGGCCGGACAGGGCGGGTGCACTTGGCGAGCGCGGGTGATGAAAATCGGCGGCGAGGGAGAATCACTAGCCCAGTAGAACGACCTGAATCTCCTTTGTGTTTACCCCGGCCAAGCAATGTGCTGAGCGGGCTCCACTTGCCCAGGAGGCAACGACTAGAATGACAGTCCACGTGAGGGGTTCACTTTTCCACCCAAAACACGTCTCCACCGTCTTGCTGCGGGGAGAGGGTGAGGATGAAACCTACGGGCCTGGCTTTCTGTCTGGCTCCTGTGGGTGCCAGCACCCCAGAAGTGAAGTTCGAGGAGTACCGCGCGGTCAAGGGCAATGACACCCGCACAAGCGGTTGGCGGAGAACAATGAGCTACCGGGGAGGAAGCGGAGGGTAAGCGAATTCGGAAGTCGAGGCCCCACGCGGGAAGACAGAGGCGAACGCGGCGCTCGGCGACACCACGCCTGCGCCACCCGAACTCAGGCTAGCGTCCCCGTCTGGCCGCGCCGCCGCCGAGCCCAGGACCAGGCGCGAGCCCGCAAGGTGAAGGCGGGGGAGCGCATGCCTGAGGGACGGCCGAAAAGCGCGAGCGCAGAGAGCGTGCGCACGCGCAGAACTCCCGCCGGCCGGCGCCCGGAGCGCGGGAGAAGCGACGGAAGCCACTGAGAGGAGCCGCACCTCGGTGAGTGCTCCCCCTCCCCTTTCTCCCGGAGTGCCTTGCGCGCGCCCGGTGGGCGGGGGGGGAGGGGAGGGGAGGCGGCGGTGGCAGCCATGTTGTTGTGAGTCTCTGTGTCTCACCCTCGGTACTTCGGTGGTTCGGAGGAGGAGGGGGAGGAGAAGGAGGAGGTGGGGTGGGGGGGAGGGAGGTAGGTGGAGAAAGAAGATATTGCCGCCACCGAAGGCGGAGGAGGGAAGGACGGCCAAGAGCGACGCCGCCGTGTGCCCAACGGTCGGTGTCCCCGGCTGAGGCAGCGCGGCCGCAGCAGCCCCGTAAGTCAGTCCGCGTTTGCTCCCTCTCCCCGTGCTCTGGCGGCGCAGGAGCTGGCTTCCCGGGCTTTGTGTGGCGGTCTCGGCGGGAGCAGCCCGCAGGGCGGGAGGGCGGATGGGGCCTGCGGGCAGCCCGGGAAGGCTGCGGCCTGGGGCCCGGGGCCCGCTCGCACAATGCGGGGGGAGGGGTGCCGGAAGGGGGTGTGCGCCCGGCTCGGGGGGGCTGCTCGGCTCTCCCGTTTCCTTTCCTCCCCCACGCCACTGCCTCGCGGCGCTGGGGACCCACCCCACTAGTCCTGGGTTTCTCGGCGCTTGGGGTTAGGGACCGAGCTGTCCGCTCAGCCCATGGTCGTTAAGAGGGGAGAGGCCGGTAGATCCAGAGAAGTGTGCGAGTTGGAAGTGGGCGAAGAGGAAGGAGTGGGTTTATGAAAACAAGTGTGGGAATTCTCGGGGAGCCGAGTGTGTCCGGGAAAAGCTTTCGGCAGACAGGTGTGGGTATGAAGGAAACAGCGACTTGGGTTAGACTCATTAGGTGCCATTATTAAGGAATGTTATGTTTCTGTTACCGGAACAGATTTCGACACTCAGGTGTATAAATTAAAACGAAAGAAAAGATTAAAAGCTTCAGGCATTTTAGCAATAGTTTTGTGTCTGAATTGGGCCAAATTTTGGGATAATTGTTTAAAGTTTTATTCCCAAACGCGTGTAAAAGTTATGCTGCTTCTGAGAACACAGCTAGGGAAAACCCATTTTTCTTAACTTCGTTTTTCATTCTAACACATATTTAAACATTCTGGGGGGTTAATATTGCGAGCGTATTAGGTGTAATAAGACAATCATGTCGGTTAAAGTTAGGGTTTCGGACTTTGTGAGATTTTAACGTAAGAAAACTGGTGATAGGTTTTTTTCGGTAAAGGTTTTTAGGGAAAGCTTTATTAGACAAATGCTTTTAAACGCTTACGAGAAATATAATATCTGTAAGGGTATATCAAAAAACCAATTTTAATAAAGGGAGTTACCTAAGGATTTTAAAAGCTTGTTTACTGCTTAGATTTCGTATTTAATAGGTGACTCACCATGTGACCTGGAGTATCGGAGGACGATTTAAGGAATTCTGGCTAGGAATCGTAGGACAAATATTTTTAATTGGTTTCTTTTTAGAGATGATTTGCTTCATCTGCACAGGCAGCGTGAATAGTTGTTGATACTTCCCTTTTGCATGAATGTCTTTTAAAATTCAATTTTTGGTGAACTTAAGTTTTGTAGAATTGTCTTTTGGTGTCCTAAAGGGCGGTTCTTTGTACCCAGTAAAGGTTTACACTGATGTAAAAAATTATATTTCAGAATCCTGGTTCTTAAGCTTTTAAGTTTTTTTTTCTTATTTGTACAAGTCTGGCTATTTAATCTTCAAGTTAGATTTGCTATTAACAAACTTGAACATTTTCAAGAAAATTTAAACTTTAATTTTTATGCGTAGTTTACTTAATTTGAGTGCAAAGTTCCCTTAGATGTTTTTAATATTTAGTAAGATTTCCACTTAAAAGTCTAAATTACTGCCATATTTAAATTGGTCTTACAAGGTTTGTACACCTTAATAGTCCAGTTTTTCTTAGTCCAGTTTTTCTTAGGTAAGCCAAACTATGCAGTCTGAACAAAGGTAATACTAGGATTTTGTTTCTCTTAAACCTTCCATACTTGTTTATAAATCTTTCTGGTGTTGTAATATAATTTGTCTTCCTGTGTAGGTACTTAGAAGTAACTATAATAGAGATTTGGGCCAGGTCTGACATCCAAATCCAATCTGGTCAGTGACCAGATAGTCTTGCTTTTTATAGACATTGACAAGATCTTCATAATATTAAGTGGAGGTTGGTTCCTGTCTCCTGGACTCAAGTTCTCCATACTTCCTAATTCAATGAACTTTAAATTTGTTGGATTTTTAACATAGCAAAATAATCTGTATTTTTTTTCACGTTTTTAAGGTTTAGGATTTTAAATATCTGAGTGTATCTCGTATGGCTTTGGCATGCAGTTTGTGGCTGTTTTACTGACGTGTGTGATTAATATAAAAATTGTACTAATAACTAAAATTGGTTTGTGATGTATTAGATTTCTTGCTGTTTTTAAGGCATTAAAAACAGTCTGACTTGGCTCCTGTTGTCCCACTTGACTCTTGCCGGATGAATTTGTAAGAAGGAACTGATAAGAGTTTGACTTAGCCTTTCTCTTTTTCTCTTTGGAAGTCTGCCCCCTGCAGAAAGCACTTTGTTCTGCTTCTTGAAGCCACCATGATAGACTCTGCGCCTTTTTGGAGGACCATCTGTTGTCCAGTGCTATTTCTGACTGGTTTAGGATAATTAAGGGGTATGGTGGTAGGAACCCCATTGGCCTAGGTCTAAATTAGTCGTTCCATTGTACTTTGGTCAGTAAAAGGAGATAGTTGAATTGCTATCAGTCTAGTTCCTGTGTGTCTCACTTCTGAATTCTGATGTGGTGGAAAAATTTTCCTTCAAACCTTATCATTTAGAAGCTAATATTTTAATAATGATTTTTATATTTAGGAAAGTAGAAGGTGTTTTTCACTTAAAATGTATTGCTTTTGTAGTGGGAAAAGTGAATTTACAGAGCTATTACTTTGAAGCCTTTCCAGTGAAACAGTATAGAATTATTACATAGGTAGTTTCATGGTAAATGCTTTTTTATTCTCAGAGTTTCAGGTAGCAGTATGTTTACACATAAGGTTAATGTATTTTTTTTCCTTAGTGACTTTTTCGTCCAACTCAAAAGATCCAACTTTATAAATAAAAAATTAAGACTTGGGGTGCCTGGGTGGCTCAGTCGTTAAGGGTCTGCCTTTGGCTCGGGTCATGATCCTGGGGCCCTGGGATCGAGCCCCACATCGGGTTCCCTGCTCGGCAGGAAGCCTGCATCTCTCCCACTCCCCATGCTTGTGTTCCCTCTCTCGCTGTCTCTCTTTGTCAAATAAAGAAATAAAAAATCTTTTTTAAAAAAATTAAGACTTGCCTAATTAAACAGTGTCACCTTCTAAAGAGTCATTTAATTTTTTTTTTAAAAAAAGATTTTATTTGTGGGGCACCTGGGTGGCCCAGTCGGTTAAGCGTCTGCCTTCGGCTCAGGTCATGATCCCAGGAGAGTCCCACGTTGGGCTCCCTGCTTGGCGAGGAGCCTGCTTCTCCCTCTTCCCCTGCTTGTGTGCTTTCTCTCTCTCGCTATCTCTCTCTCAAATAAATAAATAAAACTTAAAAAAAAAAAAGATTTTATTTGTCAGAGAGAGAGCGTGAGTGAGAGAGCACAAGCAGGGGGAGCGGCAGGCAGAGGGAGAAGCAGGCTCTCTGCTGAGCAAGGAGCCTGATGGCCGGACTCAATCCTAGGACTCTCCCCAGTCGAAGGCAGATGCTTAACCAGATTGAACCACCCAGGCGTCCCGAGTCATTTAATTCTTAATGAAATTGTGGACATTTTTGTCTTTTGTTGACCTTTTTCTTAAATGAAAAGTTTATTTGACCGTTTCCTGGCTCCTTTATTTTTCTAAAGTGCCTTTTTTTTTTTAAGATTTTATTTATTTGACAGGGAGAGAGACAGAGAGGGAACCCAAGCAGGGACAGTGGGAGAGGGAGAAGTAGGGCTCCCGCTGAGCAGGGAGCCCAATGCAGGGCTCGATCCCAGGACTCCGGGATCATGACCTGAGCCAAAGGCAGACACTTAATGACTGAGCCACCCAGGCGCCCCTCTAAAGTGCTTTAAAGAATTAAAGTATGGGTTATTCAAGCATGTTGGCAGAAATCATAGTTTCTTTAGTATATTTCACCTCTGCAGATTTAGCTGCTGTAATCCCATCCATTTTTAGTTTACGTATTACAGATTTTTACTTTTTTTAAAAAAGATTTTATTTATTTATTTGACACAGAGAGCGCGCAGACTCCCCGCTGAGCAAGGAGCCCGATGTGGGGCTCGATCCCAGGCCCCTGAGATAATGACCTGGGCTGAAGGCGAGCCGCCCAGGCGCCCCTAGATTTTTACTTCTTATTCACTTACTGTTCTCTTTTAGAGAGATAAAAGATGTTGGAGTAGAGTACTAGAAAAACATGCAAAGGTGTACACCTTATGTTCATATCCCAGGATTTCGCTTCCAAGTACAAAAAAGGGGAAGAAGTGTGAAGGGAGAAGGGGTAGTTGGAATGTCAGAATACTTTGGACTGAAAATGGGACAGGGAAAGAAAAAAGGCAGTCATTATCACCTACCTAAGGCGAAAGGTGCATTTGAACCACAAAACTTCCCTTCCAGGAAGGGATTGGTGAAATGGACTATAAAACGTTACAAAACCATCTATTGAACACCTGCCCAGGAGAATAAAACCTGCAACTGACTGCCAGAGTATATAAAAAATGGTGTGTGATGTGACAGGGGATGGGGTATAAAAGGCTCTTTTCACACTTTTTTTTTTTTTTTTACATTTATTTATTTGAGAGAGTGAGAGCACACGAGGTGGGGGCAGAGAGCATCCTCAAGCAGACTCCCTGCTGAACATGGGGCCCAATGCAGTGCTTGATCCCAGGACCCTTGAGATCATGACCTGAGCCCAGATCAAGAGGCAGTGCTTCATCAACTGAGCCACCCAGGCACCCCATATCTTTGTGATTTCTATTGTAGTGGACATCTCATATCAAGAGTTTTAGATCTCAAAGTGGTGATCTGTGATTTTAGGCATGGTTTTTGAAAGACTTATTTAGGGATCAGTGGGATATCCTCTTGACTGTGTAAGATGCAACTGGTTTTATTCATTCAGACATTAAAGAAGGTAAATGAGTAGTAGAGACAAGCTAACCCTAAGTATAGGTCTTTGCTAGGCAGTCAAATAAAGCAAATTGTATGTAGAGAAAAATATGGGTGGTTTTTGTCTGATTTTGTTTAATACCAAAAATTATATACAGATAGGAGCTACTTGTGTTTTCCATTTTGGTGATCAGGTCATTTATTAACATCTATTTAGTATTTTATCAGCACTTTAAGCCTGAATAAATGTAAAATAGTAAATTTTCTGTAGTACAATCTGAATCTTTAAAACATATAAAATAAGTAAGATTAGCAGTTTTGAGAAGATGATAGCTGCAGTTTTCCCTGGAGATGTTTTCTTGGACCACCTTGCAGTTGAAATACAGTTGACTGCTGAAAAGGAATGCTAGGGGAAAGCCTTAGGTGCCTTCATTTAATCTCTAAGTTGGTTGCTCCTACACTAGCAGAAATGGGAGTACTCTATGTAGGAACTTGCCAAAGATAAATTGTTTGCTAATTTTTATTTTAAGTCTGGTTGAGAAGATGGTCCTGGAGTATTATTTGAGGAGCATTCAGTCCCATTTGTTACTCTGGATATTCTAAGTTTTACCTTCTCATCAGAGTAGACTACCAGAAACTTGCACACATTTTTTTGAGATTTGTAGGCCTGTGATGTGCCAGACTTTGTTTAGATATTGGTGGTACCAGATCCTTGTTAATTGAGTTTATAGCAAAGCGAAGAGTAAGATGATTAAACTTGTGATAGCAGTGCAGTACACTAAGTGCCACGCATATTGTGTTAAAAAAGTGCGGTGGACTCACATAGGTAGACGTTGCAGGGGTCAGGAAGAGCTTTTCACATGAGGTTAAGTTAGTCTTTTTTTTTTTTTTTTTAATTTATTTATTCATGAGAGTCAGAGAGAGAGATAGAGAGAGGCAGTGGCAGAGGGAGAAGCAGGCTCCCCACCTAGCAGGGAGCCCGATGCAGGACTCGATCCCAGGACCCTGGGATCGTGACCTGAGCCGAAGGCAGATGCTTAACCATCTGAGCCACCCAGGCGTCCCTTTTTTTTTTTTTTTTTTAAGATTTTATTTATTTATTTGACAGAGAGAGACACAGCGAGAGAGGGAACACAAGCAGGGGGAGTGGGAGAGGGAGAAGCAGGCTTCCCACTGAGCAGGGAGCCTGATGCGGGGCTCGATCCCAGGACCCTGGGATCATGACCTGAGCCGAAGGCAGATACTTAACAACTGAGCCACCCAGGTGCCCTGAGGTTAAGTTAGTCTTAAAAAGACTTGAGAGGGGCATCTTGTTGGCTCAGTCAGTAGAGCATGCAACTCTTGGTCTCGGGGTCATAAATTCAAGCTCCATGTTGGGCTTGGAGCCTACTTAAAATGGAAAAAAAAAAAAAGACTTGGAGAAATTAATTTAGTCAAGAGATAGGTGAAATGGCATTCAGCTGGAGGGATTAGTATGGGTAGTGACCCTGATAGGGGAGAATAGCAGAACTTGACATGGAAATAGGGAAAATTGAAAAGATATGACTGGGGGCACCTGGGTGGCTCATTCGGTTAAGCATCTGCCTTTGGCTTAGGTCATGATCCCAGGGTCCTGGGATCGAGCCCCGTATCGGGCTACCTGCTCAGTGGGGAGCCTGCTTCTCTTTCTCTCTCTGCCTACTTGTGCTTTCTCTCTCTGTCAAATAAATAAATAATCTTAAAAAAAAAAAAAAAAAGATATGACTGGACGGGTGCCTGGGTGGCTCAGTCGGTTAGGAGTCTGCCTTCTGCTCAGGTCATGATCCCGGGACCTGGAATCGAGCCCCATGTAGGGCTCCCTGCTCAGCGGGAGCCTGTTTCTCCTTCACCCTTTGCCTGCTGCTCCCCCTGCTTGTGCGCATGCACATGTGCTTCCCCCTCCCCATGATAAATAAAATCTTAAAAAAAAAAAAGAAAAATGATTGGAGAGATAAGTAGGGGGACCCACCGGATTTAAAGGCTTTTTCTGATTTGGATAATCCTGAAAGACTTCGGATATCCAAGATTATAACTTGGGAAGATTTAGACCATATTGTCCTGGAACGCTTACAGAATTAACTGTGGAATTGCTTTCCCTGGATTGTGTTACAAGTTAGGTGCATGGCTTTCCTTGAGGGACTGACTATAAAAAATAAGATTATGAAACCTTGTATCTGTTGAGACAATGTTGTTGGGATTTTCTATTATAATTCTGTGTCCTCTGTAATATCCCGTATAAGAAATTTCTTTGAAAGCTTAGTGCTAGAAATATGGTTACCTATGAGGAATTGTTGGTATATTTTTTTTTCTATGGATAGTGAGTATTGTATGTAATTAATTGTGTTTTCTCCCCTTTTATCTTTGTATCTTCAGAAGTTAAACTTAAGAGTTTACTTGCTATTTTGTTATTAATATTTGCTTTGTTATTTTTCTAAGATTAGTTTTTGTTTTAGTGTGCATATTTCCTGTGAGATATTTCACGTACTTTTCAGAAATTGTTATTTAGGGGTGCCTGGGTGGCTCAGTCAGTTAAGTGTCTGCCTCAGGCTCAGGTCATGATCTCACGGTTCTGGGATCGAGCCCCACTTGGGCTCCATGCTCAGTGGGGAGTCTGATTCTCCCTCCCCCTCTTCCCCTGCCCCTCTTCCCCTCCCTACTCCTCATGCTTTCTCTCTCTGTCTCAAATAAATAAAATCTTTATAAAAAGATTTTTTTTTTAATTTAAGGGGCACCTGAGTGGCTCAGTAGGTTAAGCATCTGACTTTTTTTTTTTTTTTAAGATTTTATTTATTTGACAGAGAGGGACACAGTGAGAGAGGGAACACGAGCAGGGGGAGTGAGAGAGGGAGAAGCAGGCATCCTGCTGAGCAGGTAGCCCGATGTGGGGCTCGATCCCAGGACCCTGGGATCATGACCTGAGCCGAAGGCAGATGCTTAACGGCTCAGCCACGCATGCACCCCAAGCATCTGACTCTTGATCTCAGCTCAGGTCTTGATCTCACAGTTGTGAGTTCAAGCCCTGAGTTGGGCTCCACACTGGGCATGGAGCCTACTTAAAAAAAATTGTTTTCTTTTTTTATTTAAATGCATGTAAAACAAGTTTCATCATTTAAAATCTACTCAGGAATAGACCTTTTTTGGTATATAAGGTAGTCCTGGAAACTTAACAAATTTGGTTTCTCTTTTCAGACATTGTAGCCTAGGCATTTGTTTTTTTTAATTAATTTATTTATTTATAAAGATTACTTATTTGTCAGAGAGAGTGAGCGAGCACAGGCAGAGGAAGTGACAGGCAGAGGGAGAAACAGAGTCCTCGCTGAGCAGGGAGCCTGATAGGGGACTTGATCCCAGGACACTTAACCAACTGAGCTGTCCAGGCATCCCTATCTATCTATCTATCCATTTTTTTAAAAGATTTTATTTATGTATTTGACAGAGAGCGAGAGAGGGAACACAAGCAGGGGGGAGTGGGAGAGGGAGAAGCAGGCTTCCCGCTGAGCAGAGAGCCCGATGCGGGGTTCCATCCCAGGACCCTGGGATCATGACCTGAGCCGAAGGCAGACGCTTAACAACTGAGCCACCCAGGCACCCCGCTATTTATTTATTTTTTAAACTAATTTCTATACCCAACTTGGGGCTGGAACTTACATCCTGGAGATCGAGTCGCATGCTCTTCTGAGCCAACTAGGTGGCCAGTAGACATTTGTTTTTTTGTTGTTGTTTTCTAAGCAACTACTTGGAAAGTTTTTGTTTTGTTTAAATTGTTTTTTTGTTTTGTTTTGTTTTTTATTTACTTGAGAAAGAAAGAGAGGGAGAGCACAAGCAGAGGGAGCAGCAGAAGGAGAGGGCTGAGCAGGGAGCCCGACATGGGGCTCAATCCCAGGACCCTGAGATCATGACCTGAGCCAAAGGCAGACTCTTAACTAAACTGAGCCACCGAGGCACCCTGGAAAGTTTTTTAAAACTAAAACATCTTAATCATCTGAGCCACCCAGGCGCCCCTGCTCAAAATAACTTCTTTTGCATTAACATATTTACAGAAGAAAGTTATGGTAATACTGGATTAAAGTTAAGCCATTTTAACTGTAGGACTTACTGTGTGAAAATGAATTCTGTAGTGACCATGTGCTCAGCTTGCAAAAAAACAAATGGGTACTAGGGAGCAGCATATAAATGTATTGGACAGGGAACCTCTTATTTCAAAGAACACTGTGAGTTGGTGATTAAGGAAAACACTTTGGAAAATTCTGGTCTAAAGAAAAAAATCCGGGATGCCTGGGTGGCTCAGTCGGTTAAGTGTCTGCCTTCAGCTCAATTCACGAGCCCAGAGTCCTGGGATCGAGTCCCGCATCAGACTCCCTGATCAGTGGGGAGCCTGCTTCTCCCTCTGCCTGCTGCTCCCCCTGCTTGTGCACACGTGCGTGTGCTCTCTCTCTCTTCTCTAATAAATAAATAATACCGTAAGAAAAATAAAAAGAACATTTAGAAAAAAATCCCTTTTAAAACTGAATTCGAGTCTGCTGCTTAGAATGGTTTTTATTTTTTCTCGGTTGTCTCAGATCATGCATTGAAATGACTCCCTTTAGTTCTGTTACAACCTAACATTTCTTAGGATATTTCTCCTTGGTGCTATATTGATTCTGATTGATTATGTATAATAATTGAAAACTACTAGATAGCCATTTGAGACAAGTCTTCACTTTTTATTTTTTTTAAAGATTTTATTTATTTATTTGAGAGAGAGAGAATGAGAGAGAGCGAGTACATGGGGAGGGAGGGTCAGAGGGAGAAGCAGACTCCCTGCCGAGCAGGGAGCCCAATGCGGGACTCGATCCAGGGACTCCAGGATCATGACCTGAGCCGAAGGCAGTCGCTTAACCAACTGAGCCACCCAGGCGCCCCGACAAGTCTTCACTTCTTAGGCATTCAACCTAGTACTAAAGTGAATTGAAAATAACACAGGATCACTGGTACTTTATTCTGTGATAAAGCCTCTGAACTATAGTGCATTTAAACAGTATTAATATGGGACCTTTAAAAAAAACTTTATTTTGCTAACTTTAGTGAGCGTTACAACACAAAAAATGCAAAGATAAAGCCAGTAGTACCTCCTATCCTACCAGAGTTCAGTGTTTATTTTGTTACAGTCCACACAAATACATAATTATGGTATTGCTTCTCTCTTTTAAAAAAAAATGGGATTGGGGCTCCTGGGTGGCTCAGTCGTTAGGTGTCTGCCTTCGGCTTGGGGCATGGTCCCAGGGTCCTGGGGATCGAGCCCCATGTCAGGCTCCCTGCCAGGCGGGATGCCTGCTTCTCCCTCTCCCGCTCCCTGTGCTTGTGTTCCGTCTCTCGCTGTGTCTCTGTCAAATAAATAAATAAATAAAATCTTAAAAAAAAACCCAAACAAACAGGATTGTATGATAACACCTTAGGCAACTTGGTGTTTTTATTTAATATCATAGACATTTTACTGTATTTGTATATTTAACTTTAATAACTTAGAACATTCAGTACATAGATTTTTATTTTGCTAAACCATTTTTCTGTTGAGTTTGTGCTCAATTTTTTTTATTTTTTATTTTTATTATTTATTTATTATTATTTTTAAAATGTTTTATTTATTTATTCATGAGAGAGAGAGAGAGAGGCAGAGGCAGGCTCCCCGCCTAGCAGGGAGCCCGATGTGGGACTCTGTCCCAGGACCCTGGGATCATGACCTGAGCCGAAGGCAGACGCTTAACCATCTGAGCCACCCAGTTGCCCCTTTTATTTTTTATTTAAATTCAAGTAATTAACATAGCGTATTATTAGTTTTAGAGGTACGTTGTTCAATTCTTATTTTTGAAGCACTGGAAGCAGTGCTGCAGTAACTGTTGTTATGCTGTTCATTCTTTTCGTGTTGGTGCTGTTTATGTTAAGGTAAATTCCTGGGTTAGAGGATTTTATGTTGATTTTTTAAACAAGAAAATATTCGCTCATTATGGTAGATCATTAATACTCTAGAAAGCACTTATATTTTAATTTCATATATTATCTCATTTATTTTTCACAGTAATCCTGTGAGGGAGGCATATTCTCATTTGCAAACGGGAAAAGAGGACCAGTGTTCAACTGTTCTGAGTTCGTTCACCTAGTTTGGGACAAACATGGAACCATATTCTAGATCTTTTGATTGAGATTCATCTGTTACACCATGATGAATGATTAATAATTTTTTTATTTGGAAAACCAGTAGAGTGTGTGTGGATATATTCCTTAGCTATAACTGTTAACGGTAATGTGTAAGGGTCTCAGTCCTATCCATACAGGGAAGCATCATCTGGAGAACTTAAAAAAAATACTAATAAAAATCTGTCCCTGTTTCCCTGCCTGGACTAATTCAAGTAAGTTTTATATAAGTGGGAACTGAGTGTGCAGTTTTAAATCTTCTACCTAGATTCTGATGCACCAAGGTTTTGAGAACTAGTGGCCTTAAAATTGGGGGTACATGAAAAATTTCCAAAATGTTAGCACATTTAGTTTTCTGGGAATCAGTTAACAGGTCCTCCTTATATATACTAAGAAATGCACACCTCTGATCCATCCCAAATCTTAATGTGGTATGTTTTACAGACAGTTAAGCCTTTAGGGCACAAAACTTAAAAAGTTAGCTTCCTTTAGTGGTTTAGCTCATTGAGTCTTAATTCATTCACATTGCTGTTAGGAATGAAAACATAGGATAGAACTGTAAGTATTTTGGCTTCTATTGGGAATTCAGATCAGTGATTGGGCAATAGGAGTAATGGCAAATTAAAAAAAAAAAACACAGCTCACCATGGGATGTCTGGGTGGCTCAGTCGTTTGAGTGTCCAGCTCTTGGTTTCAGCTCAGGTTATGATCTTACGGCAGTGGGATAGAGTGGTTCATGCTCAGCAGGGAGTCTGCTTAAGTTCCTCTCCTCCTCCCCCGCTCATGCATGCACTTTCTCAAAAATCTTTTTTATTTTTAAGATTTATTTGAGAGAGAGGAAGAGTGAATGGGGGGAGGGGCAGAGAGAGAGAATCTCAAGTAGACTCTGCATTGAGCATGGAGCCAAACATGGGGCTCAATCCCAAGGCCCAGAGATCATGACCCGAGCTAGAATCAAGAGTCAGGTGCTAAACCAACTGAGCCACCCAGGCATTCCAAAATAAATCTTTAAAAAATAAGATAAAAGTTTAAAAAACAGTTTGTGTCTTCTTTCCTAAGCCTTTCTCAATACTTACTAAGCTGAAACAATACTATGAAATTTACTTTGAAAGCAAGAAATATGGGGGCACCTGGGTGGCGCAGTCAGTTAGGCATCTGCCTTCAGCTCAGGTCGTGATCCCAGGGTCCTGGGCTCGAGCCCTGCATCGGGCTTTCTGCTCAGCAGCAAGTCGGCTTCTGCCTCTCCCTCTGTGATCTCTCTCATTTTCGCTCTCTCAAATAAAATAATCCTAAAAAAAAAAAGAAAGCTAGAAATATGTAAATCATGTTTATCACAGCATACTGTCAAATATATTGAGGAATTTAAAAGGTATGATTTGGTTGGTTCCTTGTTTTTTTTTTTTTTTACACACTTTGAGGAATATATCAGAGTAGGGTAGAACTAACCTACATGAAGTGGTTAGAAACGAAGTGCTAGCTACATATAAGTACAATGCCTTTAAATCAGGTGAGAAAATATTTAGATCTACAAATTAGATTTTGCTTTCTTAAAACCCAAAGTGTCATGAAGGTGTGGCTAGAGATATTTACTATAGTAGGTATTGGGTATACATGTAAATTTCTTTATATTGCCTTAAAAACCCTTAGAGGTTTACAAATAAGACCAGAATATTTTTCTTTTAAGTGATGGCCTAGTTTATGGAAAAGATGTTTTTCTGGTGTGTTTCTTTGTAAGTCGTACATAGCTTATGTATAGGTGTACTTTTTTTTTTTTTGAAAGATTTTATTTATTTGACATGGGGGTGCAGGCACAGGCAGGAGGAGCGGCAGGCAGAGGGAGAAGCAGGCTCCCTGCTGAGCAAGGAACCCGATGTGGGGCTGGTTCCCAGGACCCTGGGATCACAACCCAAGCCGAAGGCAGTCGCTTAACCAACTGAGCCACCCAGGTGCCCCATGTATAGGTGTACTTACGAAATACTTGAGTATTACCATGTAAAACTTGAGTTTTACCACGTAAGGCCATTGATTTCCAAGCTGACTTGACAGTAAGAACTATATAAATGTGTTTAGTGATTTCCAGCATGTATATATTTAAATATTTTCTTTTTTTTTAATGATTTTATTTATTTATTTGACAGAGAGACACAGTGAGAGAGGGAACACAAGCAGGGGGAGTGGGAGAAGGAGAAGCAGGCTTCCCGCCGAGCAGGGAGCCCGATGTGGAACTCGATCCCAGGACCCTGGGATCATGACCCGGGCTGAGGGCAGACTCTTAATGACTGAGCCACCCAGGCTCCCCTATATTTAAATATTTTCAAAGAGATAAGTAATGAATGGGAAATACTCAAGGAGTGAATAATTACAGAATGTAAAATAAAAATCATGCATTTCCTTTTCCCAGATGTGTCACTAATAACAGTTGTGTCACAGTTTCTGATTGTTTTCTGTGTATCCGTATATGTTTTTTTCCTGTTTTTACAAAAGTTGGATGATAGAGTGCTTTTCATCTTGCCTTTTCACTTATATTCTGGCTTTTTGTTTTTTCATATATGCCTAAATACATTTATCTCATGCTTTTAAATGGACTCATAGTTGATAATGTTATCAGTTTCCCTCTCCCTATTAATACTATCCTTAGTATTCTTCCTTTGATCCCCTCCCTCATTTCATGGAACACTGGTGTGACCAGAATAGTTTGCATAATTGTGCTACATGTTGTTTTCTATCCTAATTCTCATATAGAGAAGTTTTAAAGTCTTAACAGATGGGCGCCTGGGTGGCTCAAGTCGGTTAAGCATCTCCCTGCGGCCCAGGTCATGATCCCAGAGTCCTCACTGCTCAGCCGGGGGTCCTGCTTCTCCCTCTCCCTCTGTCTGCTGCTCCCCCTGTTTGTGCTCACGCACTCTCTCTCTGTCAAATAGATAAATAAAATCTTTTTTTTTTTTTTTTTAAAGATTTTATTTATTTGACAGAGACACAGTGAGAGAGGAAACACAAGCAGGGGGAGTGGGAGAGGGAGAAGCAGGCTTCCCCGCAGAGCAGGGAGCCTGATGTGGGGCTCAATCCCAGGACCCTGGGATCATGACCTGAGCCGAAGGCAGACGCTTAACGACCGAGCCACCCAGGCGCCCCTGGATAAATAAAATCTTTAAAAAAAAAGTCTTAACAGGTAATATGTTATTAATACATTGAAAATACCAATTAGGGTGCCTGGGTGGCTCAGGTGGTTAAGTGTCTGCTTTCGGCTCAGGTCATGATCCCAGGGTCCTGGGATCGAGTCCCACATCGGGCTCCCGGCTCAGCGGGGAGCCTGCTTCTCCCTCTGACCCTCTCCCCTCTCATGCTGTTTCTCGCTCGCTCGGTCTCTAAAAAATAAATAAAATCTTTAAAAAAAAAAAAAGAAAATACCAATTAAATGCCATGGGAATTAAGAAAAAGATTGTTTGGGAGTAGGTTTTGATGGAAAAAGTGGCATTTGAGCCAAACTTTGAGTTTGTAGTATTTGCATATGAACAGATAAATGGCAAAGACCTGTCCAGGGGACTTGAATAGTGTAAGCAAAAGGATGATGGGCGGGGGGTGCGGGAGGGGGAACTTTAAGAGAGTTGTATAGTTAACATATAAGCTGACTTCCGGTTTATGCTTGGTTGGTATGGAAAAGAACATGGAGCCTTTGGAGTCTTGACAGTATCACATCTGCCATTTTAGTAGTTTTGTCTGTGAGGATATGGAAATTGGCCACAGTTTCCTTATTTGTAAAGTAAGAATACAGTATCTACTTTGCTGGATAATAGAATTAGATCTAATGTGCCTAGTACAATCTCTGGCATGACATTGAGTGTGAAATAAACTTTGTTCCCTGGGGGCATCTGGGTGGCTTGGTTGAGCTTCTGACTCTTGATTTTAACTAAGGTCATGATCTCAAGGGTTGTGAGGTCAAGCCCCATGTTGGGCTCCACGGTCAGGAGGGAGTCTGCTTGAGATTGTTTCCCTCTCCACACAGGTGCATGCTCACTCAAATAAATAAATCTTAAAAAAAAAAATTGTTCTCTTTGGGGGATGGTGTCTGATAAAAATTAGTCCAGAGATGTTTGTGTTCATTTGGAAATCAGTTTTTGGGAAAAAAATTTCATATGCCACTTGTCAAAAATACGGTTGAGAAAGTAATCAGGGATACTGAGTTTATACAATAGCTTGGAACCTGAGTCCGTTAACCTTGTGGGGAGTAACTACTTTTATAAGCTGCAGTTTATAAATGTTTGTTTAGAAAGGGGGGAGTGGTTTCAAATTGTGCTTAACCCTCAAGGCCCAGCTTGAATACCATCTGCTTCACATGGCCTTCTGTCATATTGTTATATTTTATTAAGCTTTATTATGGAAATATTAAACACAGAAGTAGAATAATGCATTGCATCTTCAGGTATCTATCATTGATTCAACCTTACGTGAAATCTAGTATTTTACTTTTTATAAAATAGTATTTCAAAGTAACTCCCAGACAGCAGGCCAGTTTAAGCATAAATTCTCTGGGGCGCCGAGGTGGCTCAGACAGTTAAGCATCCGACTCTTGATCTCACTCAGTGCCCCTGATGAGGACTTATTAAAATATATAATCCTCTTACTATTATTACCACTAACAAAATTCATGAATATCATATATACTCATTCTGTATTTAGATTTCCCTGATTTTCTCAAAGTCTTTTTTATAGTTGGTTTATTAAAATCATGATTCAGAGAAGGTTTCCACAATATATTTGACATTTTAGCCTCTTAGTCTGAATAATATTCTCCTTCTGTCCTCCCCCTTTACACGTTTTGGATTAGACAATTACTTTCTTGTGTTATCTCTTGACTTTGTGCTTTTATATTGCTCATACGTCTGATAAACAGTATTTAGATCTGGCGACTTTATTGACTTTATTGAGATTGGGGTTTAGTGGGTTATTTTTTTGAGACAACTTTTCATAGATGGTGGTGCTGTTTCATATTTTATCATGGGGCAATATATTCGCTTGTTTTACTTTTAAGATGATAGCATATTAAATTACTTAAAATGTTAATTCAGAAATACTGCCTTTGGGGGAGCTCATTTCATAATATATCTTTGATATTTCAGATGTATCTTTGACTCATTGGAGTCACTTTGTGTTATCTAAGTTTTTTCAGGCATGTCATCTTTACTTCCAGTTTATTTGACCTGCTTCTCTTAGGTGTTATCTAAAAGTTTGTTTGAGGTCGATTTAGTTTGGAGATCTTCTCTAAGCAGTATTTCATGTTTCAAAATAAAAGAATTTCCTTAAGCAGTATTTTATTTCTCAAAATAAAGCAATTGCGAGAATGCCTTGTAAAACAAGAGACTTCATAAGGACTCAAATACATGGTAATATCCTTTGAGAGAATTTTAAGGAAAAAAAATCTTGCCTCATATTTGCATATATGTAAGTTAAATATTTATCCTGTTTTGCCTGTTTGAGAATATGTTCTGAGATTTATCCTCAGCTAACACAGTCTTACATGGAAATTCTTGGTAAATTTGTATTTAGTGGCTAAATGCTGATGTTGGAATAATCTAATTTCTAATCTTATTAGAAGATTTGAGGTAGGGTCTTTGAAGATTTCTGGTTTCTGGGAATCTATATTAATACTTGTGTTTGTGTGTCCAAATTTTATTCAAAACATAAAAACTTGACTTTTCCTTAGTATAGTTGTGTCAGTCATACTGTTTTTTATTGCTGGGAAAACAAGCATCTATAATTACCCCATGAAGTATGTGGACAAACGAGTAGCAAATATCAAAAATGTTGATGTGGTTCTTGGCTCAACTACTAGCTAAGTGACTTGGTCAGCACCATTAGAAAAGTGTATGATTCAAGGGAAACAAGCAAAAATGAACTTATTGGGACTTCAAGATAAAAAGCTTTGGCACAGCGAAGGAAACAAATCAACAAAACTAAAAGGCGGCCTTGAGAATGGGAAAAGGTATTTGCAGATGAAGGGTTAGTATTCACAATCTATAAAGAACTTCTTAAACTCAACACCCAAAAACCAAATAATCCAGTTAAGAAATGGGCAGAAGACATGAATTAGACAGTTTTCTAAAGATTTCCAGATGGCTAACAGACACATGAAACAATGCTCAACATTACTTATCATCAGGGAAATACAAATCAAAACCAAGATGAGAGACCACCTCACACCTGTCAGAATGGCTACAGTTAACAACACAAGAAACAACAGATGTTGGCAAGGATGCAGAGAAAGGGGAACCCTCTTGCACTGTTGGTGGGAGCCACTGTGGAAAACAGTATGGACGTTCCTCAAAAAGTTAAAAATAGAACTACCCTGTGATCCAGCAATTGCACTACTAGGTATTTACCCAGAGGATACAAAAGTACTGATTCGAAGGGGGTGCATGCACCCCAATGTTTATAGCAACATTACCAACAATAGCCAAACTATGGAAAGAGCCCAAATGTCCATCGACTGATTACTGGATAAAGAAGATGTGGTATATATATGCGATGGAATATTACTCAGCCATCAGAAAGAATGTGTGGATGGAGCTAGAGTGTATTATGCTAAGTAAAATAAGTCAGCCAAAGAAAGACAAATACCGTATGATTTCACTCATGTGGAATTTAAGAAACAAAACAGATGAGCATATGGGAGGGGGGAAAAAGGGAAACAAACCATGAGAGACTCTTGATAGAGAACAGACTGAGGGTTGATGGAGGGAGGTGGGTGGGGGATGGGCTAGATAGGGGATGGGTATTAAGGGGGGCACTTGTTATGATAAGCACTGGGTGTTATATGTAAGTGATGAATCACTGAATTCTATTCCTTGAAACCAGTATTGCACTGCATGTTAACTAGAATTTAAATTTCAAACATTTCTTAAAGCCTCAAAATGTTTAAAGTTACACTTAGTAAAACGTACACACACACACAAGAAAAGTGTATGATTCGATTTATGCCTCCAGAAAAAGTAAATTACTAGGTGTTGATGGTGATTAGTAGAAACTTGAAATGTAAAGTCTTTGAAGGCTAATGGTCTGCTACAAATATGTAAGCCTGGATAGGTTTACTTTTGTTGTGGATAAGAAAAGGTATTACTAAACAAATTTGTTGGCGAATTTGCTAAAGTGCTTTAATATGCTGAAGAAATGAAGATATTCTTAAGGACTTTAGCTTCCATTTGCATTGGATACCACTACTGCTCAATGATTACGTTCATTAAAAACTATCCAAGATGGATGATTACCAAGAATATTTCATAAGCCTCTTAAGTTACTCTTTGTATTGGCTTATATTTAATTAAGTTTTCATGTAATTTTGTTGTTTTTGTAATTGATGCACAAGATAGCAGTAGCTTTCAGGTATTATAGAACTAATATGGAAAAGTAGTGCCAAAGGGAAGTTGCTATCAGACATTTTATGTTGATAAATGTTTTCATTGTTACAGAAAGTCTGAGGAAGAGCCTTGTTCACATCTCCATTAGAATGAGCATTGTGTATTAATACATATGAAGGCATTTATAAGCAGTTACTATCTGATACTTGATTTCTTGATCTGAATTTGCATTTCATAGCATAAAAAATCTTTTTCATTCAATATATATTGAGTATTTATAGATAGCTGAGACACAGTTCCTAGCCCCTTTGACCCCAGAGCTTAATTTCTGCTATGGTCTTAAATACTGTGAAAATGTGATTAGTGTCCTTTGGTAGTAGAAAGTGCTTTAATACCATTTATTGTAGCTCTAAGTGGTTTTCCCCCCACCTTATTTTTTATAGTAGGCATATGGTGAGGAATTGGATCAGATGATGTCTGAGAAAAATTACTCTTAATGATATAAATGTACTTTATTAATGCATATTCTTGGTTCTTTACACAAACTTACTTGTAAACCTTTTGAATTACATGTTAGTAAATATGAAAACTTAGAACTTAACCAAGTTTTGTTATTCGAGGTGCTTTATCTGTTTTTCTCATGTAATTAGCAGTACTGTCGCCTACAAAAAGTTGGCTAATGTTAAATTTTATAATTTAATGAGACACTGTTCTCTCTTTTTTTTTGAAACAAAGAATCAACCTCAAAAACTAACTTTTAAATTCAGACTTACTTAAGATTACAGAGTCTTGGCCATAGAAAAGTTTCTATTATGTATCTTCTATATGAGCCAATTCCAATTGTTTATTAAGGAAATAATATTGGGGGAGTTTCACGGCTTAATGATGCAAACAAAAAAATTTGAAGACAGACTACATCCCAAGTAATACTGTGTACCGTAACTCTTGGATACATTTTCTTCAAATTAACATAGTTCAATATTCTGTACCTGGATGCTGTATACTCTGTTGCTTGTTAGAAGAAAAAAGTGTTCTTTCTTCCTAAGATCTAACCATTCTGGATAAAGTTGTTAAATTCATGTCCAAATTCTTTTCCCTTGCCACCAAATGATACCAAAATTTGTAACTGTGTAGAACATAGAAAATTGGCATTTTCCCAAAATTTTGAGGGTCCCACTTAATGGTATATGTGTGACTCCTGCCCCCTCAGCTTTATTATTACTAACATGGAGATTATTGGCCTGAGTGTTAGTGTTTACTTTCTATCCTGTTTTGCCCACTTTATCCTCCAGTCTTTTCAAGATTGAAATAAATGGTAATACCCTAACCTGCAAAACTGAGTTTGAGTCTTGGGCGGATTTTGTTTTCTTTAAAGTCTTTTCCTCATAACCTACTCAATCGCCTCCATTTAAATGTAACTTTCATTATAAGAAGACATATGCCTGGGGATAGTGTAGATGAAAAAGTTGGAAGCAAAGCCCTAATGCTTAACTTTTGGCTTGCTCATATTTGAGAGTGGATTATCTGCTTTTGATTTTTTTTGTAGAGCAAGGTGAATCCACTAGAGCAGAGGTCAGCAAACTATGGCCTACAGTCCAGATCTGGCCCACAACCTGTGGTTTTTTTGGCCCACTTTTTTTAGAATTGGTTTTCAGATTTTTAAATGGGTGGAAAAAGAATACTATTTTGTAACACATAAAAAAATACATGAAATTAAGATTTCACTATTCATAAATAAAGTTTTATTGGGACACATTCATGCTCATTTATTTCGATATCATATGGCTGCTTTTGTGCTACAGAGGTGTCATTGAGAACATAGATCATATGACCTGCCAAACCTAAAATGTTTACTGTCTGGCTCTTTACTGAAAAAAGTTTGTTGACCCCTGCCCTGGGGCGTGATTCACCACAAAAGTAAGAATGGCTCCTAGAGACTTGTCACATTTATCTGGAGGTTCTTTAACTTATGCATAACCTCATTTATTTGGACCACAGATGAAAACCTGGAAGTAAGCAAAGAAAGGCTTCAGTAAAGATCCAGTCCTTTTTCACTCTTGAGAAAATTTCTTGTCTTCTACTCTGCTCTTTTCATTTTTCTTAATAAAAGTCTCCCTCCTGGCAAGCCTGGCTGGCTCAGTCAGTTGAGTGTCTGTCTTTGGCTCAGGTCATGATCCCAGAGTCCTAAGATCAGGTCCTGCATCCGGCTCCTTGCTCAGCGGGGAGCCTGCTTCTCCCTCTGCCTGTCGTTCTCCCTTTCCAGTAATTTCTTTCTCTAATAAATAAATAAAATTTAAAAAACCCCAAAACAACAAACCTCTCGTTTTATTCACGGACCATACAGATACATTGTAGAAAGGTAATAAAATACAGATAAATAGAAAAAATGATGTACTCTGATCACTTAAGGACTGTATGAATTTTGGGTTATTTCCTTTCAGTCTTTCTGTTTATTTTTATTTTTATTTATTTATCTTTTTAAGATTTTATTTATTTGACAGAGAGAGAGAACGAGAGCAGGAACACAAGCAGGGGGAGTGGGAGAGGGAGAAGCAGGCTTCCTGCCGAGCAGGGAGCCCGATGTGGGACTCGATCCCAGGACCCTGGGATCATGACCTGAGCCGAAGGCAGACACTTAACGACTGAGCCACCCAGGCGCCCTATTTTTATTTTTTAAAGATTTTGTTTATTTGAGAGAGCACAAGCAGGGGGAGTGGCAGGCAGAGGGAGAGCAGGCTCCTCACTGAGCAAGGAGCCCAATGTGGGGCTCGATCCCAGGACCCCGGGATCATGACGTGAGCCAAAGACAGATGCTTAACCTGCTGAGCCACCCAGGTGCCCCAGTCTTTTTGTTTTTTTAAAGATTTACTTATTTGAGAGAGAGCACGCCAGCCAGAGTGAGTGGGGGGAGGGGAGGGACAGAGGACGATGGGGAAGCAGACTCCTGGGGAGTCCCAGCACAGGGCGCCCAGGGCTCCATCCCAGGACCCCCAGATCATGACATGAGCCGCAGTCAGATGCTTAACTGACTGAGCTACCCAGCTACTCCTACTTTCAATCTTTCTTAACATTACTAAGCATTTTCTTAATTGCAAACTCAAGTATTTTTAATAGTTATGTGATAATTCCATTTTATAAATGTGTTGTGTCACTTAACTATTGTAGGACAGTTATGTGGTTTATAATTTCAGAATTTCAGTAATCTGCAAGCAATGCTACTGCAAGCATGTTTGTAATAAAGCTTTATATGTATTTATATATTTGTCTTTACATGTTGTCTTTACAGGTTGTTTTCCTTTCTGAGACTTCCTTCCTCAGTTTCCAGCATCTCTGGTTGCCCCAAAGTCCGTCCTTTGGTTCTTCAGGCCTTTAAGAGTGGATTCTCTATAGGAATTTTGGCACCCCACCTCCAAACCCAGGCCTGTCCTCAGGCAAAAAAGCCATTGAAAAACTCACTCTATGCCAGTTCTTTCTTTTAAGTGTAGACTGTCTTCCAGTTTGTTTTTGTTGTTGTTGTTTCCCATCACCTTCAAATTGTTTAATATTTGTCCAGAGTTTATACTTACCTGCAGGAGGGTTTAGGTTAAAGGACTACACCTTCAGTTACCAGGAAACCTGTGCAATTCATTTAAACTCTTCAAGAACAGTGACCATATTTTCACTTGTTTTTTTCTCTACAAAATCTAACACGTTGCAGATAATCCAGTAAAAGCTTACTGAGTAAATGAAATGTTCACTTTGTGAGAACTGTTAATGAATCCAGCTTTTCTAACAAGATAATAGCTTATTTGCCATCCATATATCTTTTTTGATGTAGTATCTGTTCAGATCTTTTGCCCATTTTTAAATTGGGTTATTATTTTTTTAAGAGTTTTTAATATATTCTGGATACAAGTCCTGTATTGGGATATGTGATTTCCAAATATTTTCTCCTGGTCTATGGTCTTTTCATTATTATCATTGTCCTTCGTACAGTGTGTTTTTTATTGATGAAGCCAAATTTTTTGGACATCAGTTTTTCTTTTATTGACTCTGCTTTTGATGTTGATCTTAAAAATCATTACCAGACTCTAGGTCGCACAGCTTTTCTGTTTTTTCTAGAAGTCTTATTAGGTGTTAAATTTAGGTGTATGATCCATTAGTTAATTTTTACATTAAGATGTAAGTTAAGGTTCATTTTTTGCATATGGATATCTCATTGTTCAAGTATCATTTGATGAAAAGATTGAAGAGCCTTTTTTTAAAATAATTTTTTATTTATTCATTTGAGACAGATACAGAGATGAGCGAGAGAGAGCATGAGCAGCAGGGAGAGGCAGAGGGAGAGGGAGAAGCAGACTCCCTGCTGAGCAGGGAGCCCGGTGTGGGGCTTGATCCCAGGACCTGGAGATCATGACCTGAGCTGAAGGCAGATGCTTAATCATCTGAGCCAGCCAGGTGCCCCTGAAGAGCTTTTTTTTTAATAGCTAACTTTTTTTAAAGATTTTATTTTTAAGGTCTACACCTAACGTGGGGCTTGAATTTACAACCCTGAGATCAGGCGTTGCATGCTCTGTGGACTGAGCCAGTCAGGCACCACTTTAATAGCTAAGTTCTGAATACTTATGTACCCAGCACCAATTTAAGTGTTCTGTTATCTAATTCAACTTTTCCAATAAGCCATGTGGCAGCTGCTGTTACCCTCCCATTACCCTCCCCTACCCCCAAAATTGAGAAAAAACAAGTTTAGATTACTTGTCCAGAGTTACAGAACTAATAAGCTGCCAGAACTATAATTTGAATCCAGTTCTATCCCCTTGTAAGATAGGAGTCAAGGATTAAAATATAGGAGTTACATGAACAAAGTACAATTGAGGAAGATGACTGATTACACTTTGAAGATTAGATTGTATAATGGGAAGATAGGAGAGGATCGCAATATTTTAGGTAAGAGATGATGGTAGTCTAAACAACCAGACAGCTGGTGGGGCACCTGGATGGCACAGTCGGTTAAGCATCCAACTCTTGATTTTGGCTCAGGTCATGATCTCAGGGTAGTGAGATCAAGCCTTATGCCGGGCTGCACACCTGGGCGTGGAATCTGCTTCAGATTCTCTCTCTCTCCCCCTCTGCCCACCCCCCCCCCCCAAAAAAACAAAACAAAAAATCACACAACAACCAGACAGATGGAAAATGGTTAGATGTTAAGTGAGATAGGAGGTTGATATTACTGACTGGATATTGATGTAAGAAAGGAAAGAATGAAGTTATAAGTGGGGAAGAAAGAAGAGTAAAGTTGGAATTTTGCCCAGGGAATGGGAAGGAGATAATTGGAAATTTTTAAGAGGAGAGAAATTTGGCTCATAAATAGAAATGTTAGAGCCAGTGTCCTAAGCATATATATGGTTTTGAAAGCAATGAGAGTGGATGAGATTACATAGGATAAAGGGTAGAGAGGAGACTACCATGAATAGAGTACTAAGGAACTCTAACATTTACAGTGGAGTTGAAGAGACAAATTGAAGTCTGTGAAGAAGCCTGAGAAAAAGCAGAGACACACAGGAAAGTAGAAAAGAATTTTAAGAGACAAAGTAGCAACAAAGAACAGTATTATAGGAAGGGAGGAGTGCTTTGTAATGTCACATGCTATGGAGTTTTAAAGAGAGTTTTAAAGGGGGAAATTATAGGGTTATATTGTAAGGCCCCGAAGCAGGAAGGCTAAATTTGTAGTAGCTTCAGTGTTGAGTGTTGAGTGATTTTTTTTTTTTTCAGCAGTACTTAACATTAGAAGGCAAAGGGCCTCTGACTCAAGAACACATTGTCAGGTGAATGATAAACTATTTAAACAGTTAGAAATGGAAAGATAAAATACACTTTAGTTTTAGTTGAAGAAGGGAAAGGAGCTACTCTTAAGGAAATTTCAATATTGCTCTCACAGCTGATTAATTTTTATGTTTCTTTGAGGTTGAACTGGATCACCACTTAAATATTTTCAGTGACTTTTTATCATTGGTATAAGATCTACAAATAATGAAATGCTGAGAAGTTTTGAAAAATGTTGAAGTAAAACAGTAATTTTGTAATTGGAGCTATAACAAAAAAAAACAGACTACATTTTAGTATTTGAGCTTGCTTCCTTTATTCTTTACTTTCCATCTGTTTTGCTCAACTAGTAGGGGTTTCTCTTGGCACACATAATAGCCCAAGAACCTTTGACCCCAGGGTTTTAATTTTCATTTTAATGTAGATTGCTATTATGTGCTCTATTTAGGAAAATCTGTCTTCATAGAGAAATCGATTTTTGCCCATCTCAGCTCATGCTAATAGCAGTAATAGCAATATAATATAAAAATATTTGATGCAGTCTGTTTAAATTTTACTGATTTTTGTTTTTGTTATTCAACAGGTTTGATCTGTGGATGAAATGAATCATGATTTTCAAGCTCTTGCATTAGAATCTCGGGGAATGGGAGAGGTAAGTATTTATGAATACTAAGAATGTATACCTCACTTTGATTATTTGAGCCATTGAGACTCATTTTTTTAACCATAAATATTCTTGAAAATAGTGGTTATGTCTTCCACATGATGTGGGTTTTTTAAATCTTGGATTATACAATTCTGTATTGTGGTGATTTCAGCTTTTTTTTTTTTTTTAACCCCTAGCAGTAATTTTTAGTGAGATTGTGCCTAGTTGATTTGATCGACTTGGTTTAGAAATTAATGTTTTATATTTTGGTAATGAACCACAATTACTTTGCTCTGAAGAGCCTTTCTTTATCCTTGTCCTGCTGTTTTATATATGTATGATGTTTGCTTTAGCCACACTTAATTGTTCACTATTCTCTCTTCCAAAAATCTCTCCTTGTTTACTGTTTGCTTAATTAACTTCTAATCCTATACAAGACTGTACTGAGAAATGAGAGTCTTACTATTGTCCCATTGCTATCTGTAGAATTAATTACTTCCTCTTCTGACTTCTCATAGATCTTTATACATATTTTTATTATATTACTTTGTTACAGTTCGTTTTATATTAGTCTCCTCTGTAGATTGTTAGCTTTGAATGACTGACACACAGTGAGCACTCTGAATTTTTTAATAGATTTTATCAGTCCTGTTAATATATGATTTTCATTGGGGTATCCCATTTAACTGCACCATAACATAATTTAAGGCATCAAAATGCTGTTTTCCATATACCTAAAGAATATTTAGAAAACTTTAATTGCTTATAAAAGCCCTTGTGGTCACATCTTTATTTTGTCATGTTCTATAGTACTAACATAGTGTGGACTTTGCTAATAGAACATAACAGTGAACAGACATAAGATGTGTAATTAACTGCTTGCTCCTGGAGATTATTTTACTTTGGTAGATTAGAGACCTTCATGAGACTCACTCCATCCAATGCTGTGTGCTCTTCAGATGCAGAAAAAGAGTCCAGTCACTCCTCTGGGCCACAAGAGGGCACCCTGCAGCTAGCTAACCCTTCCCTTCTCCAGAACAGCGTTTTCCAAAGAGTTTGTCATTTTCAGAGGACTGATTTAAGGGTGAGTTAAGGTGCTTAAAGTGTTGCCAAAGTAAACTTGTTAGTCTAGTGCATAAGGTAAAATTCTAGTCCCTCAGAAAGATTTGAAAGGGGGAATAATTTTTTAGTCAAACAACAACAAAAAACTATAGAGCTTCACTGCAGTACAGTGGCTGCTTAGGCATTATTTACACTATGGGCGAATAAAAAGAAGCAGTTGAAAAGGGCTTTTGTTTTGTTCACTGCTAGTCTTTAAAAAGCAGAATAACCTATCTTGAAAGCAGGTTTGAACAGTGTTTCAGCCTAGTCTCTGACAAACTTGATTTTTAAGAGCAAGTAAAGTCACACCATTAACTTAATTCTCTTAGACCCCCCCAGCACTTTGCTTCCTAGATCTACATTGTACATATATTTACCGATTGGCTTATTTTCTCCCTCCATTTCCAAATAGTGGTTGATAAATGCAAAGACATCTTTGCAGTTAAAAAAATGTCACGATCAGAAATAGTTGGAAGAGTTTGGTTAGTTACTTGAGGGTGGAGGAAGTACACTTGATGTTTTTGGAAAAGAGACAAGCTGGGTTGGAATAGTATGTTGATCTAAACTTAAATCTAGGCTTTCTTAATGGAAATTTCAGATATGCAGAGTACAAGTAGCTAGGGTATAGACTGCCTGCTTTTTTGGGCAGATAGCAGTAGGTCAGTGCTTCTGTGACCTTCATTCAGTAGAAATGTATTTTTAAATAAGCTGTTACTCACTAATTAAGTATTTTTTCTTAACAGTTTACCAACTAATTCTGTTACCTCTAGGAGATAGATAAGAAACCTACTCAGGTTTCTGTCTCTGGGTTCTCTCTCCCACAAGCCTTTCTATCTTTCCTCATCTCACAGGCAGCAGGGAACCTTCTGGGATTTCCTTCTTTGCCTGTCTCTCTCTCACCAGTCTTCTCCTCCTTTCCTGACAGGTGAGGTGTTTTGTTTTTGTTTTATCCCAGAATCCATTCATTTTAATAAATTAAAAGTAGCCCTGAGTTTCTGGCTCTTCCGTTTTCTAAAATTGCTTGTTTATTTTTTTAATGTGACATCCTTTTTTAATGGATTGCCCTATTCTTGACTTTTTCTTCAAAAATAAAGTTTTCTTATGTCTTAAGTTGTTATAGATCTCTAATGTAGAAAGCACTGCATTACATACAGGACTGTTTTCAAATGTACTGGGTTTTGTAGATCATGGTATTCTGTGCTGACCCATCATCAGAAGGGCAGTCTTTTCTATTTGGTCATCCAGAAATGGGAACAGATCTGTATTCATCCATTCATAAACTCATTCTTTCCATATTTTTCCATAGCATGTTTTTGTCAAAAAACTTCCTGATTTGTATTACATCATATCACTTAAAAAGAGCAAAGCTCATTCATAGGAGGTTGGACTCAGTTTCATTAGTATAGTGTTTTAAAACTACACTGCAGGGGCACCTGGGTGGCTCGGTCGTTGTGTCTGCCTTCGGCTCAGGTCACGATCCCAGGAGCCTGGGATCCGGCTCCCTGCTCGGCGGGGAGCCTGCTTCTCCCTCTCCCTTGGCTTGCTGCTCCCCCTGTTTGTGCGCTCTCTCTCTGTCAAATAAATAAATAACATCTTAAAAAATAAAACTACACTGCAGAGGCACATACCTGTTGTTTTATACACACACTGTATGTTCCTGTTTATTTTTTAAATAGGGGGAAAGAGGCCCCTGCCTGAAATTCTTTAGGAAACCCAGAATTTAACTTTAAGTCACTGAATTAATGTGTCTTTTGGGGGGAGTATTCATAGCTTAGTATGATAAATAATGCCCCCTCGTTTCTTACACAATAATATTTAAAGAAAATTATGTGCTGAGATCCCAGGTGGTGTGGTGAAGTGGAATACTGGATAGGGGAGTAAGGAGACTTCTGTTTTCTCTGATCTATCACTAGTGCTATGACCTCAAGTAAGACTGACTTCTTTGGAGACAGTAATAAGAATAACCTTTTGTATGAATTACACATATCTCAAATGTTCTAGCTCTGATCTGATCTGTTAGGGATAACTAGAATGGAAACCAGCTACTTGAAGATAGATCATAGTTTTGTCTACATAAATCTTTGTCTTAACAATTCTACCTTAAAGTTTATCCACAGTAATGAATACCCACATTATATAGGCGGAATATCATGATAATATCATTAAAGTTTATTATATCTAGTGGTATTCTAATACTGGGAATTTTCAGAAGTACTGATTAATTAGACTGTGATTGAAAAGAACCATCTTCTATGGTAGTTAGGTGTAAAGAGAATGAACGTTAAAATTATAGAGATTGATGGGTTCAAATCCTAATGCAGCCATTTACTAGCCATATGTGTAACCTTGGTTCTCTTTCCTTATGCAGAATGGGACTGTATTAGGCATCTGTTCTTTGTTTCATGATTCTCCTACAATACTCAAATGGACTTGAAAAAGAAGGCAAATAGCTATAGACAAGATTTTTATAATGAATAATGTCATAGTTCTTAGCCAGTTAAATGTTGCTGGTCAGTATGTTAGTTATGTTTTGTTTTTTTTTTTTTTAAGATTTTATTTATTTATTTGAGAGAGAGAATGAGATAGAGAGAGCATGAGAGGGGGGAGGGTCAGAGGGAGAAGCAGACTCCCCGCTGAGCAGGGAGCCCGATGCGGGACTTGATCCCAGGACTCCAGGATCATGACCCGAGCCAAAGGCAGTCGCTTAACCAACCGAGCCACCCAGGCGCCCCTTACTTATGTTTTATAATATTAGAAGATTCCTATTTTTTGTAGTAAAGATACCTAATATTTATGTGTCTGCCGTGTGCTAGATACTGTTCTAGGCCGTTTACTTACGCTATTTCATTCTAACCTCATAGAAACTCTACGACAGTTGCTTTATTATCCTTACAGATGAGGAAACTGAAGCTCAGAATGGTTAACTGGCCTAAGATCATGTATGGTAGTGATGGAATGGTATAAACTCATGAATGCCTTGACTGTTTACAGTACTGCTTCCTATTGGAAGTGATGACATCTAATGTTTTCTGTTAAAGGATATTAGGAATGGAGAAGATTTGAGGAAGTTGTATGATTTGAAAAAATAAAGAAGTGTTGATCTCTTTTCTTAACAGAAGAGATTAAAGTCTGGAAAAGCACTAATCTGGGGTTATAGGGAATTACCTTGTGTTTTTTGTTCTCAACACATTTAGTTATTAGCATCTATGCCTCTCTTTTCTGAACTTCCATAGATAGTCATCTTACATCCTAATTTGCCCAGACAGTCCAGATACATATCTCTTGTCGGGCATAATTATTAATAGCACCCCCTTCCTCAAAAGTGTCCCAAGTTTGGATGTTTTATGAACACCTTAATTTAAAACACTGTATTGTAGACATAAAGCTTTTCAGATTCTTTTGATTCTTGGGATTATGTTAATTTGGTTGGTTATGTGATTTTATGTAATAATTTGTATTAAATCAGGTGTACCTCTAAATTCTAGTAGGAATTTATTATGTATTTTTGAGGCAGTATGCTAGGTTGTTGACTGATTTCTTTGATGATGGAGAGGGAAAGCCATAAATTAGCTTCTTGAAAGAAAGAACTAATAAAATGGTGGACAATTGGGGGATGAATTTGTATGTTCACCCAGTCATTTCTCGGTTGGAAGGACAAAGGTGCAGGTTGACAAATACTGAATTGCTTGACCTTGGTTTAAAGCTTTTGTGAATTACGGAACTAATATGAAGTGGTAGTGGATCATATATTTTACAGATCTTTAAGATCTGTTAGCCCTTGCTTTCTGTAATATTCTTCCCCATTTCTACTACAGTAAAAGAGTCTCCAGGGGCAAATCTCTGCTGCTGTTACAACCAGTGTACTGCCTAAATCTTTTTTGTTTGTTTGTTTCTGTTCTATCCTGAATTATTGCCTTCTCCTATATTTAGTTCATTTTAATTTAATTTATTCTTGGTCACAAACTAGTAGTTTCTGAAAGTATTTGGAATCAGTGTCTAAACTGTCACAAAAAGTTGTTTCTAGAATGTACAGGTCTTTGTCAGTAGAAGTGTTAATTTTATTAACTACTAAATTGTTTTCCTGTGCATGATAACTTATAAATGTTTGCAAAATGAAAAGATATTCATAGTATAGTGCTTGGCAGAAAGTAGGCACATTGCATAAGTGCTTAACATAGATTTTTTTCCCCTAGTTGTACAATTTGTATTTTAAAGCAGTGATATATGAGTTTCTCTATTAAAACACTACGTAGAACTTTTATCACAAAGGCTTTGGAACGGTTTCCTCAAAGAGTTTCTATTATTTCTGCTACCTTAGAAGATTAGTTTTAAGCCACTTCTGTGTCTATGATGACTGCTTCTATTAAGTTGTTAAAATTTTATTCTCAATTCCTTATTTGTTACTATTACTTTGATATTGAATCTTTTTTCATGATGTGTGGGGTAAAAACTTTTTATTTTCTCAGGAGCCATTTTTTTAATGGTATTTTGAAGGATTAAGTTGGGTTTTACTATGAATGAATGTTCAATTATTTATATCAAGCACAGTGTTTTAGTATTAATCAGCTTTACATTTTGTACATGAACCTTTTATAGTGAGATTTAAAAAAAACAAAGGAACAGAGGTTGCATTTGGCTGGGATCTTTATTAGAGCAGGTTATTGTTTAAAATGTCTGTGCACAAATCATTTGCAGCCCAGCCCAGTTCCTAACATGGAGAAACTTTTCTTTTTAAACTAGCGGAAGTTAGTTTCCTTTAAAATTAAATATATATAGTTTAGCAAAAAATCTGTAGATTAGGAACATGCCCAAATTGAACTTTTCCCCCTGCCATCAAAGCTGCTTCTGGTTTTTTGTTTGGTCAGTAATACTACATTTACCTTATTACCCAAATTTTAAAATTTTATCAATCTCCTCCCCGTTTGTAATCATATCTTACTGACTCTCCTAAAAATCTCTCAAACCATTTCATTTTTCAATTCTTTCTGTTAGTGCCTTATTCCAGTTCTTACCAACTTGGCCCTGTTGTAGTTCTGCTAAACTGATCTCTTTGTCTGTAGTCTAGGAATATCCATTATTCTTATAGCTTACAACTTGAGTTGTTTTCTGAAACACAGTATCACTCTTAACAACCTCTGTGGATTCCCTTTACTTCAAAGTAATGTGCAGTTTTACTTTAACTTGTCGTTAAGGTTCCTGAGGATCTGACCTAGAAAGCTTTCCCAGCATCAGCTTTGACATTCCCTCATCTGTTCATCATCTCATACCTTGTTGTACACACAATGCAATTTACTAGGTTGTGCCTTTGTTCATGATTTACTTTATCTTCCTCGCCTTCCACTCACACTTTCACACCCAACACACAGTTTTATTTCTCAGATCCAATTCAGGTTTTACTGAGTTTGTTTTATTACATTTAGTTTGTATGTTTGTGAGCTCTCTGAAAATAAGGTTACCATGTCCCTAAGGAGGCAAACAGGTAATTTAGTGTGATAAGTATAGTGTTAGAAGTATATACAGGTTTAATTATGACCACTGAAAGACTGGGTACCTAATTATGGGCTGAGAGGGAGGAGATCTGAGGAATGCTTATTTAAAATGCTAAATGCATGCCTCAGGAAACCAATCTATTGTTTTCAAACAAACATATCCCCAGTCCATCTTCTCTGAGTATCAGGGAAGGTAGAGAGGAGAGGCTAGGATGAGTGATAAAGTATCATTAGGAATTAGCCAAATGTACATTTTGAATAATCAGTGAATCATTGTATCAACACAATTTTTACGTGCTCTGTGTGTCACATATATGGTAGATAGAGCATGGGGCTTTTAGATTATTTCAGAAGTATTTGAGGTTCCTTTCTGTGTGTCTTCCACCATCCACAGGTTCCTGATTTGTAATTGATAGATTGCTAGCACTCCAGACCTAGGAAGAGTCGTGAAGTTATGAAGTAAAAGTGAAGATGTATTTTCTATCATGGAAGCTATGGCATAGGAGGTGATCCAAGGGCAGTAAAGGAGAGAAAGTAAAGGAGAGGTTTTCACCTTTTGTATAGATGTTTTTATTACCTATATTAAGAAATTTAGTAGGTTTTTTGAAAAAATTTATAAAGAAAGTCACATGATGGTAAAACCATTTCAAACATGTAGAAAAGTCAGAAGTGGACTTTGACTAGTGTTCAGGGTTAGAATTACTGGAGCCAGTACCCAAACATTAAGTGGGGAGTTATTTTATTATTAACAAGACAAAAATAGAAAATAGTTATCTCTGAATTTTCCTTAGTATTGAAAACTCACTTGTACATATTGGTGGTAAGTTCTCTTTCACCCACATGGAATTAGAATAAATTTGCAATTAGAGTGAAACTTAAATTAATATTTTTTTCCCTCCCAAATAGCTTTTGCCTACCAAAAAGTTTTGGGAACCTGATGATTCAACAAAAGATGGACAAAAAGGCATATTTCTTGGGGATGATGAATGGAGAGAGACTGCATGGGGAACTTCTCGTAAGTTATTGGTGTTAATGTGTGAGAATTATGAGTTTACTTGAATTTTTTGAAACCCTGCCTACCCCCAGACAGACAGTATTTGGAGCAAATTTCTGATGACTTCGTTGAAAATTTTATAAGTCATTATAATGTACATTTTTAATGTAAATTAACCCTTATCTAATGGTCTACTTAATAGTTAGAAGTCTTTGTCACAGTAAAATATTACTGGATGATAATTAATCAAATTAACTTTAAATTTTGAGTGTAAATTACCCGGGTGTTTCTTTATTCTCCCTTTGGCACCCCCCCGCCCCCCCGTGCTTTTTTTCTCTCTCGCAAAAATAAATAAAATCTTTAAAATAAAATTACTTGTGCTCGAAAGTAGACATGTTTTAATTTTTGTTTTGAAGGTTGAGTGCTTAATTACTTTATTTACCAGAACCAAATATTTTTTAAAGCATTCTGAAGCAAAACATCTTGAGCACAACATGGTAATGAGAGATTATTTTCAAGATGGATGGTTGGGAAATATTTTTGGTATGTTATATTTGGAGGACAACTTGTACAGGCAATAAAATATTTAAGCAACATTATATATTTCTTTTTAGTGTCAAGTTTGTATTTTTAATCTCTTGTGCCACTTCCTCTTGCAACTTAACTTTTTTTAGCTGTATGGATAAAATTTTGAAGATGAATATTAGTCTTTACCCAGAGATAGGAGGAAATTAGAAATGAATGAAAAAATTAGAAGTTATTTTGTTTATAGAACATTTATTGAATGCCAAGTATGTTACAAATACGAGTAAGATATTCCTTGTTCTAGAGGAATTGTTCTAAAGAAGAGTCTTTCCATGACTGCAGGAGACTTTATCATATAGTTAGTTTCTCTAACTGAATTTAAGGATTTTGTTTGACAGAGACACAGAGAGGGAACACAAGCAGGGGGAGGGGGAGAGGGAGAAGCAGGCTTCCCGCTGAGCCGGGAGCCTGATGCGGGGCTTGATCCCAGGACCCTGGGATCATGACCTGAGCCACCCAGGTGCCCCTCTAACTGAAGTTCTCTTTCTCACCCTCACGTTCATCTATTTTTTGCTGACTTTAACTCTTTACCCTTCGTATCACTTTGGGATTCACTCTAAGACTGGGAAGGATTAATTCTCCTTCTTTCTGTTTCCATAGTATCCTGGATCATTTTTACTGATGCACTTTTACTCTGTTGTGATTGCCTTAGGGCAGGGACTGTGTTGTTTGTTCTTGGATTCCCCATACATAGCACAATGCCCAGCATACAAGAGACCATAAACCAACATTTGTTTGAACTATGTTAATGAATGGGTAAATGAGTGAATGAAAAATATAATGACTAATCTCTTGTGGATAAAGGTACTGCAATGAAATGTTTTAATATGCTTTAACAAAAGTAGTAGTCATTTAAAAACATAAGAGTTCGTGAAGTGATGGCCGAGTACTACTGTGATAGTTCAGCCTGTTAAGGACCGGACCTAATGAGTATCCTGTGTGATAACAAATGAACCAGAGGTAGCTTATTGGTGCCTTAAAAAAACAATATTTGAATGTTGCCTCAAATGTTTTATTATATTTGTATTCCATTTGTTCTCTAATCTTAAATATTGCTTTTTTTCTTTTTGTCATAAAAATGTGTAGAAAAGTTATTCACACCAGTTGAATAATTTTTTGTTAAAAATAAATGGAAAACTTTTAAACTAGGAAGGGACATTTATTTATTTATTTAGATTTTATTTATTTGACAGAGAGTGCACACAAGTGGGGGGAGCTGCAGGCAGAGGGAGAGGAAGAAGCAGGCTCCCCGTCAATCAGGGGGCCCAATGTGGGGCTGGATCCCAGGATCCTGGGATCATGACCTGAGCCGAAGGCAGACGCTTAACAACTGAGCTACCCAGGTGCCCCTAGAAGGGACTTTTAAAAATAATCTTTAGGTGACAGTTTTTACACCAAGAGTAGAAAATTCTGTGATATTAACTGATATTTTCCAAACATATTTGTTTGTGTTTATAGTGGTACAGCCATGTGTTCTGAATCTGCCCAGTATATAACTATGAGCTTGAGATGTGCTTCTGCCAGTTTAGGAGTTCTTTTTATTCTTCTAGGTTTCTATTTTGAATTATTATGAATCATGAAGAAAGCTTTAATATTTTAACAAGATGCTTCTAGGTAGCAGAGCCTTCAGGTTAATGTTTCTGTCTCCGTTGACCTTTCTGGTTTGACTGTTCTTCATATCGGCTTTTACTTTTTTTTGTTAACCAAATGGCTCTGTCTGTATTCCCAAGAAATGTGCCCAGGCCAGTGAGTTTCAAGAGTATGAAAGCTTTTTATTAAGATTATAATAACATTCAAAATAAAACAGTATGCCGATTTTTTTTTTTTTACTTTATTAATTTATATAAATACATTTTGGTTAGTTTAAAAGTATAAATGTGTAATTGTGTTCTTCCTTCCAAACAGACCATTCAATGTCCCAGCCTATTATGGTACAGAGAAGATCTGGACAGGGTTTTCATGGAAACAGTGAAGTAAATGCAATACTGTCTCCGCGATCAGAAAGTGGAGGCCTTGGTGTGAGCATGGTAGAATATGTATTAAGTTCTTCTCCTGCTGATAAATTGGATTCTCGATTTAGGAAGGGAACTTTTGTAAGTATTTTGAATAAAGAAATATTTAATAATTAATGGTTATTTGGTTATCTTTAAGTCCATTTATTTTTTTGGCTCTTCCAGAGCTCAAGGAAATCTTGCAGTTATTGGAGCTCTGGTTTTCTTCTCTTGGCCACTTCTTGAAATACATGAAATAGTAGAACCAATGGGAATATAACCTTAGCCATGTTACAAAAATCAAGCCATGTTAATTACGAAACATAATTTGCAAGATTATAGTTGCTTATTCATGGTAGTGTTTGATGTGAAAGTAACTAAAAATCATCTGCATTAAGTAGAATTTTAATTTCATCTGTGGTGTTACTGCTTTTCCAGCACCGCTATAGTTAAGGTTGCCTTAGCCCTTCTGTTATAAATCACTGTTTTGTGCTCAATTTTTTGGCCTTTGATAAATTAGTTGATTACAAAATTAAAATAAGGTACAATGCTTTTATTGTTTACGTGCACTATAGCGCAGTTTTAGGTCACCTTATGGTGCCTTTTTTTGTGTTCTATTAAATATTCAGAATCAAACAGATTCTTTTTCCTCAGGGCACTAGAGATGCTGAAACAGATGGACCTGAGAAAGGAGATCAAAAAGGCAAGGCTTCTCCATTTGAGGAGGACCAAAACAGAGATCTTAAACAAGGAGATGATGATGATTCTAAAATAAATGGCAGAGGTTTGCCAAATGGAATGGATGCCGATTGCAAAGATTTTAAGTAAGACTTTAACTTTCTCAAGAAGAAAAGCATATCTCTTTAGGGATAATTACTACTAGTTGATGTGATTGATTTAGACATTTTCCAATTTTGGTTTATTTTATTTCCCTTTGTACCTTGTGTTAATCCAGAAGAAGATTTAATTTTTTTCCTAAGGAGTATTAGTTGATTGTGAACCTTTTTTTTTTTTTTTAAATAATTCTTCAAAGTAGTCTCTAAAACAGTGCATTCCATTAAAGAAGTAATGTTAGAAGTTGCTGTTACCTTTCTGCTCATATGGTAGTCTAAATTTTAACTTTTTCCTCCCTGCTAATATTTAGTGAATTTTAGGTTTAATCTGGTTTTTCTTGGCAAACTCCTTTCGGGGTTGCTCTTGAGCACCTTTCTGTGGAGTTTCCTCTTCCTTCTACCCCTGTATTGTATCCCCCCCAAATCTAACTCTTAATCTTGGAAATGAGGAAACATAATTACCTTGGAAGCTGTGACCTTTCTTCTTTAGTATATATGAATTTATGGTAATACTTAATATTCCTGAAATTATTCCTGAAGTAGGGAACATATTAGAGACTTCAAAAAGTTAACTTTAAGCTTAGAATTCTTTAAATTGTAACTTTTTAGTTGTCTCTTTACGGTAATTAAATAAGTATTTTCTTCTAGCTTTGATCTCAGATTAGGCAGTGTGCATTTACCTAGATATTAGGGATTTGTTTCTTCATCCTGAATTCCTATACTTTATACTTCATTAGTCAGATGTTTTGGGGCTTATACCTGAAAATGAGCTGTTTCTTTAAGATCTTGTGAACCATGAAATCTCAGTTAACTGAGTATAACCATATATATGGGTGGTATGCTTTTACATTTATTGCCTTTAATTATCAAAAGCAGAGTAAAATGCTTCTTAAAACAGTGCCATTTGTATCTGTTCTAAGTGCAAAAAAGCATCCAAAACCAGTAAACCTCTTTGATAAGAAATAAATTTAATGCTTTTCAATTTGTTTTAGAACCTTATCCTGATTTTACTTTTCTGCAATTATGTAATCTGAGTTTTAGTCAAGGGCATGTATTTAAAACTGAGTTGATCATGAGCCCTTCAGAGTATGCATTTATAATTGAAGTGTTAATACACCATTAACTATAGCAAGAAAATAGCACCACTTAATAGCGCAGTGCCTTTTTTCTCTTATATTCTCTAATTATTGCTGTATTAAGAGTTGTTTGTATGAAAGGCTATGCTTCTTCATATTATGAACTTTTACATTTTTTAGCATTCTAATTTTATTCCATTAAGTTTGGGGTATACATTTTAAATTGTTTATGAAATATTTTAGATACAGTATTATACTTCATAGTGTAAAAATGTTTCAGACTAATAGCTGTGGCCATACGGTCACTATGCTAACATATCACTAATATGTACATTAATTGATACAGCATCAGTATATAATCACTGGAGTGTAGAACTGAAAGGAAGGGAAGAACTATAGCAGGCTTTATTTTAAAAGGCTAATTTTATTTATTTTTTAAAAGATTTTATTTATTTATTTGACAGAGACACAGTGAGAGAGGGAACACAAGCAGGGGAATGGGAGAGGGAGAAGCAGGCTTCCCACTGAGCAGGGAGCCCGATGTGGGGCTCGATCCCAGGACCCTGGGATCATGACCTGAGCTGAAGGCAGATGCTTAGCGACTGAGTCACCCAAGCGCCCCTAAAAGGCTAATTTTAAAGAAGATCTTTCAGGTTTTTTTTTTCTTTCCATATATATTCTGAATGAAAAACCTTTGAATATTCACATGAAAAATTAGGTATTAAGGTTAAAGGGGAAAGGACGTAGAAATTTCTTCTAAATATTGCAAGGATAGTGGTTGATTTTTAAATAAAATGTAAGTTCACCTAAATATGTGGAAACCGATTCTTTTTTTTTTTTTTTTAAAGATTTTATTTATTTATTTGACAGAGAGAGACACAGCGAGAGAGGGAACACAAGCAGGGGGAGTAGGAGAGGGAAAAGCAGGCTTCCTGCCAAGCAGGGAGCCCAATGCGGGGCTCGATCCCAGGATCCTGGGATCATGACCTGAGCTGAAGGCAGACGCTTAACGACTGAGCCACCCAGGTGCCCCGTGGAAACCGATTCTTACAATTAAGTAATTTTATTAAGTAATTACTTTGTAAAATGCTCTGTACATGTTTGCAAATTTATCTTGATGTGAAGCTCCTGAACTTGGGTGCAGAGTTACATAGGTGTTAACAACTGGCACTGAAAACCAGGTAATATAGTTACTGTCATTTACTTAATGTACTTACGTTTGCATATACTGTGAACTCATGTTCCTCAGAACAAACTTATTTCTTGTGAGGGAAAAGATCTTGCATAAAATATTTTTGTAGAAGAAAAAACGCTGTAAATGAGGATAGATTATGTCTAGATATAAAGTAAAAATAAGGTTTAGACCATGAAGGATGTTGATAAAAAGAGAAGAGTCGATGCTCAATAAATTTTTTGAAAAAATTAAGGAGGCTTGTTAGTAGAGGAAGTTGATGTTTTATATGACATATACTTTTTTTGATGGGCATACTTAATTATTGGTAAATATGTTACAAATTTCTATTTCTTTTTGATGATTTTAACTGAAACAATTTTGTGTGATAAAGATGGTTTTTGGAGAGCTTCATAAAGGCTTTTCACACTTCATTTTTTGTCCTTACTTGAAACAATAAGCACAAGAAGGTTATGTCTTCAGTCTCCTTTAAGAAACTGAGGCCTGGAAGATGAAATGATTTGCTCAAAATTGTATTTAAAGACAGTCCGGAGTCAGCCTTCGTCTTAGTTCATGTCGTTTTCCATTGTATCTCACATTTTACACTCTGAAGTCATGAAGGCCATCCTTTATGGCTAACCCCCCCCCCCCCCCAAACCATTATTAAGCAAGATATGGCAAAATTCTGTGCTGGTAGACAAGACCAGGAGTATGGTAGGTGGGTTTTGGTTTTGAGTCTTCCCATGTTTGTCACTTGATAGTCTGCTATTCATACACCATTCATTTTTTCTGTGACTTGAGAAAAATTTCGGGTAGTCTAAGCCTTAAATTGTGATATTGGCTAATTTTCTTATCTGTAAAATTGAGTTAAATCTTGATGCTATTCAAATTAGAGAGAATGATCATTAGTAATATGAAAAAAACAAAACCATGTCAGTTCTTAAGAAGAAGTTAGGAAAAAAATGATGGAGTGGTTAGTGACCTGGGGTGCCTGATTTGCCCTCTGTATTTTACAACCTTTGTTTTTCATTATTTTCCTACTTTCCCATTCCAACTGTGACTGACTTACTACTTTTACTCATAAAGTCTTTGTTTTCTTTATACAGTCGTACTCCTGGAAGTCGTCAGTCTTCTCCAACTGAAGTAGTTGAGCGCCTGGGCCCCAGTACTAATCCCCCAGAAGGATTGGGGCCTCTTCCTAATCCTACAGCTAATAAACCACTTGTTGAAGAATTTTCAAATCCTGAAACTCAGAATCTGGATGCCATGGAACAAGTTGGTCTGGATTCCTTACAGTTTGACTATCCTGGTAATCAGGTACCCATGGACTCTTCAGGAGCTACTGTAGGCCTTTTTGATTACAATTCCCAGCAGCAGGTAAAGCATGAAGTTCCTTTAATGAAGCTCCTCTTAACTATGTACTGGTGTAGCCTGAAGTACTATGAGGCATTGACATGAATAACAGGAGTGTTGTTAAATACTTAATGTTTTATAAATAAAATGTTTTTATAGTTGAGAAAGTGATTAAGTGTTTAAATACACTATTCACAGCTTTTTAAATAGAAATGAAATGCTTTGAGACTAATCTTTATATTAAATGTTTTCTCTAATAGCTCTTTCAGAGGACTAATGCACTAACAGTTCAGCAGTTAACTGCAGCTCAACAGCAGCAATATGCATTAGCTGCAGCCCAGCAGCCACATATAGGTGAGTCTTTGTAAGTTACCATTTTGATGAGACTTAGAAAATCTTGGGTTAGTGTTTATTAGAATGCTTCGTTTTTCTTTTACTGAATGGTGTTATTTCGTTATGTTTTAAAACATCTCATTGAAATCAAAGAGTAATTACATGGCAAGAGTAAAGATTTAACTAGGGAAGAACTGTTTCTGATTATTGTATCCTAATCAAGGATATTTAATGAAAATAAAAATCTAAACTTGATGAAAGCTGGAGGCACATAAGTTTTTTTCTGTGTCAAGTTGAGAGTCAAACACTTGGAAATTTGGAAATTCAAATGTATGTTATATCTGTTATCAATCACAATGTTTACTTAAAAAAATCAGATTTCCAAGAAAATTCCTTAAAATATTTTCTTCTTTACTTCATTATTTGGTCCTTGACTTTTAGCCTTTAATGTGAATTATTATAATTACACATTTGTTACTGCTAAAGCATTGGTACGTGTTATCCATGTTGGGGTTTTATGTTTGCTTTTTAACTTTTTAATTTGAAATAATTATAGAGTCACGTGGAGTTGCAAGGAGAGTACAGAGAGGTTCCCCACCCAGCTTTCCCTATATAGCTACATCTTACAAAATTACAGTACAGTACCAAAATCAGGAATATGAAATTGATAAATGTATATATATGTGTTACATCACTTTATCACATGTGTAGATTTATGTAACCATTTTTATGCCTGATTTTAGCTGACCTTAATTTATTAACTAGTTTGAAAAGGTATGAATATTCCCCACATCATAACCTATGGAAGCAGGCTTGGGAGGGGGTGATATACTAAGTTGATTCTCTTCCCTTACCTTAGTACTGTTCTGTGTCAATCCAAGAAGGTCTCCTACATCCCAGATTTTATTTTTGGTTTTAATCAAAGGTGACCACGCATTTCTAGATGGCTTCTAATAGCAGCATGCATTCTTTGCCACCAGCTTCCTTTATCCTTATATTTAGTCGTTCTTATTAGAAATGTAGTGATTCCTGGGGGTACCTGGGTGGTTTAGTCGGTTAAGCATCTGATTCTTGATTTCAGCTCAGGTCATGATGTCAGGGTCATGAGATTGAGCCTCTTGTATGGCTCCACACTCAGCGCTGAGTCGGCTTAGGGTTCTCTCGCCCTGCTTGTGCGCGCATGTGTGCGCGTGCGCACTCTCTCTCTCTTCCAAATGAATAAATAAAATTTTAAAAAAGAAAAGAAATGTAGCGATTCCTGTCTACTCACAGACTAGTATAACCCTTTTTTGTTTCTTGAAGGCTCTAAGGTATGTTTTAGTATGTGACATTTTGAAGTTTTAAATTTTCTCCTCTTATTTGCTTTTTTAATATGAACTTTAGAATTTGCTTATTTATTTACTTCCAGAAGATTGGGTTTAAATTTTAAATTAACTTTGGGAAAATCTACATCTTTATGACCTTAAGTATTCTAACCAGGACATTGTATATCTTTACATTTGTTCAAGTTTGCTTTTGTATTGTTTATCAGTGCTTTAAAGTTTTTCTCATGTAAGTTTGCATATTCCTTGATAAGTTTGTTCTTAGGTATTTTATCTTTTGCTATCAATGTAAGTGGCCTCCTATCTTTTATTAAATCTTTAGATATCTGTGAAAGCTCTTGATTAGCAAATACTAAAATTTCTGAGTATATATTCTAATTGAACCATAATTGTGTTCACGGAATAAAAAAAGTGCGTATAATCTCTTAACGAGCTCTTTTGATTTGCTAATGTTTTATTTAGAATGTCTGCATCAATAATGTGTACATGAAATTAGTCCTTAAGTTTGTGTGTTTCCTTGCATTTTTGTCAGATTTTGGAATATGATCACTTCATAAAAACAATTTAGAACTATCCCCCCTTTTAATACCTTAAAGAGTATTTCAGGTAACATTGGACTTACGTTGTCTTTTAAAACTTGGCAGAACTTCTTTGTGAAGCCATCTAGGAAACCATGCACATAAATTTGAAAACCTGAATAAAAATGGAAATATTTCTAAGCATAATTTACCAAAATTGACTCCACCTTTTAATCTTTGTTCCATAGTTAAATATATTCATTGTTGACCATCAGTCTTATTATCCAGGTTTGCCTAGTCATCTCTTGGCTGGCTGAAAGCCCATTTTAGAACAGCATTGTACAATAGAAATATAATATGTGCCACATAGATTTTTAAATTCTTTGGTAGCCACATTTTTGAAAAGTTAAAAGAAATAGGTGAAATTAAATTGAATATATTATTTAACCTATTACATCCAAAAATGTCATTTTAAATGTGACCAATATAAAACTTACTAATGAGAAATTTAAATTTTTTTCTTCATATGAAGCTTTTCAAATCAGGTATGCATTTTTCCACTTTGAGCAGATGCTCAGTAGCTGTATCTGGTTGTAACTATCGTAATAGTGTGGCTCTAGAAGATTCTTCTAGAATGGGGATTGACAAACTTTTTAATAAAGGCCCAGATAGTAAATATTGTAATTTTTGCAACCCGTATGATTTCAGTCACAACTAGTCAACTCTGCTGTTACAGCACAGAAGAACCTTGAGTGACATATGACTGAGTATGGCCGTATTCCTATAAAATTTTACTGTGGATACTGTAATTTGAATATCATTATAATTTTTAGGTGTTGCAAATTATTATTTTCAACTGTTAAAAAATGTTAAAATTGTTCTTAGTTTATATAAAAATAAGTAGCAACCTGGACTTGGCTCATGGAAGGGCCAGAAAGAGATAATAGATACAGTAAGGGAGAGAAAGAGAAAAGAAAAAGGATTGTTTAGGTGGTTGGGAAATTTTTGTACTTTAGGAAATTGAGAGATAAGCCATAGGAGTAAATTAGAAATGAATCTATAGTATAGTCTGCAGAGGGCTATAAGAGGGGCAAACCAATAGAGGGCCTACACGCTACCAGGATTGGAGTTTGAGTCATGCTAACCATGTGTGGTAAGAGCACCCAGGTCACAAATAGAAATAAGACTTGGTTTGGAGACTTAACTTTATGATGTGTAGTTGGCAGTCTTGATATCACCTGATGGACAGGTGAGTGTAAGAGCTTCTCACAGATAGTATCGCAAACAAAATTCACAGTGTAAACAAGAAAGATCAGCCAGAAAGCAGTCAGTTGTGTAACAAAGAGTGGAATTTACACCCAAGATGTAGAAATAAGAGAACCTTAAAGTGGGCGCCTGGGTGGCTCAGTTGGTTAAGCGACTGCCTTCGGCTCAGGTCATGACCCTGGAGTCCCAGGATCGAGTCCCACATCTGGCTCCCTGCTCAGCAGGGAGTCTGCTTCTCCCTCTGACCCTCCCCCCTCTCATGCTCTCTCTCTCTCTATCTCATTCTCTCTCTCAAATAAATAAATAAAATCTTTAAAAAAAAAAAAAAAGAACCTTAAAGTTTCAGAAAGAACTTTTAAAAGTTGACTCACAATCTTAGGAGATAAAGGACTTAAGCCATCCAAGATCAGCGGTCTTAAAACAACAAAATGATGTGAAAACCGACCACTTCAGAGTTTTGTAAGTAAAAAGACCTAGGTGGGCTTCATTATTGAGTAGTTGTCACCTAGGATGAAATGAACTGGAGAAGAAAACTTAAGAGATCTCCAAGAACACTTAACCCATAGTAATTAGTACTTGGCAGAGAGGAGAGAAATTAGAAGCTAAGGAGTGGAGTCGGTAGTAACTAAAGATATGCAAGGCATAGAAGACTATAACTTTTCCTGATGTCTCAGATAAATGTGGACACATACATTTTGGAGAAAACTCAACATTATAAAGATGTCACTTCACCTAAGTTAATTTGAGGATTTAATGTATTCTTGGTTGGAATCCCAGTAAGATTTTTTTAGAACTTGAAAGTTTTTGATGTTTGTCTTAGAAAAGTAAAATGAGAAAATTAATGGAAAACTAAAGTGGAAAGAGGGAGACCTATTCAACCATATTTCAAAAGTTACCGTTTTCAATGATTAAAACTGTTGTACTGACTTTGGCATATACAAGTAGATAGTAGACACGAATGCTTTGCAATAGATGTGCACGTGTGTCTGTTTAGTGTGCAATGGTGGGAAAAGATTTTAATTTTAATTGACATCTCAAATAAACGATAAAAGAGTGTATGTGGAAAATAGCTTGGAGATAATTGGGTTCTCTTCCTGATAGATTAAAAATTTAAATGAGAGGGGAGCCTGGATGCCTCAGCAGGTTAAGCGTCTGCCTTCGGGTTAGGTCATGATCTCGGAGTGCTGCTCAGTGGGGAGTCTGCTTGTCCGTCTCCCTCTGCCCCTCCCCACCCCACTTGTGCGCTCGCTCTCTCACATAAATAAAAATTATTTATGTGAGAGGGAGACAGACACAGCGAGAGAGGGAACACAAGCAGGGGGAGTGGGAGAGGGAGAAGCAGGCCTCCCGCCAAGCAGGGAGCCGGATGCGGGGCTCGATCCTAGGACCCTGGGATCATGACCTGAGCCAAAGGCAGATGCTTAACGACTGAGCCACCCAGGCACCCCTAAATAAAATGTTCATGAAAAAAATTTTTTGTTTTAATCTCTGGTTCTTTATCAGAGAGACATAACTTTATCTTTCTCATTTAATTTTTTTTTTTATAGATTTATTTATTTGCGAGAGAGAGAATGAGAGAGAGCATGAGAGGGAGGAGGGTCAGAGAGAGAAGCAGACTCCCCGCTGAGCAGGGAGCCCAATGCGGGACTCGATCCCGGGACTCCAGGATCATGACCTGAGCCAAAGGCAGTCGCCCAACCAACTGAGCCACCCAGGCACCCTCTCATTTAAATTTTTTAAACATTTTATTTATTTATTTATTTGAGAGAGTGAGAGCCAGAGAGATCATAGAGGGAGAGGGAGATCATAGAGGGAGAGGGAGAAGCAAACTTGCCTTTGAGCAGAGAGTCTGATGCGGGACTCCATCCCAGGACCCCGAGATCATGACCTGAGCCGAAGGCAGACACTTAACTGGCTGAACCACCCAGGCGCCCCAAACAAAAAAAAAATGTCTTAATGCTTTATTTTACGTCTCAGATTGACAACTGTTTAAAAAGTTTGGTAATGTCCTATTTTGGCAGGAGTCTGAGTGGCATTCTCATATGTTCCTGATGAGAATATAAATTGGTACAACTTTCCTGGAGAATAATATGGAAATGCTGAACAAGAATTGATATATATTTTCCCATTTATGTGAATGTTTATAAAGATACAATGATAATGCAGAACCCCTTTGTACTTAAAGAATAATAGGAGCACTGTTATTTATAACAAAACGTAGTGAGCCATGTGAATATATAGCAGTAATAGACTGATTAAATCACATTCCTTCTATACATTAGAAAGAATGACTTTGATAGATTGTTTTGTTTTAAGATTTTATTTATTTATTCATGAGAGACACAGAGAGAGGCAGAGGGAGAAGCAGACTCGGGAGCCCGATGTGGGACTCAGTCCCAGGACCCTGGGATCATGACCTGAGCCGAAGGCAGACAGTTAGCCATCTGAGCCACCCAGGCGCCCTAGATTATTTTTTGACATAGAAAGAGATCTATGGTTAATTGGCAAGTGAAAAAAAGCATATTAAAGTATCATCATAGCCTACAGTATAAAATGTGTGTGTTCATTTAAAAATGTAAAAGGATGTATATTTCTACTTGTGTGCATGTATAAACAGATACAAACATATTTGTATGTATATATGTGCAAACATAAATATGTATGCATATATGTAAATACACAAGCATATTGTTTGATGCCTAGTATGTCTAGTATGTTGTAAATATTTCTTCAATGACTCGTGAGCTCTTTAAAACATGCGAGAAACATTTTTTCTTTTTTTTTTTTTTAAAGATTTCATTTTTATTTATTTGACAGAGCGAGAGAGCACAAGCAGGGGGAGCGGGAGAGGGAGAAGCAGGCTCTCTGCTGAGCAGGGAGCCCGATGCGGGGCTCGATCCCAGGACCCTGGGATCATGACCTGAGCCGAAGGCAGACGCTTAACTGACTGAGCCACCCAGGCGCCCCAAGAAACATTTTTTTCAACAGAAGATTCAATATGTATCCATTAGGTCAAACTAATTCCTTGTTTTTCAAATATCTGAAACTTCCTGTCTGCTTTATAACATAAATGTGGAGAAAGCTGTGTTAAAATTGAAAAATTTAGAAGGATATAAACCAATGGTCAGTAAAGAGTACATGAGGACTTTGGCTTTACATTTTATATGCTCTAATAGTATTTGAGATTTTAAAAGCAGTCTTTTTTTTTTTTTTTTAAAGATTTTATTTATTTATTCATGAGAGAGAGAGACAGAGGCAGAGGGAGAAGCAGGCTCCCCGCGGAGCAGGGAGCCCGATGCGGGACTCGATCCCAGGACCCTGGGATCATGACCTGAGCCGAAGGCAGACGCTTAACCGACTGAGCCACCCAGGCGTCCCTAAAAGCAGTCTTTTTAATGACTGAGCCACCCAGGCGCCCTAAAAGCAGTCTTTTTCAATCCTATAATATGGAATATAAAAAAATTACATCTTAGCTTTGAGATTTTGTACTGGTATGACTGGATATGAATACCACTGCATCCTTTGTTTTTTCCTGTGATAAAGATAATTTGTGGTAGAGGAACCAGAAGGAAATCTTGAAACCTTTGCCCTCAGGTGTAGTTAAGGATGCAACTCTGAGCAAATGATTTTTTAAATAGTGCGGGGATTTTATTGAACCCTCTTAATTCTTCCTCTATTAAAAGCATATTTTTCAAATGGCTTTTTTGTGCCTCTGCATGAGATCAGTGTTATGGGTTATGGCCACTATATTTAGAAATTAAATAGATTTATAGACATTAATATAAAAAAGAAAAATTAGGTAAAAAATAGGTTATGTTGGAACTTTATAATTTTTTTGAGATATTTGTGGCATGTATATGTGTATATGGACACTAGGTCGATCTGAAATACATTTCATATTATGGGTCAGTCAAAACATTTAAAAACTGCTATAATACAGAATGAAGTTTCTGAATCTCAATTTTTAAGACAAGTGCTCCTTTTGGATACTTTTTAAAAGTTACTTATGTCCACTTGCTTTTATACTCCTATTCCCCCTTCTTAATCATCTTATTTTTTTTTAAAGATTTTATTTTTAAGTAATCTCTACACCCAACATGGGGTTCAAACTCACAACCCCAGTATCAGGAATCATATGTTCTACCACCTGAGTCTGCTAGGCACCCCATTAATTATCTTTTAAATTGAACCTTTTTGAGCTCTTTTAACTTTAAACACACCCCTTTTGTTATTTCCTCACCTTCAACTTGTCTCCATTATTTTCCAGAAGAGACAGCTTTGGCAGTTAGTACTTTATGGTAAATGGTATACACAGTGATTCCTCGAATCCAGCAGTCATCTTGTCTCTCTTAATAAATACTGCAAATGAATATTTTAAAATCTTTTGTAGCCTTTGCTAAGTTCACATTGGCATACATTAGATGCAGAAGTGGCCTTAAAGTCACCATACTACTTAAAGCCCTTCATTTTTCTTCTATTGCTTTTGGGGGGTAAAGTCCAAACTATTTAACATAACCCAGGAAGATCTTTATGGGTCTTCCTTCTGATTATAACTGGTTTTGTCTTGTCTTGCCCTTTAGTCCCGCTTCATCCTGCCCACTCCTTCTGAAGCTTAAGTACCCCTTCTCTCTATGTCCATAGCACTTACTATACTATATTCTAATTGCCAATTTGCTTGTTTTTCTCATTAGATGAATTGATTTGTGAGGGCAGAGCATATCTGTCTTCCTCACTGGAATCCCCTAGCTCATAGTATAGCTTAATAAAGATTGAATGAAAAACTACCATTGAACAATAGTAGTTCTAGCTGTCAACATTTATCATGTGCCTGTTGTGCTAGTTCTATATAGTCATTTCATAATCAGGATCATGTAATTCTCACAAAAATCCTCTTAAGACGTGGATAGACACCTATTTCAAAAACGAAGAATCTTAGAGTCAGGTTGTGTTACATGCCCAAGGTCACTCATTTAATCAGAATTTGAACCATTATACACAGTCTCTTCCCTCACTCCAAATTTAGTGTAGAAATGATTTTACCTAATGAAGAAACTCATACTTTACATTTACTCATTATTTCCTCCCTTTTTAAATACAGCTGGTGTATTCTCAGCAGGCCTTGCTCCAGCTGCATTTGTGCCAAATCCATATATTATTAGCGCTGCTCCTCCAGGGACTGATCCATACACTGCAGCAGGATTGGCTGCAGCAGCAACATTAGCAGGTAACTTACTCTTCATCCTTGTTGCTTATTATGGATTTAGTTTTAATTCTGGTATAAGCTTTATTTTTGTCTATTTGGGCAATTTGAAGTTCTAGGAAAATGAAACATTTATCTAAAATGAACTGAAGTTTCCGGAGAGTTAGTTTCCTACTTTTCCTGTTGTAATGCTTGGAAAAAGCCTAAGCCTGCTAACTCTTTCCTCATATACATAGTTGATTTATATTTCAGTTTTGTAGTTTCAGAAATCTTACATTGTCAACCACAAATCTTCCTTTTTGTGACCGTTTCTGTTGCCCACAGAGACAGTGCAAAATCAAGTCACTTCTCATAAAATAAACTGGGGGTAGGTGCTATAAATACCCATGTCAGGGAAAGTGTGAGGTAAGGAGCTTCAGCAATCTTGAGAGAATGAGTATCTAGAAAGTAATTTATTTAGCAGTATTAAAATGTGTAAGCCAACTGAGGGGCAAAATGGAGGGATGGAGTTGGAAAGAACTTAACTGTCAAAAACCTGAAGCTACCACTGAAAATCTGAAATGAAAGCCAAAACTATACAATGTTACATGTTAGTGGTATCGCAATAAAGCTGGGAAAAAAATGTTTTTAAACCCAAAACTATATTTATTGCTTATTTAAGTAAGGAGAGTTGTGTGCTGGTCAGGTACTATCCTGTTGAGCAAAGCAATTTGTTGATCTTCTGTGGGGTTATGAGGAAGTTATTTTAGGCTGAGTTGGGTATAGAGACAAATGAATGAGTCTTAGGTATGGGTTATTATGTTGGTCACAGAGGCAGAAACAGGGTAATATCAGCCACAGATGTATGTTCACTGGAGTGAGCCTGGCAGTTGAATTTCATTAACTCTAGACTACCATGATTTTTTTTACTTTGTTCACTGAAATGAATTGTCAGTAAGTGCCACTTCTGCGAGTTGTTATCATGACCATAGAACAGTTAGTCTTTTCCTAAGAGTTTGGGACTTTTTTTTATACTCAAGACTTTAAGAAGTGAAAAAATAAAAGTTTCAAGTTCTTGTTTGATAGCTTGCTTAGCAGACTGAAACTAACCTGTCATATTCAGTAGTGTTTGGTATAGATCTGCATGTGATTCCATAAAGAAGGGATGAACTGTCTTGGTGCCATTTAACTGGATGTTAGTATGTAAAGTTCTGGTGTATCGTACAATCTATGGAATCAAAAGAAGCCCCTTTAAGAAATTGTTAGTTTTGAGAGTAAGTAGGCATTCTGGACTTAGGCTTTATGAGACCAGTGCTACCTAGTAAAATACAGTGTGAGCCAGATAATGTAATTTAAATTTTTCTAGTAGCTACATTATAAAATAAGTAAAAAACATGAAATTAATTTCAGTGTTTGATTTAGCCAAAATACCTAAAATATCATTTTAATATAATTTTAAGTTACTAATAGATGTTTTACACACACACACACACACACACACCCACACACACCCACCCATGCAAAGTCTTCAAAATCTTGTGTATATCATACTTATAGCACATCTCAGTTGGGCTATCCAATTTTTTAAGTCTTGAGTAGCCACAAGTGGCTTCTGGCTACTGTTTTGGGCAGACAGGTTCTAGGTAGATGTCTCACTCTTGTTTTGATAATGTATTCTTCCTTCATAAATCCTGTTAATAGTTCTCATTGTAGAAATAGATTTTATCTTTAAATTTTTTAATGCTTTTTACTTTAGTTGATTCAGTACAGTTGTGTACTGGGCTCTACTTTTCTCCAAAACAAAGTAAAACCAAGAGTTTAACTTTATAAAATGTTATATAGCTATACTAAAATCATACCAGTGGAATTTTAGGCCATCTTTGTTGTATCAATCCATAATAATGACATCTTATTCATCAGCTTAATGGTGGGGCTATATGTGCATGCTATATCCTCTCCTGGAAGCAAATTTATCTTAAATAAATAGAATAGAGCAATAAGAATTCATTCTGTTTTTCCTACTTTGCTTTTGCATGTCTATGTCTGTCTGTGCTTTATATTACCTAGTTCTTTCTTGTCTTGACTCACTAGTCCCATTTTCCTAACCATATAAACACTGAAGTTTATTTTCATGTGATTTTCAATTGTTTTGTGAGAATTGTGACTAATTCTGTTTCAAATGTGAAGAATATGTTTAATAAAAACTTAATTAAAAATATTTTTAAATTCAAGAGTTACAATTCAAGTAACAGTTGTAGCAAGCTTGGTACCAGAATGTTCCCTAGTTTTATGTTATAGATTGCAAATAAAAAGATAAAAGTGTTTTTATTGTTGTAATTCTTTTCAGTAGTCAGAAAATGATCTTTCTTAAGAGAATTTGAATTGAACATAGTAAATCTTAAAAATTTTATGACGTCTAATGTTCCCTAAAAATATTATGTGTTTGCCAGTATCAAACCCGTAAACTGGCATTCAGTAAATGTTGTATACATTGCTAAGTGTCCTGTCAATTCATTGGTCCTCTTGACGTTAGCTTTACCACCTCCACTAAGGCTGCTGCTGTCACTCCTGAATACTTTCTCTTTTAATAAACATACCTGAATGAGACTGTCCCCCTAATAGAATCAGAAAAAAATAGAAAGTATGTAGCAGATGTTAAGTGGGTAGAGGATTATAAGGACATTTGCTCTAAGTTACACACTGTTCCTTTTTATGATCTAATGGTAACTGACCTCATTTATCTATAAAATGTAAGTAACTTTTTTTTTGGGGGGGTGGGGTGGGGTGTGGGGTTTAGGTCCAGCAGTGGTTCCACCTCAGTATTATGGTGTTCCGTGGGGGGTGTATCCAGCCAATTTATTTCAGCAACAAGCTGCAGCTGCGGCAAACAACACAGCAAATCAGCAAGCAGCATCACAAGCTCAGCCTGGACAGCAACAGGTATAGGCCTGCCTTCATTAAATTAATACCTGGAGAGTCTCTGAAATTGCATGAGTTCCTTGTCAAGATCTATGTCTTTTCATCATCTTCAATATGTAATACAGTACCTAGTATATAATTGATATACAAGTATTGATTACATTTTTTCTAATTATATGAATTTAAAGATTTGGATGTACTCCCATTTCTATGTTTCTGTTATTGAAACTCTTGAAATCTCTAGCAATTTTTAATTTTCTTTTCATGACCTCTTCAAGTATGCTAATTTTCCTATCAAAGTAATTAACACTTCATTTTCTTCTGAGTATTTAAATTACTATTTTAAATATTAGTATATATCTGAGCAGAAAAAGATTAATTACTGGGTACTTTATATTTTTAAGCAAGATGAAAATATATTCACTAAACATTAAATTTAACTTCTTAAAATAGAAAATCTTTATTACAAAGCTGCCCCCCCCCTCACATTCCTGGAACTATTTTAATAATGTAGAAACACTATTGTTGATTTCAGAATTCTGGTTGTCAATTTCTTCATATTTATACCAAAGAAGCAACTTAATTCCAAGAACAGTGTTACTTGACAACTAAATTTTGTTCTAAATTTCCTTTATATACTTGAATACTATATTGATGTTCTGTTGAAGCTGTCCTTTGGCTCAGTCCTTTTAGATTATACCATAGCATGATTTAATAAATTCTTTTTTAATCTATATCTTCTTTGGGCAAACATGAAAATACCATACTACCTGAACAATACACACACCTACATGTGAGGCTTACTTACACAGGTGGTATTAACAGTGAATCCCTCTTGTCCTGAATTCCCCTCTCCAAATAAATTTCTCTTATTTTTAGTACTACATTGTTAACACAAATACTAGAAATAATTTTCCCCAAAGGCCTTCTAAAATTTCCATGTTACTTAATAAATTGTTCTAGTTGTCAAGAGCCAGTGATTATGTTTTTGATTTTAAGTATTTTATATTTTTTCATGCCAAATCAACATTTCATTGCACATAAATATGTTCAGAGAATATCCAGAGACTGTGTGTCATACGTAGAGAGTTGCCCGGGATAAATTTATCTGTTACTTTATAATTTCATTTTTAAGGAAATCATTTGTCCTTTGTAGGTTCTTCGAGCCGGAGCAGGTCAGCGCCCTCTTACTCCCAATCAGGGCCAACAAGGGCAGCAGGCAGAGTCACTCGCAGCAGCAAATCCAACTTTGGCTTTTGGTCAGGGTCTTGCTACCGGCATGCCAGGTATATAGTTATAGTTAGTTAATTGTAGAAATTTGCATAGGTTTGAAATGTTAAATGTAGACACATTGAAGAGTGAAAAAACTCAAGAAATGTCTTTAGAGTCTTGCCTACCTTGCAATAAGTTATTTAGAACTCAGATGCCAATAGTTGAAATCAGTACTATTCGTGAGACTTAACATGAATGGCATACATGTACTAGAATTCTCAGTGCATCCATTTTTTCTTCTGTGTATGGCATAAACTGTAGCATTTTCCCAACCTAACATAGCCCAGAATTCTTGAAGCAGTATTTCAAGAAATAAAATCAGTTAGTTAGAGTTGGCATGTAAAGTAAAACTTCTGTTTGCCATTGCTGCCAAAGAAGGTCACTTCGTTAATATTCAGAAGTTTGCCGCTAAAATTTTCCAATTTGAACATTGTTCCTTTGTGTTCAGCCCATTTATAGTATTTTAAACTGTTATTTATAACCTGAATAGTGTCTTTGAAATATGCCTTTGAAAGCCTAATACAAAGAAAATTATAAAGATTTCTTCCCATTACCACACTACAACTTTCAGAAAGGGCCAACAAAATACATTTTTTTGTGAAGTAGATATTTATGAAACCAGATAGAAAATTACTACTTCAATAATAATGGAAGGAAGGTATTTTTCTTAATCTGATAAAAGCACTTGCTATGTTTATAAAGTGAAATTTAAAGCTGCATTTGAATATCAGTAGGTAATGGGTCACTTCCTATTCCTTCCTTCTCTCCACTCCTAAAGACTCATTCTCTTTTAAATATGCTGCTTTTTCATTTTTAGTATATGAGTAGTTATATAGATTGCTAATTAATGAAATGTGAGTTCCAGTTTCCATTTAATTGTAATGTAGTTACATTTTCTATTCATATCACTTCGGAAATGGGTTTAATGTACTGGAAAATAAGTGTAGTTGAGGGTTTCTTTTATGTGTTACGTGCTGCTGAATACTTCTGAAGTATGTTACTTTAAGGACTTCTCAATCGATTACATTCATTCTATTTTCTCTGAGATTCTGAGGTCTGATTTTATCATCTTGTGTAGCCCTCTGGATAAAGAGAAGATGTTAATACTGCAGTCCCTGAAGTACAAATAATAGAATGGAAGTGTTCTTGTCCTTTTTTTTTTTTTTTTTTTTTTTTTTTAACCCCAGCCATGTACTTGCTTCGGGGAGTCTGCTTTCCTGGAGCCATTGTGGATTAGAGACCTTTGAAAATGTACAGTGAAGCTGAAGTTACAGATGTGGAGGGACATGGAAACAAGGCTAAAGGGAACTGAGCTGAGAGTTTATGGAAGACACTGCTAAGACTACTTTGGGCTCCTCTTTCTACCCCTCACTTTTAAGCCCTGCCTCCATGATTCCTTTGCAGTAATCCTAATATTAACTCAGTAACAATTGCAAAGTATGACCTCCTCTCCTCCATTCTTATTTTTCTCAGTTCTTTATTGTGTTTCATCATATTGATGATGTTCAACTCTTCTACAACTGCTCTCTACCATTACATTACCTTCTCTGATCTTTTATTCTCCTGACTTTCCTTTCTCATGCTTTTTATCAAGTCTCCCTTTCCTCTGTGTATATCCTTAAAAATGAAAGATAGTCTGGCTTAGTGACTAGATGCTTTGGAGTCAAGTCTGCCTAATTGCTGTAGCACTTAGTCATGTGACCTTGGCCAAGTTACTTTCCTCTTTGAACTTAACTTCCAGTATTGGGACAATAGATACTTTACTTTTTTGTGGGGGACGTCTGTCTACTTTTACCTTTTCAGCCATCATCCCTCTACCAGTAAACTAGAGTTTACATCTACATCTTGGATTCTTTGCTGAACACTTAACACATTTCTCCTTTTGTATAGGACATTACCGTGTGTGTTTCAGCCACTCTTCAAACTGACAGTGTCAAAAAATGAACTCTCTCCCAGATTTACTTACCTTACTGTTTACTCTATTTCACTATTAATATTAATTCCACTATCCTCTTTTTTTCCAGTACCAAAAGTTTTATTTTCAACATTTACTAAGTTTAAGTTGTGCTAATTTCTGATATGTAAAAATGCGTATCCACTTAACTAGATATACACACATATAAATACATACCAACGTAATTCATATCCATAGTAATATTTTAAGCTTTATCTATACAATTAATTTCAATTCAGGTCAAATATTTCATCTTTTACGATAAACCTAATCTGTTCATGAGAATCTTCATTCCCTCTGAGGTAAGGAATATAATCCTGGGTAGAACTGGGATATGGTACTGCGATGGTCAGAGCTGCTCCTAGCCCATACAGGGTACCTTGGTACAACTTAGAAAAGAAACCACATCGTCTGAGTAGGTATGGCCATATACCCATAAACTAAGCTTGGTGAGTGGAGCCTGACAGGATTTCAGCTCTCATTGGTTATCTCAGCCAGGTCCCCTTGTACAGGACACAGCCTGCATGTAGGAAGCCATCCTAGAGGGGGCTGCGCAGTGGTGGTGCAAGCAGAAAGGAGTGATCAGGCCACCTTTGTACAGGTTTACTCCTTGCTCCAAAGACTGATCTAATTTGGCTGAGTTTGGTCAGATAGGGGGTCTCTTCTTCAAACCACTAATGCTAATTTAGTTCAGGAGAGCGGTCTCCTTGATGGAAGATCATTTTCACGCTTAAGTGTGCAAATGGCTGTGCCATATGCAAGTGGACTTTCAAGGTTTAGTCTTAAGAAAACAACCCAATGTCAATTCTTGACTGCTAAAAATTATGCTGTCCAGCTGGCTATAAGGGAGCTATGCAATTTCCCTCTTTTAAGTGTCTTTAGTCTTGAAGTACAAACTATAAGGAAGACTTGTTCCAAAACTGTTAAGATGAATTCATCACTTGGAGTGGGAGCTCAAACCACTGCTCTCGGAGCCTCGGCTTGGCCGCCTTTACCCAGGAATAGTCTGGACTGTCTGAGGGGAGGAAAGAGGAGCCAGCAAGCAATCTCTGTGTTGTGCCCTGGCCCCGGGCCCACGGGCCAGAGGACCAGGGCCATGGACGTCCCCATCTGCACACCTCAGCAAGGCAGATGCTTGCTTGGTACCACGCCCTCAAGGCTGTCCACTCTCCTCTTGAACTAGAAACTTTTGGTTTCAGCCTCTGTATCAGCTTCAGCTTTTGATTTTCTTCTGTGTTCCACATTCAGTACCTTGTCCGTTCTTTTTTTTTTTTTTAAGATTTTATTTATTTATTAGAGAGAGAGAGAAACAGCATGAGAGGGGAGAGGGTCAGAGGGAGAAGCAGGCTCCCTGCTGAGCCGGGAGCCCGATGTGGAACTTGATCCCAGGATGCCGGGATCATGACCTGAGCTGAAGGCAGTCGTTCAACCAACTGAACCACCCAGGCACCCAGTAACTTGTCCGTTCTTAATCATTCTGTCTCCTATTCATTTCTTTTCATCTCTGCTATTCTTGTTCAGCCTCTTCCTTACCCTCCCACTAACTCTGTCTGCCTCCAGTCTTTTCTATTCATCTCTTTATTCTCCTTTCATTTACCTTTCACAAATACAGGTTAGTTTATACCATTCTGGTTCTTGATATTTTTAGTGATCTAATCCCAAACTATCTAATTGGTAGTATCCTTCTACAGTGCTATGCTTTAACACACTAGATCATATACTGCCCCCCAAAAATACTTGTACTTTGATGCCTCTAGCCCTAGCTAATGACTTTTCACTTAGAATACCCTTTTGTACTTTATAAGCAAAATTGAGATATATAGAGTTTAACATTTTCCTTTTTTTAAACTAGCTTTATAAACATTTTGTAATTAGCTTTGCTTGTCATCCTTTAATATCCTTTCCATGATGCCTTCCCAATCTTTCTTTCCCAGTGCTTTTTCATCAATAATTATCCTTTCTTTTCTGTTCCTGTAGCACATAACTTGACCTGTCTTTAGTACTTCTGTCTGCCTTACATTTCATTTAGCTATTTGTGATTTATTTTCTCAATTCTGCACTTATTTTTTACCATGTTTAAAGGTAGAAAATGTCTTAAAATTAAAGTGGAACAGCTTTTTCTATTTCTCCCTGAACGGCAGTTAGTAGATCAGTGTCATGTCTTAAAACAAAGTGGCATCTTAGAATTAAGGAAATAATACATTACACACACTACTAGATGGTACAGGTTTTTGGGGTGCCTGGGTGGCTCAGTCGTTAAGCGTCTGCCTTCGGCTCAGGTCATGATCCCGGGGTCCTGGGATCGAGCCCTGCATCGGGCTCCCTGCTCGGCTGGAAGCCTGCTTCTCCCTCCTGTACTCCCTCTGCTTGTGTTCCCTCTCTCGCTGTCTCTCACTCTGTCAAATAAAATCTTAAAAAAAAAAAAAAAAAAAAAAAAAGGTACGGTTTTGAGTATGGGGACCATGTCTTTTTTTTTTTTTTTTTTTTTAAGCCCCTGGCTCTTTTTAGACTCTCTCAGTAGTAGAAAGATAAGTACAAATTAGCTTTTGAATTGAATGATCATGAAAATGCTAAAAATTAAGCTTGTGAACTACACCTAAGACAACAGAAGGGGAATATAAGAGGCTCAAATGCATACATTAGAAAATAAGTTTCTACTTAGGAACTAAGGAAGAGAAAAAACCCAAAGAATTGTAGAAGGAAACCAAATAATAAAGATGGGAGCTGATGTGAATGAAATAGATGGCAAACATACAATAAAAAAAGTCAGATTATCCCAAAAGTTATTTTCTTTGAAAGACTTAATAAAATTGATAAACCTCTGAGAGACTTATAAAAAAAGATTTAAAACAGGCATAAATAGCCAGTATGAGATAATCATTGGAAGCTATTAGGAACAATCTCATATTAACAAACGGGAAAATGTAGACAAAATGGACAAATAACTACTGAAAAATGTAACCAAACAGACTTGAGGATATATAGAAAATCTGAAGTCCATTACTATTAAGGAAATCAGTTAAGTAATCAAAAATTTTCCCCCACAAAAACTTTAGGCCAGCATAAAACTTCAGTGGTGAATACCAGGTATTTGAGGAGGAAATAATTTCAATTTTTAAAATTCTAGAGAATAGAAAAAGACAGTGTATGTCCCAAGTAATTTTATGGGACTAGCAAAATCTAAATACTAAAACCTGTCACATTCAGTGCAATCCCTGTCAAAATCCCACCAGCATTTTTCACAAAGCTAGAACAGACAATCCTAAAATTTGTATGGAACCACAAAAGACCCCAAATAGTCGATGCAATCTTGAAAAAGAAAAGCATAGCTGGAGGCATCACAGTTCTGGACCTCGAGCTCTATTACAGAGTTACAGTCATCAAGACAGCATGGTACTGGCACAAAAACAGACACGTAGATCAATGGAACAGAATAGGGAGCCCAGAAAGGGACCCTCAACTGTATGGTCAGCTCATTTTCAACAAAGCAAGAAAGAATATCCAGTGGAAAAAAGACAGTGTCTTCAACAAATGGTGTTGGGAAAATTGGACAGCCACATGCAGAAGAATGAAACTGGACCATTTTCTTACACCACACACACAACATTAAATTCAAAATGGATGAACGACCTAAATGTGAGACAAGAAACAATCAAAATCCTGGAGAACACAACAGCAACCTCTTGAACATTAGCCATAGCAACTTCTTACTAGACAAATCTCCTGAGGTAAGGGGAAACAAAAGCAAAAATGAACTACTGGGACTTCATCAAGATAAAAAACTTCTGTATAGCAAAGGAAACAACAAAACTAAAAGGCAGTCTTCAGAATGGGAGAAGATACATGCAAATAACATCTGATAAGGGGTTAGTATCTAAAATCTACAAAGAACTTACAAAACTCAACACCCAGAAAAAACCAAATAGTCCGCTCAAGAATGGGGCAGAAGACTTGAACAGACGTTTCTCCAAAGAAGACATACGGATGGCTATAACAGACACATGGAAAGCTACTCAACATCACTCGGCATCAGGGAAATACAAATCAAAACTACAGTGAGATACCACCTCACACCTGTCAGAATGGCTAAATTTAACAATACAGGAAACAACAGATCTTGGCGAAGATGCTGAGAAAGGGGAACTCTCTTACACTGCTGGTGGGAATGCAAACTTGTGCAGCCACTGTGGAAAACAGTATGGAGGTTCCTCAAAAAGTTAAAAATACAACTACCCTGTGATCCTGTAATTGTACTGACGAGGTATTTGCCCAGTGGATACAACAATACTGATTCGAAGGGTACGTGCACCCCAGTGTTTATAGCAGCAGTATCAACAATAGCCAAACTATGGAAAAAGCCCAAATGTCCATCGACTGATGAATGAATAAAGAAGAATGGCTTCTACTCAGCCATTAGAAAGAATTAAATCTTGCCATTTGCAGTGATGTGGATGGAGCTAGAATGTATTATGCTAAGTGAAATAAGTCAGCCAGAGAAAGACAAATACCATATGATACACTCATATGTGGAATTTAAGAAACAAAACAGATGAATGTAGGGGAAAGGGAAAAAAAAAAAAGAGGGAGGCAAACCATAAGAGAGACTCTTACTGATAGAGAGCAAGCTGATTGAGGGTGGGTGGAGGAATGGGTATTAAGGAGGGCACTTGTGATGAGCACTGGGTGTTGTATATAAGTGATGAATCACTAAATTCTCCTGAAAACCAGTATTACACTATATGTTAACTGGAATGAATCTATTTATTTATTTTTAAAGATTTTCTTTATTTGATCGAGACAGACACATGAGAGAGAGAACACAAGCAGGGGGAGTGGGAGAGGGAGAAGCAGGCTTCCCACTGAACAGGGAGCCGGATGCGGGGCTCGATTCCAGGACCCTGGGATCATGACTTAAGCCGAAGGCAGATGCTTAAAGACTGAGCCACCCAGGCGCCCCACTAACTGGAATTTAAATAAAAACTTGAAACTTTAAAAAAAAAAAGAAACTTCAATATTAAGAAATAGAAATAAAAACGTCTAAATTTACATCGATTAGAAAGTCAAAATTATTCTACTGTAATCCTTCTTAGTCTTCATCTCTTTGTAAAATCCGCTTTCAGATTACAAATCCTTAGAAATATCCAAATATTTTTTGGGGGCGCCTGGGTGATTCAGTTGGTTAAGCGTCTGCCTTTGGCTTAGGTCATGATCCCAGGGTCCTTAGCAGGGATCCTGCTTCTCCCTTTGCCTGCCACTCCCCCCTTCTTTGCGTGCTCTCTCTCTGTCTCTCCGTGTGTCTGTCAAATAAATAAAATCTTAAATAAATAAACTTCTAAAAAACCACCAGTGTCCAAATATTTTTTAAAACAAAGTTAATATGTTGCATTTAGAAAATAATGTAAAACCTGTCAAGGACCGTGTATAGATAAGGAAAATTACAGGCCAATCACACAAATACGGATTTAGAAATCCTAGATTATATATTAGCAAGCCAGATCTAGCAGTATATAAGCAGGATAATATATGATGAACAAGTTGGTTTTATCCGTAGAATTCAAGAAGAACTTCAGGAAGTCACATAGTGTAATTTGCCACATTAAAAGATTAAAAGAAAGCAATCACAAGAACTTAAAGCCTCTTTGGCAAGTTAGGATTAGAAGATAATTTAATATGCTAAAGGGGGAATTGACAGCCTCCCCCAAATGGATAACAAACTACCTCTTTATGGGAAATATTGAAAGTTTTAAGACTGGGAACAAGACAGGGATTTTTATTTACACTTCAGCATGTTAGAGACCCTGGCCAGTCTATAACATTAGAGAGAAATGAGAAAATTCTGTAAAGAAGAACTAAAAATGTCATGAAAAAATATGATTGTATATTTTTTTTTTTTTTTTAAGATTTTATTTATTTGACAGAGAGAGACACAGCGAGAGAGGGAATGCAAGCAGGGGGAGGGGGAGAGGGAGAAGCAGGCTCCCCGCTGAGCAAGGAGCCTGATGTGGGACTCGATCCCAGGACCCTGGGAACATGACCTGAGCCGAAGGCAGACGCTTAACGACTGAGCCACCCAGGCGCCCAAATATGATTGTATATTAAATGAATCTGTAGATAAAGTATTAGAATTAAAATGTTCTTGTTAAGGTTTTTGGATATGAAAATCAATTTAAAAATCTTTTCTGTTAACAGGATACTGTTTGAAAATGAAACTTTAAAGATTTTTAATTTATTTGAGAGAGAGTGAGTAAGAGAGAGAGCATGAGGGGGTTGTGAGGGAGGAGCAGAGGGAAAGGGAGAAGCAGACTCCCTGCTGAGCGGGGAGCCAGATGTGGGGCTTGATCCCAGGACTTGGAGATCATGACCTGAGCCGAAGGCTGATGCTTAACCATCTGTGCCAACCAGGTGCCCTTGAAATTGAAAAATTTTAAAGCTAGTGACTTAGTAGTAGCAAGTACCTACGACTAAATTAAAAAAAATTATGCATGATTTCTGTGGGAAGCAGGTTTGCTTAGACATAAAGGAGACCTAAACAGAGACACCTCTGGACAAGTAGGTATTTTAAATATGTCACTTCTCCCTATTAATGCATTAAAGGAGACCTAAACAGAGATACCTCTGGACAAGTAGGTATTTTAAATATGTCACTTCGGGGCACCTGGGTGGCTCAGCCGTTAAGCGTCTGCCTTCGGCTCAGGTCATGATCCCAGGGTCCTGGGATCGAGCCCCGCATCGGGATCCCTACTCTGCGGGAAGCCTGCTTCTCCCTCTCCCACTCCCTCTGCTTGTGTTCCCTCTCTCGCTGTGTCTCTCTCTGTCAAATGAATAAAATCTTTAAAAAAAAAAAATAAAAAATAAATAAATAAATATGTCACTTCTCCCCCTATTAACCTGTAGTTTCAGTCATTCACAATCAGAATTGCTAACACATTCTTCCTATGGTATTTTGACAGCTGATAGGAAAATTTAATGAAAATACAAAGGGTCAATCAAGATTAAGCCACAACACTCCTAACAAAAATAAGTAAAAGGACTTGCTCTATTCTGAATTACTCTGGAGTCAGACTTACTCTAAAGCTGCAGTTAAATTACTGCATGGAGAGAGAAACAGACCAGTGTAACAGAATAGAGACCCCAAAGAAATGGACAGCGAATAGCAAAGAAACCCTACAAAACTGTAAGGAGGGGAATGACTTGTTTTACAAGAAAGATGAAATGAAATTGGTTGTTTTGGAAACAAGATGAAACTGAACCCTAGCCCTGCCTTGTGTTCAATAACCAACTCCATTTGGATTTTTAGACCTGAATATGAGAAGTGGAATTTTAAAGCTATTATAATACAGGGACATTTTGTTACAAAATAAAGGAAATAATAAATTTGACACCATCACCCCAAACGTCACCATGAAGAGAATAGAAGGTCAGGCTAGGAATGGAAGAAGATATTTGCTATATATTAAAATAGTGAAAGACTTAGATACAACATAAAGAATTCTAAACTAGTAAGATAAGGCAGCCCAGTAGGAAAATGGGTAAAAGACTTGAAAAAGCCTCTTCGAAGAGAAAAATCCAAATGCCCAATTTGCATATGAAAAGATGCTCAGCCTCCTTAGTATGGGGAAAAAATCAAAACCACAACAGATTACTTCTGCTTATCTTCCAGATTAGCCAGATTTAAAAGTCTGAGATTAAAGACTTAACTAAAGTCACAGAGCAGTTGAAACTAGTACCAAAGTAGCAAGAGTGTAAATGTGCACAATCATGTCAACTCCTTAGATATATACCTTGGAGTAGAGAAATCTGCACACTTAACATACCAAGATACGTGTACCAGAATGTTTATAGCAGTACTATTGGCAGTGTCCCCCAATGGTGTAAATGTGGAACAGATAAATGCATTGTGGTATCCATCCATTGAGGTGCAGTAATGGAAATGTATATGTACATGTACATGTAAATGTACAATAATGGAAATGTGTATCTGTATACAACCACACGAATGAATCATACATGCAAAGTTTTAAGTAACCCAAAACAAAAATGATGGTTAAGGAGGGATGCATTTATGGGTAGTAGAGTAGTGTGTAACACAAAGAGAGGAGATTGTGGTAGAGCAGGGACCTATGAGAGGTAGGGTTCTGGGCAGTGGTTCTATTTCTTAACTTGGATGGTGGTTACAGTTTTTTTGGTTGTAGGCATTATATTGTACTTTTGGGTTTTGTACTCTTTTTTTTTTTTTTTTTTAAGAGTTTATTTATTTGACAGAGACACAGCGAGAGAGGGAACACAAGCAGAGGGAGCGGGAGAGGGAGAAGCAGGCCTTCTGCCGAGCAGGGAGCCTGATGCGGGGCTCGATCCCAGGCCCCTGGAATCATGACCTGAGCCAAAAGCAGATGCTTAACAACTAAGCCACCCAGGCGCCCCGGGTTTTGTACTCTTTCTTATGTGTTTTATTTCACAACAACAGTAAATTTTTAAACACAAAGTATTGTGCTTTGCTTAATAGAGTACATTTTCTGTACTTTAAATAAGAAATTAACTCTCAGCATCCTCTTTCTCCCCTCTGGCCCTTTTTACAGCAGAACTCCTCAGAAGCATTGTCTGTACGTGTTTGTGGTTCTTCCATTCTTGACTCAATTCACCACAGTTTGGCTTTCATCCCTTACCATAATGACTTCCATGTTGCTAAACCTATTGGTCAGTTCTCAACTCTTCTTAATAGCTTTTAGCAGCATTTGACATTGTTGATCACTTAGCCTTCATTGAAATTCTTTTTTCTTTGGCCTGCAACACACCACATTGTTCTCATTTTCTTTCTTCTTACCGGCTATTCCTTCATAGTTTCTTCCCTGGTTCCTTCTCTCTCCAACCTCTTAATCTGAAGTTCTTGTCCATAGATCCCTTTTTAATTTTCTTGGTGATTTCATCCTTTATAGCTCCAGCTTGGACCTCTCTTCTAAAGTCAAGACTTTTATGTTATGTTCTATTTTGACATCTCCAGTTGGATATCTAATAATCTCTTCTCAGATTTATCACATTCATTCCGTGAGGAGAGGGCTTGAAAGCTCTGCCTTCCCGCCTAGATTTTGCCCTATGTCTCTTTATTTGGCTGGTCCTCCTAATTTATATCCATTTATAACAAAACTGTAATTGCAAAACAGAATTACGTATTTAATTAAAAACCTTTGCATATGGGGGCACCTGGGTGGCTCAGTTGGTTAAGCGACTGCCTTCGGCTCAGGTCATGATCCTGGAGTCCCTGGATCGAGTCCCGCATCGGGCTCCCTGCTCGGCAGGCAGTCTGCTTCTCCCTCTGACCCTTCCCCCTCTCATGTGCTTTCTCTCTCTCTCAAATAAATAAATAAAATATTTAAAACAAAACAAAACAAAAAACCTTTGCATATGAAAGTGTTGGCCATAGTGGTGAAGGTAGTGTTTAAACTTAAAACTATCAGAGGTTGCCAGTGCCTTTTTGCAAATGGTTGTCAGGCTGCTGAACCTGAGTCCTTGTCACTGTATAAGACAGCCTTTCTCAACCTGACTTCTGGGAGGGGAGCTTTCCTGCATTGAAGTATTTCCTGTATGTAGTTAACTCCTCTCCTGTGCATCTAGAGTGGTACTTGTTTTATAGTATCCTTGGGAGAATTGGCAAAATAGTCACTTTTCTGTTCACAGTAGTTACTTTCTGTTCTGTGGTTAAGATAAGGAATCCCCACTGAGAAAGGCTGCTAAGATACAAACTTCATTCTCCTGTAGTTCTGAATAGTGCAGATTGTCACCTGTCTTGTGCTTAAGGCTATGATAAAAACTAATGCCTGCGTGATTTTTATTCAAACTTTAGCTTGAGAACCTTTACAAAAAGAGTTACCTTAATGATTTTTAAAGTATCTGTTTACATCATGACTTAAGTTTTTAAATGGATGCTTACAAATGAAAATCTAAGGGAATGCTGGTAATGAAGCACTTGGTTTAGAACTTATTAAAATTGCCTAATCAACAATTCTTATAGCGTTCTATCTCACATGCCTTAGTCTTTCCAATCTCCTCTCAGAACTAATAGGTAATATTTTTCAAATATCAGTGCTTGATAGCCTATAGTTTCTATATCAAAGAAGGTACCTTGTTTTTCTGTGGTCTGTAAGTGGAAGGCAGCTCTTAAAATTTAGAGAAAACAATTTTACCTACACTCTATTACATTTCCATATATTTAGTAAGTAATATCTTCTCAGATGTGTTTGTTTTTCATATCATAACTAATGATTTTATATTAACAGTATACAGTTATCTTTTCTGGTTGATAAAAACAAATGCAGGGGGAAATAAACATGCATGTTCCTATAATAAATGTTTTCATTAGTAAACATTTATTTTAATATTATCTAGGCTATCAAGTACTAGCTCCAACTGCCTATTATGATCAGACTGGTGCCTTAGTGGTTGGCCCTGGAGCAAGAACTGGCCTTGGAGCTCCAGTTCGTTTAATGGCTCCAACACCTGTTTTAATTAGTTCAGCAGCAGCACAAGCTGGTAAGTGTAACTGATGTTTTCAGGGATAATATTTTTCTGGTGTTCTTTGAGATAATTTAAAAATAAATAGTCTTTTGAGTAGTTTCAAGAAGTATCTGAAATTTATTTTCCAGCAGCGGCAGCAGCAGCTGGAGGGACTGCAACCAGTCTCACAGGCGGCACAAACGGTCTCTTTCGGCCAGTTGGCACTCAGCCACCACAGCAGCAGCCGCCGCCGCCAAGCACCAATCTGCAGTCTAATTCGTTTTACGGGAGCTCTTCTTTGACTAGTAGCTCCCAGAGCAGTTCTTTATTTTCTCACGGACCCGGCCAACCTGGAAGTACATCTCTTGGCTTTGGAAGCAGTAGCTCTTTGGGTGCTGCTATAGGCTCCGCCCTCAGTGGATTTGGTTCATCAGGTAAGTTGCCTTTTAAGATGAGTGTACTCTGCTAAGTGGACATGAGGTATATGTATATTTTTAATAATAAATATTAATAAATAGCTTGTAGCATAGAAAAGACAGGAATAAAATACTGGTTTATTAGTTTAATTCTGTGCCAAAAAAACTACCTCCTGCAAATCTTTAAGTATTTATGAATGTATTTGTGAATGTTTAGCTCATTTCAAACAGCCCATCTTTTACCCAGATATAGTACATTTTCCCCTGGCTTTAAGAATTGTATTACTGTAATTTTTGTTTTAGTAAGGTTTGTTTGGAGCAATATATTTTATACTAATTATTAGCTCTTCCTTATTCTTTATATAATAATGATTAAGGAAGTAAATATTTTGCCATCTTAAATTTCTGGTATTTTAAAATAATTGTCTTTGTGTGCTTATCAGATATTCTTATTAAATGCTAGTGGTTCGTTATGGTTTTTTAGTTGGTATGATACATAAAAATAAAATACAATGAAATGTTCTAAACAGAAGCCCCTAGGAAACTACCAATGTGCTTATCTTTTAGACTAAATAATTTAGCCTTTATCACTAAAAATTCATCTAAAAGGATGTTTCTTCTCATATCCTGGTTTTATGTAGAATACTTAACAAATTTAAATTTGAAGTAAGCTTCACAAAATAATTTACCCACAACAGACTGATTCTGTAACTGAGGAGTGACTAGGTGAAGTCAGAAGAGGCCCACATTGACTCCCTATTGATACACCTTGTGGTATCATTCTTTGAGGTTTCCATAGTATTCAGGAAACATTAGAGGAAAAACAACTTACCCTAGTTCTATTGGTACAGTTAATTGGCAGCCTTTTCTTCCTGAGGGGCAGGGCAATTTATTCAGACCTCAGGAGATTTTCTATTTCTGTGAAGTTCTAGAATCTTTAATACCTGCTTCTCATCGATTTTCCCACCACCTTAAAATACTATATGCTTTTCTGGTGTGGAAAATGGCAAAACTAATATGGGCCAGTTGTTATTAAATATGTTTGCCTGTTTTCTAAGAAAGGATCTTCTGAACTTTCAACACATAAGAGGAATGGTCTAAAACAGCTATAAACTTTTAGATGCAGAATGCTTTTTTTGTTATAATTAAGTACAATAGGGAAATAATCACAGTTGTAGAAACAAAGTTACCTAAAGAATGGGCACAAGAACTTCTGAGGGAAAATCAGGTGAACATGTAGACTCTTCAGTCTTTTAATTTTTCTACTTGAGTTTTTCATTTCTTTTGGATTTCAGTATTTTTATTTCTACCCAAGCACTCCCACAGGACTCATTTTTTATTTCTGATACAGTTGACAAGCATTTTCTCCCAAATAATCTAACATGCTGAAGAAAACTGAAAGAACATATAACTTAAAAGATAAACTTTGTAGAAATAACTAGTTTCTAAACTAGAGATTATAGACTGTAAATAATTCAGGAAAAAACAAGAGACGAGCTTTGATAAATCTCCTATTCCCTTTTCTAATAAAACATGTCACTGATGGTCTGGAATAGATTTGTAGGTCCCCTTATCCAGTTCTTTCAAATTCCCATTTGTCTCTTAGTTGTTAAGGTCCTTTCCCCCAGCATTCAGGAACTGGTTGGCATGAACATTTTGTTCCCTACAAATATTTCCTGCAGATGCCTCTTTCCCAGAAACTGATCTTCTTCATGCCTCCCTTATTTTTAATCATTGCTTATGCAATTCTGACTACCAATCTGGGTGCCTCTGTTTACCTTGCTTCAGAGGGCATTAGCAGTTGCCACTCCTGGATGCCAGTACATAGCCTGTCATCTTCCCCTTCCTCTTGGACATTTTGTGAGAGTTATTCAAGTGCCGCACGTGTGTACTCTTAAAACAGGTCTACCCGCTGCCATTTCAGCATTGTGGCAATTCCATGCCTCTGTGAAATCTAAAACGATAGTATGGTTATGTGCACATATACAAACACAGAATCAGACACACGGTCATTCTCTTACCTATATGATGAAATTATTAACACTTATCAGTGTTAAATACCCCAGCTTATAACACAGTTGCTAGGAAGCTTAGCCATTATAATATAGTAACTAAATCAGTCTTTCTATGACCCATTATTTAGAAAGTGTTGGAAGTTTGTAATTTAACATTTTATGCACAGTTGACAAATTAGTGACTTCACTGTTGGTCTAGCCTTTTAGATATTTTAGGTATACTTTGTTTCATATTTCATAGTCACACTGTTGGAGATAATTTAGGCATATAGTAAAAGTTAAAGGAGCCAGATTTTAGGTTTAAAATAAAACTATTTCTGAATTACTTTTAAATGTTTGGCTTGGCTTTTCCCTTTTGGAGGAAAATAATATTGCATGTATCAAAACTGTGGGGTTTTTTGGTTATTTGCCAGGGGAATGACAGTGCTACTGCTCTCGTTAGAGAGCTGTTGTCTTTTTCTTTGTCAGTTAAATTGTTTTCTGAAATAAATAGGAATTTTAATTGTAGCCATGTTCTAGAACAATCACTTTGACAGTGTCCTTTTAAATTAGCATAGTTAATGTAGCATATGTTGACAATTTTGCCAAAAGCAACTCAAAGAAGAAATATTTATTACATTAGTGTTTATATTTGGTTTTGTTATTAAAATGCATATAGCTATATAGTATTTCCCTGTTATGATATCTTAAAATGTACAGTTTTTAATAAAACATGATTAGTCTTTCAGAAACCACACTGGCTGGTATAAAAGGTTGACTTGTGTTTTAATATTTTGCCTCATACAGTTGTGTGAGCCTGGTATTTTTCTTTTATAAGAATCTTGAATTTGGCAATACCAATGTAATTGTTTTCTATCTGTATTATAAGCTTAACTTGGTCTACCCATCATGTGCTCTGCTTAATTTTTCTCTTAATTTTTTCATTATACCCTAATGACCTACTTAAAATTGACTTATGATTAGAAAACCAAGACCTAGTAGAAACTTTAAAAATTCTCTTGAAAAATGTTACCATATTGGTCCGAATACAGAGCTTGTTCTTTAAAAACTTGACAAGAAACATATGAAATTCCTTTAGGTGTAAAAGGCATTCAGTTAAAAAACAAAAAAAAGGCCCATGTTTAGAAATAGGAAAGAAGTACTTGAAAATGTGGCCGCTGAGACTTCAGAATTGGGAGTTTTGAACAGCCCTTTTAAACACTTGGTAAAGAATTTGATTATCCGATGTGTCGATTAACAGATCTTGGGTTATTTTTTTGAGCATGCATCAGTACATGGTAATGAGATTCTACCATTGTTTTATGATTTTGTGGAGTACAAAAGGAAAAAAGGACTAGAAGGTTGAATTTGGGATTAAGTAAAAAGAATTTAGTATGTAGTTCAGTAAGAGATATATTATGAGAGAATTGTATATTATCTAAGAAAAAAAAAGGTTTATCAGTCTTCACTTGAGTAAGGGCCTTGTAAAACCGGTAGTAGAAGTTTAGGAATGGACGATCCCAAGGGGTAAGTGAAAGCATGTCTTTGGTGTGGTAACAGTAATGAGAGCTATTAATTTTCTAAAAGGACGGTTAGTTTTTCATATCTATTTTGTAACTTAGTTGTTGAAGGATAGGGAGAATGTGTAATGTGAAAAATACTGAGAAGTTAGTTGTCATCTCTTTTTCACAACTGACTGATATTCGGGCCAATATGGACTTAAAGGACTATGGTTTGAACACAAGCCAGAAGCAAAATTAAATGTGAATGGTGAAGGAAATGTATTATTAATCTATTTATCAGGGTAATCCTTTCTTGGCATTGAGTTGAAGTCTAAGAACCTGATTCCAGAGATTAGGACACTACCAAAATTTAACCTTATTGGAATTTAATCTCTAGCGTCTCCTAAAGCCGACACCTTACAATTCCAGGGTTTATAAATCATACCAGGGTATTAAAGCACAGTAATCATATGTGTCAGTGGTAAATATGTGTGAAATAATAAACATACGAGTGCTCTGTTAAGTATTTGGTTACTTTATTGGGGTGCATTTATACCCTTTTATGATTAATAAGTTAGTTTATATAGTTATCACAGTAATTATCTCCTCCATAATGTTTCTAAAAATAATTATTGTGATCACTTCTGTTATTTCCCAGCAAGAGTTGGGGATAGGTTTTATTCAGTTAACACATGTATGTAATTAGGGTTTTTTTTATTTCTTCTTCAGTTGGCAGTTCTGCAAGTAGTAGTGCCACAAGGAGAGAGTCTCTATCTACTAGCTCTGACTTGTACAAAAGATCTAGTAGCAGCCTAGCACCCATAGGGCAACCATTTTACAATAGTCTGGGATTTTCCTCCTCTCCAAGTCCAATAGGCATGCCTCTGCCAAGCCAAACTCCAGGACATTCACTTACGCCACCGCCATCACTTTCATCACATGGATCCTCATCCAGTTTGCATTTAGGTAAAAAAAAAAAACCAAAACCCTTTTTATTTGTATGTATACATGTAAGTGTGTTTGTGTGTGTGTTTATAATATATGTAAAATATTTAATGTTGGATAAAACATGCCAAATTGCTTTTGCTTTTAGATATTAGCCTTTTGAAAAAGTTCTACTTTCGTGAAAATTCAGAGTGAGGGTCTAATGTACAGTAAGGTAAAGACCCCTATTGTATCTTATGTTTCTTTTATGAAATACAGTGGTGTGTTTTTTCTTGTCTGTGCTTTTGATTTGTGTGTGTTTTAGATCATCTGAAAAGTCAACTGTTTAAACCTGATAGTAAAAGAAATTTCACTGTTGCAAGTTTTTGCACACCTAAAGGAAAACATTAGTCACATAGTTACTGAAATTCAAATAATTTAGATTAGTACAATGGTTTTTGCTTTGGCCTTTGAGTGCCTGGCCATTTTCTCAAAGGTTGTATCAGGGTATATGAACTTAGTATGTTTATGAGTTAGAGTCTTATGGGTTTGGTCCATATACTCTTACTTTTGAATATGTCGTTAGTTTAAGAAAAAAAATGTTTTAGGCTTTTTATACCCTTAAATTTGGAGCATTTAGAACTTTGTTTCTATCTGTATGTTAAAATTGCCCCCCACCCCAAGATGATTGAGATGGTGGTTACCCTTTTCCCTCTCCAGGAAGTATTTATTCATGTAGTTAACAGAGTATTTTTAAGAGATTTTGGATATCAGAGGCTGTGTATGAATCCCTGTCTCTTCAAGGAAAGTTATTTGATTAAAATTAGATTTTGAATTTTTGTAACTTTAGTAAACTCAAAACTGAGATTCTTTTTTTTGATTTTTTATGTGCTTGGAAAGATTTAAATCAGCTTGTGATTTAAAAAGTAATGTTGGCTGTTGTTAGCAAATATAAGTTAGTGATTATATTTGACCCCCCCCGTCATAAGGGTATAGCAGTTTTTTCCTCAAGTTCATTAATACGTAAGTGTCCATGTAACAAAAGGATCTTTTGCAGTGATCATTGTTTAGATATATGTCATTGTGAAGTGGCCTAGAGTTTTAAAGGCCGGTCCTGTGCCCCAAATTCTGGGTCCTTGCTCTTTTGTAGATATTAAATATATACAACTATTAATTTATTTGGATGGGGTCCTAAGATCTCCTATACAGCACTATTTGTGTAAACTTAATTAGTTTGTAGCCTGACACCTTTGTTCATTTATCATCTTTTCTTGGTCATAGGAGCTGCTCAGTTCCTGATCGCTATTATATCTACTCAGACCCACTCACTCCCACCACCCCCATGTAAGACATGCCTTTGAAACTTTGAAATGGACACAAAAATTTGGAACATAACAAGCCTAAGAATAGGTCTTTCATAATAGTTTTGTGTTTTATTTGTTAAAAATTCTATTTGTCATGTCCTGTCCTTACATAGGTAAGTTCCAGATCAGATTCCTGTCAACTGTTACTGCTTATGTTGTGCTTTAGAGCCTGTAAAAATGGCATTAATTATTTTACATAGCTTGCTTAGAAATTAGACATAAATGACTTTTTAGATGTATCTATAATTAAACAGCAATCAAGATATTTTTCTTCAGACTGTAAAGAACCCAGCTGTGTAGATGCTTAGCGAAGAAATTCTTGTCAGTTATGAGAAATAATCATCATTTGGGCCAGCATTTCTGCATTACAGCCTGATACTCTTGTACCCAAAGTTAAACCCCTTAGTTTAGCTTCAGCTGGAAATCTGATATTTTAATACACCTCTGATTAGAATTATCTGTAGATGACTTTCTTTTGTGATCTCCCAATTTCCATTAGTTTTAGCTATAGTAAGACTGGCAATGTTGTTAACAAGGACCATATAGACCCTGCCAGGTTGGAATAATTTAATAGATTTCATAAATTTGCTCTTTACATAGTGTTCATGGAAGTAATCTATTCTTTGCTTTCATCTGATTAAGTCACAATACAAGACTTACATGCTCTCTGGTCTAAGAAAATAATTGTATATCCTTTAGGTGATTTCTTCATGAATCAAGTTAACAAGGCAGATGATTTAGAAAATACCTATGGAAATGAATTTGCATATCCATTTTTAGAAATAATCTTACTCAGTAGCTCACATATTAAAAATAGAATATCCTGAGATAGGAGTTAGTTCTCAGTTTCATTTTAATTGGTTGGAATTAATTAGTTCCAGGTTATTGTCTTGTGAGACAGGTAACCATTATAATTACTGATAGGCCCTCCTGATACCTGTATTCTAAAAGTATTGAATGACACACTTTTTTTTTTTAAACCGGCTCTCCCTTTGCTAGTTATTTGATTCATAGAAAGGGCCTCATAGCAACATTGTGTGCTTCTGTCTTTCCAAAAAAGATGTTTTGTTTTTTTAAAATAGTTGTCATTTGATCAACATAAGTATTTTCAGCTTATGACTACTATTCACTTTTTCATTAAAGAACAAGTATTTCAATTGATAGGTTTTGGATGTTCATTTTTTAATTATTTTTTTTTTAAGATTTTATTTATTTGACACAGAGAGGAGGGATAGAGCAAGCACAAGCAGGAGGAGGGGCAGAGGGAGAGGGAGAGGGAGAAGCAGACTCCCCGCCGAGCAGGGAGTCTGATGTGGAACTCAATCCCAGGACTCTGGGATCATGACCTCAGCCAAAGGCAGCCACTTAACCGACTGAGCCATCCAGGCGCCCTGTTCATTTTTTTATAAGCTAAAATATTCCTGGTTTGCAACCTTGTTGCATTTTAATGAAGCCAGGAACATGAAAAAATTTTATTCCTCCATTCCATAGGACAAAATTTCCAAGAGATAAAATTCCTTTTTAAAAACAATTACAACCACAATATCATCATATCTTTTAAAATCAGTAATTTCTCATTTTTCTATTTTCCCTAATTGACTTAAATGTCTTTTTATGGGTCCTTATAAGGCCCCATACATTGCATTTGTTTGATATGCCCTTTAATCTGGAGCCATTTCCCCTTCCTCTGTTTTTTCTTTCATTTCTTTATTGAAGAAACTGTCCTGTTGAATTTCCAACATTCCTAACTTTGCTGACCGCTCCCCCATGGTAGTATTTAATGTGTTCCTCTATTTCCTGTATTTCTTGTAAAATGTAATTAAATCTAGAGGCCTGGTCTTACTGTTTGTTTTTTGCTGTTTTTGGCAAAATGGGTTCTGTATTCTTTCTGTTGCACTATATCAGAAGACATGTCTCTGGTTGTCTCCATTGTGAACTTGTCAGCCCGATTCACCTAATGGCGTGCAGCCTTAATCGTTGTCTATTTTTCCAGAGGTTGCAAAGTGGTGAAACTCTAATTTTCTCATACCTTCAGCATTTATTAGCTGGAAGTTTTCTATAAAAAGGAACTTTGCATCAGTTGTGAGGTTACCCTGGTATATAGTTCATATAGGAGTCAGGAGAATGCTTGATTTCTTTATTTTCTAACTTTGAGAATTAACTTCTGAGTTGATGGCCTAGCAATTTCTGTATGTAACCCGTGTTCTTTTAATCATCGTTACCTGTAAATTGATGACTTTTTAAGGGTAGTTTATAGGTTTTAGTCCATGGCAGTCTGAGAGACATCAATCTTATACCTTTTTTTGATCCTAAAATTTTTACCATCTGGGGTGCTTGGGTGGCTCAGTCAGTTAAGCATCTGCCTTCAGCTCAGGTCATGATCCCAGGGTCCTGGGATTGGGCCCCATGTCAGGTTCAGTAGGGAGTCTTCTTTTCCCTCTCCTTCTGCCCCTCCTCCCACTTGTGTTCTTTCGCTCGCCTGCTATCTCTCTCTCAAATAAATAAATAAAATCTTTTTTTAAAAATGTACCATCTTTGGCCATTTGGAGCCCTTACAATTAGCTCCCGTTTGACTACAGCTTTTTAAAAGCACTTAAATACTGGGAATTAGAAATAGTGGGAAAGAACAAGGAAAGAGAAGAAATTTAAAATTAATGGTTTTTATCTTGAAATGCAAAGAGCAATGCCATATTCTGTGCTTCAGGTTAAGTGTTCAACATTAAATGAATTATTTTTTCATGTTTTCTTGATCTGTAGAGATGGGGGGGAAAATCTACCTGTAGTTGTTTCTTTAATCATTCTCTCTCATAGAAGTCAGTATCTTATTTTGAGGTACTTCATCTCTGTGGAAAAAAATCATTAAATATTTCCAGTATTATTTTCTTCTCCTTGGAGTTAGCTAACAAATTCTTTCCTTTTCTATTTTTCCTTTTTTTAGTAAACTTCTAAAATGTGTTAGTGATTTCTGATTTACTCTAATCTTTATGCTCATAGTAATCAGATTGATACGCAATTTCCTGGGTATAAAGCAACATTCTGTGTTTTTATTTAACTTAGGACTTGACAAACTGATGGCTTATTATTTGGATCTCTTCATTTTTGAACTGGCTTATGTTTTTCTTAAGAACAGGGTACTAAAAAGTGTAATTCAAGCTTTGAGCTTAGTGAAATTAGTTTATTAAATAAAGGTGGCTGTCAGTTCTGACAATTCATTAATGTCTTATATTCAGTAATTAAATTCAGTACTTTAGCTTGTTAAGGATTAGAAGATTTTTATAACCTATTTTCTCTCTCTTAATTTTATTTGAGAGAGAAAGCGAGCAAGAGCAGGGGGACAGGCAGGGGGAGAGAAAAAGGGAGAAGCAGACTCTCCACTGAGCAGGGAGCCCAACATGGGGCTCGATCCCAGGACCCTGAGCTATGACCTGAGCCAAAGGCAGACGCCTAACTGACTGAGCCACCCAGGCGTCCCACCTATATTCTCCTCTAATTGCAGAAAATTTTTTATTAAAAATAGGCAGAATAAAATTTAAGATAATTTTTTCCTATTAAGTACAGGTTAACATCTATTAAAATTGCTAAACTATGGCAGATTTTTGTCATCTCCTTCTCTTAGAATGAAATGTTTAAAAATTAAAACAAGTATGACCAAATTGGTTGTAAGGCAATGTGTGGTTTTTCTAAGTGTCCTATGTGGTCCTTAAAGCAGAAAACAGTATAAATTGTTTTGAAGCTTTCATTAAAAGTACTATTATCCTTTAATAGGTTCCCTATAATTGAATAGCATTTGAATAGTTTTCTAAATCATCTTCATATTCATTATTTCATTTCATCCTAATTCTTAATGTAGACTGGTTGAGCGATATGGCCATTAAAGATAAGAAAAGTGTAGGTCTTAGGCGCCCAAGAGATTTGCCCAAACCAGTAAATGATGGAATTGACGATAGAATACCACTAGACTCCTGATACTATCCTTGATTTTTCTGTTATGCTGTGCTATAATAAACTGAACAGTTTTACAAAGTGTATAGATAACAGTATTCTAATCAGCCTCCAAATCTGGTACCTCAACAATGGCATAGGTTATATTTTTTTTAAAGTTCTATATAAGATTACTAAACTTCTAGATCCCTTTCTTTCTCATTTTAATTATTCTTTTTTTTTAAGATTTTTTTTTTTTTTTTTTTTGAGACAGAGAGCACATGAGAGAGGGGAGGGTTAGAGGGAGAAGCAGAGTCCCTGCTGAGCAGGGAGCCTGATGTGGGACTGGATCCTGGGACTCCAGGATTATGACCTGAGCCAAAGGCAGTCGCCTAACCGACTGAGCCACCCAGGCGCCCTCATTTTAGTTATTCTTGAGAAAGTCCAAATATATTATCTACTCCATGAAATAAGAATAATATGTGTTAATCATAAGTCAGGCAACTCAGGAATTTAATAGATGTTAACCTGTACTTAATAGGAAAAAATTATCTTAAATTTTATTCTGCCTATTTTTAATAAAAAATTTTCTGCAATTAGAGGAGAATATAGGTGGGACGCCTGGGTGGCTCAGTCAGTTAGGCGTCTGCTGGCTATAGGACAGCATTTCCAGCTCTCAACAGAATATTATTTATAGGTTCTCGTGGAGATGTTAAAGCACTGCTTCACAGCCTTTGGTGTGTCTAAAGGGCCTTTATTTATTGATTGGTATGAAATATTCTGTGAAGAGATCCCAAAATTACATTATTACTCACGAAGAATTTGTTTCATTTCTGTATACAAATTTATTGATCTTAGTTCTAGTTGAGTTACAGTGATGGATTTTTACTTCTGTGTTTTTAATAACATTATCTGTGACTTTGTGTTTCTAATGACTGAGAATGTTTTCACCATTTAATTCAGTTAAGATAATCTCAGGTTTAGAACTACCAAATACTTGATGATTTGAGTCAGTGGTTCAGCATCAGAATCACTTGGAGCAGTGGTTTAAAATACCAAGTATGAGGAGGTAAACAATTTGTAATTGTGTGGCAACAATATTTGCTTACCACAGTGATTGTAGGGATTCTGTTGACATTCAGTAACCAGATGCTAATCTTCTCATAAGAAAGAAAAAATGATTTTATCCCACTGAAATTTCCAGTAGCACCCACAGGGAAAGAGATACCTTGGAAGGAAATAATTCATAATTTACACATGACCTTATTCTAGTTCACATTTCCTTTTTATAGTTCCTGGATCCCTTGGGTGTTCATGTGAACCTTTGATCTTGTCCTCCATTGTCTCCCTAATGCCTTTTTTTTTTTTTATCTGAACTCTGCTTGCCATTGCATATTTTAAAGTTGTGGGAGGATTTGGGGCGCCTGGGTCGCTCAGTCGATTAAGCGTCTGCCTTTGCTCAGGTCGTGATCCCAGGGTCCTGGGATTGAGCCCCGCATCGGGCTCCCTGCTCATCAGGAGCCTGCTTCTCCCTCCCCCTCTGCTGCTCCCCCTGTTTGCGCTCGCTCTCTGTCAAATAAATAAAAATCTTTAAAAAATTGGTTTTGAGGGATAAAAGTTGATAGATGAGAGAAAATTAAAAAGTCTCTCTTCTTTTCGTATGTGTTATTTTTTTTTAAATTTTTTTGTTTATGTGTTTTTAAATGCCTTTTTCACCCTTGATAATGACTTTTGCTCATTATATATCATTATTTACTGTCATCTTACTGTTTTTATTTTTTGGCCTTAACCTTCACATTTGCGTTTCAGCTCCGCACTCAATTTCTCTACCTTTTTCTTTTTACTGAGATAGTCTTCTTGTGCCTTAAAAATTCTTTTAATCTGCCAAGACTTCACCTAGAATTTATATCATTGTTTTGTTCATATACTAACCAATGTACATTAAATAAACATAGGATCAGAAACAGAGCTCTTAAAATATATGCAGATGTACTTCAGGGGAGAGATCTGTAGCTTTAGCCAAATAATCTTTGAAAATGAAAACAGCATGTGTCTCATGGGGTGACATTGAAAATTGACTTACATATTCAGAATATTTTCATGTGTGATTGTTTCCTTATAATGTATCCAGGAATAGGTCCATTGGAAGAAGAGCAAGATCTTTCACACTGTAAACTCTAAAACACTGACAGAAGTTAAGACAGGGCACCGGGGTTACCTAGTTGGTTAAGCATCTGCCTTTGGCTCAGGTCATGATCTCAGGGTCCTAGAATCGAGCCCCATATCAGTCTCTGCGCTCAGCAAGGAGTCTGCTTCTCCTCCCTCTGCCTTCCCCCCCCCGCTTGTGCTCTATCAAATAAATAAATAAAATCTTTATAAAAAGAAAAGTTAAGACAAATAAATAGGTGAACATACCATGTTTGGGGGTTGAAAAATTCAGTGTTAAAAAGACGATACCTTTCTTCAGGTTGATGTATAGATTTAAAACAGTTCCAAGGGGCGCCTGGGTGGCTCAGTTGGTTAAGCGACTGCCTTCGGCTCAGGTCATGATCCTGGAGTCCCGTCCTGCATCGGGCTCCCTGCTCGGCAGGGATTCTGCTTTTCCCTCTGACCCTCCTCCCTCTCATGAGCTCTCTCTCTCTCAAATAAATAAAATCTTAAAAAAAAAAAAAAAACAGTTCAAGAATTTTTCAGGCTTTTTAAAGAAATTGACAAGCAGATTTAAATAATGGAAAGACAGCTGAGAACAGTCAAGACAATCTTGAAGAACCAGTTAATATCAAAATTTATTGTAAACTTACAGTATCTAAACTTGTGACATTGACACAAGGATAAGTAAACCAGTGGAGTAGGATAGCGGATCCAGAAATAAACCTAGTCATTTAGTTACCTGATTTATGCCCACACTCTGGCATATTTGGGAAGGACAGTCTTTTTAGTAAATTGGACTGGAGCAGTTAAATATCCAGATAGAGAGAAGTGAACTTTGACTCCTCTTGCACACTACACATACCCCCCACACACATACCTGTTATTCTCAAATAACTTGCTTACAGTCAAGAAGTTAGTAAAGAACAAAAATCTTGAGCCCAGGTCTGTCTGGCTCATTCCAAGATGTCACACTGCTTCTCAAAGAATGCTTTTTTTTCTGTCTAATATCTGTCTCAATAAATAAATATTCCCTAAGTTTAGAATTTTTAATAAAATTATGGTAAAATATAATTTAGCCTCTTGTGAGTTGGTGGGAAAAGTGAGTTTGAATGTTAGTATATTGGCTGCTTTATGGTTTTTTCACTTGTTAACAATTGACCTTTAATCCAAATTAAATAATTTTTACCTTAGGCTCTTAAAACATTTTATAACTAGTTTTTAAACTAAAACTGATGACATAGGGTCTTCTTTATGTGATGTTTTAAATAGAATAGGATTAACTTAATTTAATTTATACTTAGACTAATCTATATTTTATGTTAATCTTTCGTGGGTAGTTTTATTGACCTCCATTTTAGAATTTTTGTGTCTGATCAGAAATTTTGCTAATATTAATTCATTCAGCCAGTAAAGAATACCTACATGCCAGACTGCTTGACTAGAGATATTTCCTTAAGGAAAAAGACACCATCCTTACCCACCATCATGGAGTTTGTAGTGTTGTGTTGAATGTAGACATGTATACCAGCACTTTAATGATTGTAATGCTCTTTTCTTATTGCACTTTAATTCCATTTTATAAAAACATAGTCTCTCCATTAAAATTACCATCTTTCCTTCATGTTTTTTTTTGTACCAAATTTACCACAGACTGAACTTCTATTAGAGTTACTTCTGGGTTTATTTTAGATTAGAAGCAAGAAAGCCCAGGCCTTTCTCCACAGCTTTAAGAGTATTCAGATCTCAACAGAAGTTTGGGTAATTGAATTTGAGGGGTTTTATTTCTTTGTTATTTTATTGATGAATCTATTCTTGGACATTAGCTACTTTGTTTCGAAAATTATTTTACATTCTATTTGGATTTCTACATTAAAGCATTATTTGGCTGTTCAGTCAGTGTTTTCTGATTAGTTTGTTAGGATCATACTCTTCAGAATACTGCACTTTGAAAAGTTCCATGACAGTTGTGGAATTTTTATTTTTGTGTGTGTATTTTGTGTGTGGTGGGGGGGTTGTTTGGTTTGGTTTTGGTTTTTGGAAATGAGTTTAGGTCTAGGTTTTTCTGGGTTAAATGTATCTTTCACAGTACCTTCCCAGTTCAGCCCTCTTCCTACCAGTGTAAACAGTCCCATCAAGAGATAAAATCATTGTGCCCGTGTTTGTCTAGGATCAGAAAGTTGTCGTTTATCCCAGTTATTCAGAACAGCTGGCCATGAAATCGCAACAGGAATATATTAAAAGAAATGCAGATGTTGTATGTAGCCTGATGGTTTGTTATGTCACCAAAAGTATTAACCAAAGAGAGGAATTCAAGTCAGATCCGAGAGGGTGGTTTGAGATGTGCAGGGAGATACTTTTGCCCACATGTTTATATCAGGCAGTCAGTGAAGTTCACACCACTACTTAGGATTTTGGGCTCATAGGCAGTTTTTAAAGTGTCCTCATTTTCAACAGAGAGGTAGCTTTCACTGAAGATTAAGGTTCAGGCAACTTTTGAAACCAAACAAACTAGCCTTTTTGTTGGAATAATGGGAATCAGCAAGTGAGTTAGTGATAGAAATAATGTAATACTAGTCTGAATTCTATAGTGTTAATAACTCAAGTCTGTAAATGCTCTTTGATGAACGAGGGAAGATTATCAAGTATCTTTTGTCATGATGGTCTCCTTCTTTATATTTTTAGAACCTTTACGCCTAACTAGAGGCTAAAAGGTAAGGTTGCTTAATTGCTTTTAGAAAACAATTATAAGCAGTAGAAATGGAAACAACAGATTGTTATTTTGGTTTGTAGTTTGCATCTGATGTTTGCTGTACATATTGTCATAAGATGTATAACTTTAAGGTTGTATACCAGCCGTGTTCATGCTTTTTGCTTTTTATATTAACCTGTTAAATGTTATGTGGAAGACCATGCTTTAAACTAGAATCACATTGGTGTTTGGGGCACCTGGGTGGCTCAGTTGGTTGAGCATCCGACTCTTGGTTTCGTCTTAGGTCGTGACCTCAGGGTCATGGGAATGAGCCCAGAACGAGCCCAGAGTCAGGCTCTGCATTCAGCAGGGAGTCTCCTGGAGATTCTCTCCCTCTCCCACTGCCCCTCCCCCTATTCTGTTGCTTACTCTCTAAAAAAATAAATAAGTAAAATCTTAAAAAAAAAAAAAACACCACTTTGGTTTTTAAACTCACTGAAACCTCAGTCTTTTTCCAGTAAAATTTTTGTGTCTTTATATGGCAAATACATATTTAATAATGATTAGAAAAATTCTTTGTGACTTATTCCCCATGTAACTTGAAACATATCCCAGATTTAAGAACATTATATGGTGTAAAATGTTCTTCATGAGGTATAGTGGGATATAACTAAAAGCTTTAAGTGAATTATTGAGACATAATGGTTTAAAAAAAACCCCTCAGTCTCATTATTATTTATGCATCCTCGAATAAGGTATTTAGCTTCTCCAAGCCTATTGTGTGACAAGTAAAATGGAGATAATATTCTTGTCCCATAGGGTTGTTAAGAAGGATAGCATATGTATTCGTTTCCTAGGACTGCTTTAACAAACTACTACAACTAGGTGGCTTAAAACACAAATTTATTGTCTCACACTTCTGAAGGGTAGAAATCAAATCAAGGTGACAGCAGGGCCATGTCCTTTTGAAGACCAAAGAGGGCAGTCCTTCCTTGCCTCTTCCTAGCTTCTGGTGGTTGCTGGTAAACCTTGGCTTATTAGATGCATCACTCTCATCTCTGCCTACCTCATGTGACATTCTCCCTGTGTGTCTCTGTCCTAATTTTACTCCTCTTACAAGGACACCAGTCATTGAGTAGGGGCCCAGCCTAATCCAGAATGACCTTTCTTTAACTTGGTTACATCTGTAAAGATGCTATTTCCAAGTAAAATCAAATTCACAGGTACTAGGAGTTAAGAATTGAACATACTTTTTTGGGAGACCATTCAACCTAGTATAGGCTGCCCTCTGGCTCCTCCAATTCATGTTTGGCCCACATGCAGAATACATTCACCCAAAACCAACATCACCAAGAGTCGGAACCCATCCTCCCATCAACTCAAAGTCTAAAATCTCATCTAAATAACTCAGAAAAGTCCAAATCTCATCTTGTCTGTCAGGTGAGACACTGAATATGGTCCATCTTGGGACAAAATTCTTCTCCATCTGTGGACCTATGAAACCTATAAAACAAGTTATCTGTTTCTAAAATACTATAGTAGGACAGGCATCGTATAGACAGTCCCATTGCAAAAGGGAGAAATTGGAAGGAATGAAGGGATTACCAGTCCCAAGCAAGTCTGAAAGCCAGCAGGGCAAATCCTATTTGTTACAAGGCCTGAGAATAATCATCTGTGGCTTAGATGCTCTGTCCTCTAATCCATCGCCTTAACCACTCGGCCACGACTACACCGTCTGCTCTGTCCTCTAGACCTACTGCTGCCCCACCCCTCTAGCCTCTGCATATCTGTGGCTCTGCTCTCAGTCGTTCTTCATTTTGTTCCATCTCTGATCTTTCAGACCGGCTGGCAGTGTTTCTGTTGATAGGAAATTCTCAAAAACACTGTTGGGCTGCCCATTAATGTCAAGAGACTGTCCAGCCACACTCGTTGGCTCTGTGCCCTCAGCATTCTATCTTGAAAAGCTAAGATTTTTTTTCCAGATCATCAAGTGCTGGTTTTCTTTGGCTTAACAGTTCCTTCTTTGAATTATCTCTTTCTCTTATTTTACCTTAAGCATCTAGGAGAAACCAGAGCATACCTTTAACATGTTGCTTGGAAATCTTAGTATCCATACCACTTCTGTTTTCCACCCAGCATAACACATTTCAGTCTAGTTTCTCTATTTCCAGTAACTTGTTTTTCATTTTCTTGAGACCTCACTTGGAGCATCTTTAGCATTCATATTTCTACCAACATTGTTCATGACAAACATACGTACTCTCTAAGATGGTAGCAGCTTTTGATAAGTGCTCCTCACATCTATCTGAGCCCTCCCCAGAATTGCCTTTAATATCCACATTTCTACCCAACTCCAAAGTCACTTCATTTTTAGGCATTTTTTTTTAATAGTAGCACTTCACTCTGAGTACCAAAATCTGTGTTAGTTTCCCAGGGCTGTTACGGCACATTACCCCAGCTGAGTGACTTAAAACAGAACAACAAACTGCAGGAGGCACAATTGCAACACCGAATAGCATTTTATGCAAAGTTCACATTCTCAATGTCCAAGAAAGAACGCTCAGTAAATGGTTCCTGCCTTTTAAAAAGACCCTCGTGGACCCTCAGGGTCTAGTGCATAGTATCAGTTATGAATATTAAGTTATTAAGTGGACTTTTTTTTTTTTTTTAAAGATTTTATTTATTTATTTGAGAGAGAGAATGAGAGAGAGAGAGCATGAGAGGGGGGAGGGTCAGAGGGAGAAGCAGACTCCCTGCTGAGTAGGGAGCCCGATGCGGGACTCAATCCTGGGACTCCAGGATCATGACCTGAGCTGAAGGCAGTCGCTTAACCAACTGAGCCACCCAGGCGCCCCTTAAGTGAACTTTCTAAAGTAGGTAAGGAAACTGATTATGTTGAACACGTAAACCCTATTTAAAACGAGACACCAGAACTCAGGAATAAGGTCTGATCAGTGTTGTCCTTTGAGAAATTTTTAAAGTTAGGAATGTGTAACCAATACCCCAAAGTGATTCATGTGCATATTGAGAAGCACTGCTCCAAAGTCATTTTCCTACCAAAGTCCAACATATGCATATAAATGTATCAATAAGTCAAATTATTCGTGGTTGTTACCATCTACTCTAAATGTTCCATATACTTCTTTTAAAAAGTGATCATAGAAAAAAAATATTGGAACTAAAAGTACTAAGCTATCCTGTTTATGGGGTAGAAGTAGCTAAATGTCAAAAAATAAAATAGACTGTCCTCATTTTAGGCTTTTTTTCTACCACTCTATATCACTGATTCTTTGCCTGCTCCAACTAACTGGTCATCTTTGGTTATCAGCTTACCATTTCTTGAGCTTTCTAGAGCCTTGTCTTCTGAAACAGGCACTGTCTAGTAGCCTATATATGGTTGTACTCTTTTCAGGGTCCAAATCTACTAGGATTACCATTTTTATTTGAAATAGTGGTTGACAACCTGGTATAAAATGAAACCTTGAATTATGTTGAATTGTAATTCATTAGCCTCCAAACTCTTCTATCAGAATAACCTTCAGATTTTTTTTTTAAATAAATTTTTCCACTGAGGGTAATTCAGTAGGTCTTGAGTAAGGCTCAGAAATCTGTATTTTTAAAAGATTACACAGGGTGCCTGGGTGGCTCAGATGGTTAAGCATCTGCCTTCGGCTCAGGTCATGATCTCAGGGTCCTGGGATCGAGTCCCGCATCAGGCTCCCTGCTCCTTGGGAGCCTGCTTCTCCCTCTGCCTCTCTCTCTCTCTCTCTGTCTGTCATGAATAAATAAATAAAATCTTAAAAAAAAAATAAATAAATAAAATAAAAGATTACACAGGTCTGATAGGTTGAGGAACTGCCTTTCCAAATCCTCGGGAGGTAGAAAATCATGAAAAGACTAGTCAGGTTTATTTATTTTGTGGTGGTTCCAGTTTTACATGGTTTTTCTTCTCCTGTGTTTTTCTTAGTATTTTATAATCTTGTATTTTTGATTAATAATAGGAAGGATTCTGAAACAACAGACTTCTCAAGGAAATTAATGAAAACTTATAAAATCATATTGTTTCTACTAGGATAATTGCATGGTGTTTGCCTTCACTCAGTTGTTATGAATGAACTTGAAAAATCCTTACGTAAATAGCATGTAAGTGGCAGCACACTGTTGTTTCATAAGCTTTAGCCAAGAGTCCTGGCTGACTAGCTGCATATCACATTTGGACCCTGGTGACTTCATCTGTGAAATTATAGTACAAATGTCCATGTCCAATAACATTCTTATCCAAGTAGTGATTAAGAAGTGGTAAATAATAAGGGGGGATATCAGTGATGAATTGAAGGACTGTTATCCCTTTAACACATTTGGTGCAGAAACATCTGCTTATAGACTACCACTAGCAGTGGTATGAATATAGATAGCCTGCTTGTATGTTTGTTTTTAATTAATTTTGGAATAATTTCAGACTTACAGGAAAGCTGTAACACTGATAGAAAAACATTCCAGCCTACCCTTTATCCACATTTTCCAAATGTTATTTTACCACATTAACTTTATCATTCTTTTCCTCTCTTCTTCTCTCCTCCTCTCTGTATAATCCTTTCCACTCACATCCAGTATTTTTTTTTTCTTGATACTTTGGAAAGGAATTTGCAGATATATTGTCCTTTACCCATAAATATATCAATGTATGTTTTCTGAAAATAAGGATGTTCTTTTATGTAACCACAATTATCAAAGTCAGGGAATTAACAACGATACAATACCACAATCAAATCAGCCAACTTACTCAAACTTTGCCAGAGGGCTAAAGGAAAGAGTAAGGATTGGGAAGGAGATTGATTAGGGGGGGCTCACATATGACACTCATTTGTCATGGCTCTTTATTCTTCTTTAATCTTGCACTATTTCTCAGTCCTTTATGACTTCAACATTTTTTGAAGATTATAGGCCAGTTTTGTAAAATGTCCCTCAATCCCAAAATAGGTTTTGGATGGCATGCTTTGATTGTTTAGATAACTAGATTTAAAGTGTTTAATGTATATTATGAATTGGGTTTTAAATGCTTATTTAATTTGTAAGGAAAGAAAGGTATCCTACCCTGAGTGAATTTTTTTCAATTTTGTAAATACAAATACTAATTAAGACTTTCAGAACTGAAATTCTAAGGTTTTTTTTAAACTCAAGGCAGTTTAGCATTATTAGACTTTTCAAGTTGTCAAAGAGTGTATCAGGAGTTTGGTATTAGGGAGCTGATAGAATATAATCAAAGAGTATCTAGACATGGAGAAATTGCTGTTGGATATTAGAAGTACCAGTTGGCATAGTCATACCTGGGGGTAAGTATGTAGGATTGGGCCTTAGGTTTGAGGTAATGATTAGCAATGGTACAGAGATAATAATAAGTGAACAGTTAAATTACTAGGTTCTACTAGGAAATTTGGGAAATAGGTTCAGCATAATGACTTGAAAATTAGGCTGAAGATTTTAGAGAATGTACTTTAGCAGGATACTTTAATGCAAAGTGACATAATCAAAGTGGCCTTTGAACAGGACATTATAATTTTTCTTTGTAAAAACAGATTGGAATGATAAGCAGAGCACCCCTGCCCTACAAAAAGAAGAATTGTTAGAGATTCGGATGGGCTAGTGAACAGTTCATGGCACTGTATATTTGTGGAACTGTATAAATAGAAATAATAGTAGGAGCTAGAGGGTTAAGAGTATTGAGGAAATCAGTCGGCTGAGGTCATGATCTCGGGGTGGTGGGATCAAGCCCCTTGTTGGGCTCTGCACTAGACGTGGAGCTTAAGATTCTCTCTCTCTCTCCCCCCACCCCTCCCCCCTAAAAAAAGTATTGAGGAAATCACGACAGTATTAAAACACTGAATTCTTTCACTTTTTAGATTTTTTTATACATCAACACTGAGTTATATAGACCTTGAATGAATGTGAGAATTTGATGTTAGTGGTTTTGGTGTATAAAAAGGTTTGTTAAATTACACACTTTTAAGAAAGAAGTACAGAACCAGACCTTGGGCAGTTAATGTTACATAAAATACTCAAGAATATTATTGTGTACCCACTGTCTGTCAGGCATTGTTTTAGGTGCCAGGTATCTAGCATGTAGGTAGGTGGATGTAATTTTGTGGCTCTTAACATTGGAAGGGGGACTGGAAAGTCATATAAATTATAATATGTATAATCTGGATGGTGGGAAATTCAACAACAACAATAAAAAGCTAGAGGAATGGGGACTGTAAGTAAAAGAGGAATGTTCTAATGCAATTCACTGTTCAGGATTATAACTCTTACTGCTCCTTGTCCTTATAACTCTTTTTGCTTTTAAATGCCTCTGTATAACTTGGCAACTTTGCACTGACAGTGTGTCCTTGACATCATCTCTGCCTTGTGGTCTCGATTGTATAATAGCATTACTCTACATTGAGATGGTATATAGTAGCATAAAGCTGATGGTAGATTTTGTTTATTTGAGCTACTAAATCTGCGCTTTATGGTTTTCTATACATTTTTCTTTTTTAAAAGGACACTGTCAAGTACTTTTAAATGGTTATTTGTAGTAACAATTTCCTGCTTGTATTTTTTGTTTCTGTTGACTACCCTTTAATTATCTTGTTTGGAATGGAATATAAGTTAAAGAGGTTTTTTATTTGTTTCAAATGATCAAGATTAAAGTTCTAGGAAAAATAAATGTTTACTTGTATTTCTTGGTAAAATAATAGTGTTTTATGGAGAATATTCCTTCAAATTTTTAAAAATAAGATGTAATTTGGATTAGTTAACTGGGTTTTTTGTTTTTTTTTTTAACTTCAAAAATTAATCAGTGTGTTAACTTCTTCAAGAAGGTTTTTTGGGGCTCTGGCTGGCTCAGTCAATAGAGCATTCAGCTCTTGATATCAGGGTCGTGAGTTCAAGCCCCACCTCGTGCACAGAGTTTACTAAAAAAAAAAAAAAAAAAAAGTTTTTCTTTACCTAGAGGTTTATACGACTTAATGCATTTTTTTATATAGTCCAAAAAAAGGACCGATTTAGCCCTCAGTGTTCCATTAACACTGGAGGTAAATTTCAGCCCAACTCTATTTCAGTGACTTAAAATCTGAGTTTGATAGCTATTTATAGCCTTGTTAATAAACTGGAAATTTTGTTGGTGGCTTTAGTGTTCTGGTGTTGATACTAGTATGTATGACGTTACTTGCTATAATTGTGTTTTAAACTAAGCTTCTAAGAACATACGACATTAGATGTTATAATTATGATTAAAATTAAACTGTTAAGAACAAGTACAGGTTGATTTTTCTCATGTTTTCTAGTCTTTTTCCCCCAGATCCTATCGCCATACACACATTAAAGTAAATGTGTGAGATTTCTCTTCCAATTTTAATTTCCTTTTATAACATACGGGAATTAGTGGTTAGTGGAATGAATATTTCTTGATTGAATTTTTAGTTTAAGTAACTCTTATTTGAGGAATGGCCTTGTCAAAAACATTTGCTGACCACAGCTGCTTTGTTGTAGGAGGCCTGACAAATGGTAGTGGTCGATATATCTCTGCAGCACCTGGAGCAGAAGCAAAATACCGAAGTGCTTCAAGCACTTCCAGTCTGTTTAGCTCCAGCAGCCAGCTCTTTCCTCCTTCTCGGCTTCGGTATAATAGGTCTGATATTATGCCTTCTGGCCGAAGTAGATTATTGGAAGATTTCAGGAACAACCGTTTCCCAAACCTTCAACTTAGAGACTTGATTGGACACATAGTTGAGTTTTCTCAAGACCAGCATGGTTCTAGGTAGGTGATTATCATTTTTGCTTTGAAAATTACTGCCTTGTAAGAGCATAAATTTTTCTTGATTGGGGTCATTTAATCTGCATGGAAGTTGGAAGTTTTTAAAAAATAAATACCCGATACGGATTTTTTCTTTGATACTAGGACAAATGATAAAAATTCAGGTTTTTTAATTATTTATGGTTTCCCAGTTTTCTCTAATGAGAATATTTGTATAATGAATATATAGCAGTGCCTTTTTATTGGATTATTTTTATTACATTGACTGACTTTAATTTTCCTTTTAAAATAATGCACTGAATTACATTTGTGGACTTAAGTGTCCCTGATGTAGACTTTGTCTAAAAAAATTAGAAAGTTAAATGCTTTTGTGTTCCTTTATAGATTTGTATTTGATGTGATGTGGGTTAAGTAGAAACATTTCACTTGTAACACATACATTAAATTTAAATTGTTTTTTCCTTTTATAGTTTTATTTTATCTCCCTATGTTTGAAAATTCTTAAGAGTAGCAAATCAACCTTGTATCACTCACAGTGGCTAAGAATTTATTTGTAAGAGCCTCTTTTATTCTCTAAACTTAGATATTATTTAGTAATATTATGAAAAAATATGTGAATAACCAATAAAATCTAATTTTTCTTCATTGATTATAATGCAACCAGAACTAACTTAAGTGTTAAACCTCTTTATGTCCAGACTGTTTACCTAACTAGTAGTTACTTCAAATTAAGGTGTTCTACAGGAAAAAAATAATTAAGGTGTTATAAAGAAATGCTTCATAACTTTTGTCTTCTTTGCTTTAAATTGGCTGTTCACAGTACTAAATGCATTAGTACTATTTCTGGAAATAATTTTATGTGTATATATGTGGGGATATGTAAATCTCAAGTCAGATTTTTACAGAAGCGTGTTTCCAGTGTGCTGTCATGGCATGTACAATTTTTCTACATAGGTTCATTCAGCAAAAACTAGAGAGAGCTACTCCAGCTGAGCGACAGATGGTATTTAATGAAATTCTACAAGCAGCCTATCAATTAATGACAGATGTTTTTGGAAACTATGTTATACAGAAATTTTTTGAGGTAAGCACACATACATGTTTGTACATCTATCCAACTATATGTTTTTAATGCTTAGAAAAATCCAGAAAGTTGGTAAGAGTCATTTTCATATAAAAATATATGAGCTTGGGAGGTGCCTAGGTGGCTCAATCCGTTGAGCATCTGTCTGCCTTTGGCTCGGGTCATGGTCTCAGGGTCCTGGGATTGATCCCCACCTCGGTCTCCCTGCTCAGTGGGGAGTCTGCCCCTCCCCCTGCTTGTGCTCTCTCTCTGAAATAGATAAATTTAAAAAAAAAACCAAATATATATATATATGAATGAGCTTGGGAGAAAATAATTGCACATCCTTAACAACCTTAGTCATTAGGGAAATGCAGATCAAAACCACAGTGAGATTCTACTTTACATCTATTAGCATGGCTGTAATGAAAAAAAAAAAACGGAAAATAACCAGTGTGGGTGGGAATGTGGAGAAATTGGAAGCCTCGTACATTGTTCATAGGAATGTAAAATGGTGTAGCTGTTGTGAAAAACAATTTGGCAGTTCCTTAAAAAATAAAATTATCATACAACCCAGCAATTCCACTTCTGTATATACACCCAAAAGAATTGAAAACAGGGACTCCAAACACTAGTGTTTGTTTCAGCATCATTCACAATAGCCAAAAGATAGAAACAACCCAAATGTCCAGCAGATGAATGGATAAACAAAATGTGATATATGCATACAATAGAATATTATTCAACCACAAGGAATGAATTTCTGTTACATGCTACAACATGGATGAAGCTAAGTAAAATAAGCCAAATGTAAAAGGACAAACACCGTAGAGTTTCACTTATATGAAATACCTAGAATAGGCAAATTGATAGGGACATAAAGTAGATTGGGGCTTACCAGGTATTGGGGAAAGTGGGAAGTTACTGCTTAATGCATACGGCATTTTGTTTGAGACAACAGGGAAGATTTGGAAACACTGTGATGATGATTGCACAACATTGTGAATATAATTAATGCCAGTGAATTATGCACTTAAAAATAGTGAAAATGACATTTTATGCTATATATTTTATCACAAAAATAGTTTTAAAATACATGGGCCTACTTTAAATGAGAAGTTTAATATTAACCTGATTAACATTTGAAAATATAAAGCGTTGGGAGTAAGTCGTAGGTGAAGAAATTAATAATAGTATAGTCCTTTTGATTTTGTTAGATGTCATGTATTTTGTGATCTAGCTAATTTTCAGTTTATAACTTTCTGTATTGTAGCTTGGCTTAAGGTTCCTGCACAGTTAACATCAGAATGTAGTTGAGAATTATCTGGTCTGAATGTATGGCTCAGAAGTTAAAGATGAAGAGATTGTTTAAAATGAAGAGTAAAGATGTTTATTTTAAAAGAATAACAGGTGGTTAATGTATTAGTAACAAGGAAATTTTAGATAGTGAGACTTAACCCCACAAACAAGCAGGACAGTTACTTCAGGCTGCTCTGGATCTATCTTTATTAGCTTTTACCTAAATCCTCCTTCCTACATGATTACCAAATGTGATATTTTTAAAATATAGTGAATAGGCTGCAAAAAGCGGGTTATTCAGGTTTAACAAAATAATATGGTTATTTTTATTAATATTAATTTTTTTCCATCAGTTTGGGAGTTTGGATCAAAAATTAGCCCTCGCTACTCGTATTCGTGGTCATGTTCTGCCTTTAGCCTTGCAGATGTATGGCTGCCGTGTTATTCAGAAAGCGTTGGAGTCTATTTCATCTGACCAGCAGGTAATTGTAAGTTAAGACAAAATTTTTGTATTTTATTCGGTTTTTAAATTACTACTTTATTATATTAGAATCTTAGAGTGAAACATTAAATATTTCCACAATTAGAATAAAATACTTTAAAAAATCTGTCTCAAACAGTACATTATTAATTGTTACACAGTGGATCTTTGTTCTGTCCTCTTCATTTTCTTCAGCATCTTTTCATCTTTAAATGAAGATATTTGAGTGCCTCCTGTGTGGTAAGCAGAATGCTAAATGATGGGTATTTTTGCTACACTTGCTTATTTGATTTTCTGTAGTATCAGGAATACCTTTTACTATTTCCAAAGTGTATTTGGATTGTACTTACATTTCTATCATAAGAATACAAAAATTTTTCATTGAGTAGAGTGCTCTTTAAGTTTTATTTTAATTCCAGTTAACACAAATGTGGAATGCTTCACGGATTTGTGTGTCATCTGTGTGCAGGCACCATGCTAATCTTTGTACCATTCCCATTTTGGTATATATGCTTCCAGAGCGAGCATAAGAATAAAAATTTTAAAACCAGTTGCATTCCTATATGCCAGTTAAAAATTATATAAAGTTCTTAAAAATTTCACTCAATAAGAAAAGTAACCTAAGAATTCTATTAACAAGATTCACAGTTTTTAAGAGGAAAGAGAACACATATAAATGGGAATATACCGTATTCTTGGATGAAAAAGTCTATTAAAATTCTAAGTTAAGAAAGGATTAATGCAATTCCAGTCATGTGCTCATGGGAATTATAACTGATCAGAATAATTTTTAAAATTACTTGAAATAGACAAGAATATTAAGAGGATGAGGATAAATGCTGATCTGCTAGCTTTTTAAAATGTGAAGCATCACTAGTGTGGCTCTTGTAGCAGATTAAGCAGACTTTAGAAATGAAATTCGTAACCCCAAATAGATACTATTTTATATATATAACTAGTTTATGTATTAAGTGAAACTTAAAGGAAATAATTATTTCTTAAAAGGCATTGGTAATTAGTAAAATTGGAAAGAGATCACATTTGATTCTCTACCCACATACATTATTGTGTAATAAAGTAAATTCCAGAATTAAAAAATAAAAACACTAATAACATATATATGGATATGTGTGTGTTTATGTGTAAAAATTTGTGAGAAGAAAATAGTATTCTTTGGAGGAAATACTGAGTTCTAGAATAATTAGAGATATGTCACAATGGAAAGATCAACGAATTTTGATTATTGTCGACGCTTACATATCTGCTCTACCATAAGTCTCAAGCTGGTTTAGATACTTTAAAGATATTTTATTTTCGGGGCGCCTGGGTGGCTCAGTCGTTGAGCGTCTGCCTTCGGCTCAGGTCATGATCACAGGGTCCTGGGATCGAGCCCCGCATCGGGCTCCCTGCTCAGCGGGGAGCCTACTTCTCCCTCTCCC
>NC_138378.1:109446179-109545702 GCF_054177405.1 Leptonychotes weddellii
TGCTCAGCGGGGAGCCTACTTCTCCCTCTCCCACTCCCCCTGCTTGTGTTCCCTCTCTCACTGTGTCTCTCTCTGTCAAATAAATAAAATCTTTAAAAAAAAAAATGATATTTTATTTTTTTTTTTAAAGATTTTATTTATTTATTTGACAGAGATAGCGAGAGCAGGAACACAAGCAGGGTGGGTGGGAGAGCGAGAAGCAGGCTTCCTGCCAGCAGGGAGCCCGATGCAGGACTCGATCCCAGGACCCTGGGATCATGACCTGAGCCGAAGGCAGACGCTTAATGACTGAGCCACCCAGGCGCCCATTTTAAAGATATTTTAAAGAATGTGATCTTGGGTGCCTGGGTGGCTCAGTTGGTTAAGCGTCTGTCTTCGGATCAGAGTCCTGGGATTGAGTCTTGCGTCGTTGGGCTCCCTACTCAGCAGGGAGTCTGCTTCTCCCTCTACCCCTCCCCCTTGCTCATGATATCTCTTTGTCTTTCTTTCTCTCAAATGAATAAATAAAATCTTTAAAAACAATGAGATTTTGCCATTTGCAATAACACGGGTGGACCTAGAAGGCATTATACTAAGTGAAATAAGTCAAAGGAAGGACAGATACCTTTGATTTCACTTACATGTGGAATCTGATAAACAGAACAAACAACAAACTCAAGAGGGGTAGTGGGTGGCAGGTGGGGGAGGCAACAGGTGAAGGGAATTAAGAGGTATAAACTTTCAGTTATAAAATTAAAAAGTCATGGAAATGAGGGGCGCCTGGGTGGCTCAGTTGGTTAAGCGACTGCCTTCGGCTCAGGTCATGATCCTGGAGTCCCGGAATCAAGTCCCACATCGGGCTCCCTGTTCAGCAGGGAGTCTGCTTTTCCCTCTGACCCTCCTACCTCTCCTGCTCTCTGTCTCTCATTCTCTCTCTCCCAAATAAGTAAATAAAATCTTAAAAAAAAAAAAGTTATAAAAAGTCATGGAAATGAAAAATACGGCATAGGGAATATAGTCAGTAATGTAATAACGTTTTACGGTGACTGTACCGTTCGGGGTGAGCAATGTGTAGTTGTATAATTGTTAAATCACTGTGTTGTACACCTGAAACTAAATCTCAGTTATACTTCAGTAATAAATAATAAAGATATCTTAAATGTCTTTAATATTTGAAAATATAAATCACTGGGAATAAGCCTTACGTGAACCTGTTAATGAATAATGGTATTTTTTGGATTCTTTAGAATATTTTATTTTGTTAGTTTATAGCTAAACATCTGTGTTATATCTTGGCTTAACAATTCCTCTAGAATTATATCAGTATGTAGTTGAGAGTTCTTTGGGTGAGAGAGACTTTAAACGTGTGTACTCCATTTCTTCACAATACTATTTCCTGTTGTACTAATAAGACACAGATTATCGTGTGGCTACCTATATTTTTCTCTAAGGATTAAGGTGTTTGTTTAATAAATGCTTACAAATTTATTTTAAAAAATGATGATTACTAGCTAGAAGAAAATGCAGTTAGTAAATAAACCTTACTGTAAATAAGCTTAACCTTATTAGTGAGCAAAGAAACAAATGAAAGGGGTCATTTTTGCCAGTTAAAGTAACAAAAATCTAAAATTTCCCTAGAATTCATTTCCAAAGAGGTGCTTAGGTGGCTCAGTCAGTTAAGTGTCCCACTCTTGATTTCACTCAGGTCATGCTCTGATGGTTGTGAGATCAAGCTCCACATGGCTCCCTCTCCGCCTGCCCCTCCCCCCCCACTTGCGTGCACTCTAAATAAGTAATAAGTCTTTTAAAAACTAAAAATTTATTTTTTTGAGGTAAGGGGGGTTGCTAAGTAGAGAAAAAGTGGAGAATTCTGAATTAATTATATATATTGTCAGCTGAGAAAGATGAGTAGAAGGTGTATACAGTGAAGAGAGTTGTTTAAATATGGCAAATTTAGCATCACTAGGTTACTTTTCAGTAAGTGTCATTTACATTACAATCCTGCAAAAATGTTTTGATAATACTCACCATCAGTGGCTTCTGGGGATGGCAGATTTTAAACTCTGGTATCTAAAAAATTGCAAAGAAATTTTTTAGTATACTTCTGTACTTTTAATCCTGATGTCTTGCTTGATGAGGTAATTTTTTAAATGTCATCTTTTTGCAGAGTGAAATGGTAAAGGAGCTAGATGGTCATGTACTCAAATGTGTGAAAGATCAGAATGGAAACCACGTTGTGCAAAAATGTATTGAATGTGTTCAGCCACAGTCACTACAGTTCATCATTGATGCTTTCAAAGGACAAGTAAGATTGATTTTTGGCTTCTAATTAGCAGGGCATTCTTTTAGAATTTGAGTGTTAACACATTTTTCGTAAGTCGCAAGTTATATAATACCCAGTACTTTCATACAAACATAGGAGACAAAACAGTAAATATACAATGATTTCTGCCTCTTCCATAGAGTACATCAATAGATAGCTTCATTTTTTTGAAGCTGAAAACTGTAGAAATAGGAGTTTAATAATACTACTTTAGGATCACAGGTCTTAGAATTATGAACCCAACAGTGTTTTCCAAATTTTTGAGAAGGAAAGGAAGGAATACTTCAGATCCTTTAGTAAAACACAGAAAATAAGTATCAATTTGTAACTAATACATAGTAATAAATAGCTGCTAATTATATTGTGCACTACCCTCACCTTGCAGTCTGTTTTCATTATTACATGCCCTCCATCTTCTGGTTTGGTACTTTTTGATCAAAATGTCTGTTAGCTCCTGGGGTGCCTGGGTGGCTGTCAGTTAACATCCTGCTCTTGGTTTCAGCTCAGGTCATGATCTTGAGGTTGTGGGATCGAGCCCCACGGCGGGCAGTGCTCAGTGTGGAGTCTGCTTCAGATTCTCTCTCCCTATCCTTCTCATTCTCTCTCTCTCTCAAATAAATAAAATCTTAAAAAAAAAAAAAAGGGGTGCCTGGGTGGCTCAGTCAGTTAGGCATCTGCCTTCAGCTTGGATCGTGATCCTGGGGTCCTGGGATCAAGACCCGCATTGATTAGGCTCCCTGCTCAGCGGAGAGCCTGCTTCTCTCTCTCCCTCTGCTGCTCCCACTGCTTGTGTGCTCGATCTCTCTCTCTCTCTGTGTCAAATAAATAAATAAAATCTTTTTTAAAAAAAGAGCAAGAAAAGAAAATACCCGTTAGCTCCTAAATTGAGCACCCTGCTTTGCAGTCTTTACTAACAGGGTGGTGGTCTTATTGAAGGTGACTCCCCACCCTTCTATTTTAAGTAAATTCAGCATGTATGTCATCAGGAACCTGTCTGCCTCATAGAACTTTCCAAAAATGTCAGATAATGGAAATGTATTTCTTCCAATTGTTTTAAGGTGTTTGTACTTTCAACTCATCCTTATGGCTGCAGAGTGATCCAGCGCATCCTAGAGCATTGTACTGCAGAGCAGACCTTACCTATCTTAGAAGAACTCCACCAACATACAGAGCAGTTGGTACAGGTATAAATTCCCTAATAGTTTTAAATGTTTATGTATTTTTGAAAATACTTCAAAACATAGGCAAATATTATTTATTGTTAAGTTTAGGGAAATATAATTTATTCCTAAATTAACACACTGTAGAAACACATAGACAGAAAGCCTGGTATGTTCTACTGACTATATGCTGCTGAATTTTTAGAAAAAATAATTAACATCTTTTTAAAGAATAATCATTATTCTTAACGAATGACTTAAGGAAAGTAATTTTTAAATATCTATACTTAGGATCAGTATGGCAATTACGTTATTCAGCATGTACTGGAACATGGTCGACCTGAAGACAAAAGCAAAATTGTTTCTGAAATCAGAGGAAAAGTCTTAGCCCTGAGTCAACACAAATTTGCCAGGTATTGCAATATTTTCAAATTCCAAGGGTCAGTTCTTTTAGCTCTTTGGGTTTTATCAGGAGACAAAGAAATGCATGTAGACTATAGCATTAGAACATAATCTTTCTTGGGGCACCTGGGTGGCTCAGTGGGTTAAGTGTCTGCCTTTGCCTCAGGTCATGATCCCAGCGTCCTGGGATTTGAGTCCTGCATCGTGTTGTGGCTAACAGGGAGCCTGCTTCTCTCTCTGCCTGCCACTCCCTCTGCTTGTGCTCTTTCTCTCTCTCTGTCTGACAAATAAATAACATTTTTAAATAAATAAAATTTTGAAAATAATTTAAAAAATAATAATAAACCATAATCTTTCTGAACGGTGCTTGTATTCTTACATGACAAATTGGTTTGCCCACATATATTCCATTTTTAAAGTCTGTATTCAGAAAGTGATTTGTCTCCCCAAACCTATCACTGCAAATTCTTTTAGTGCATGTTAATGAAAATCTCAGACTTACTAATGACCTCATTTCGTCCTTTTTGAATTACAGTCATTATTTTAAGAGGCATATATTTAAACTTGAGGGTATCCAGTATGGGTTCCTCTGTGATACTAACTTCTGTTTTAAAAGTAAAGAAAGGGTAAGAGAATTACAAGAGAATACCATCTTGACTTTTACATCTTCGGATGTGTTTAGCAGATTCTTTCAAAACCAAGGATATTTTGCTATAAAGAAAAAAGTAACAGAATACAGGGCGCCTCGGTGGCACAGTTGGTTAAGCATCCGACTCTCGGTTTTGGCCGAGTTTGTGATCTCAGCGTCAAGATCAAGCCCCAAGTTGGTCTCTGTGTTCAGCCCGGAGTCCAGTTGGGTTTCTCTCTCCCTCTCTTTCTACCCCTCCTCCCCCTGCATGGGTGTGGGCCCTCTCACTCTCAAATAAATCTTTAAAGAAAAAAGTAACAAAATAACTTTTTGGGGGTGCCTGGGTGGCTCAGTTGGTTAGGCATCTGCCTTTGGCTCAGGTCATGATCCCGGGATCCTGGGATCCAGCCCTGCATTGGGCTCTCTGCTCAGTGGGGAGTCTGCTGCTCTCTCTCCCTCTGCCCCCCACCTCCCTCTGAAATAAATAATCTTTTAAATAACTTTCTGTGTATATACTTAATTTTTAGCAACGTAGTAGAAAAGTGTGTTACTCATGCCTCCCGTGCTGAGAGAGCTTTACTGATTGACGAAGTTTGCTGCCAGAATGATGGTCCTCACAGTGCCTTATACACCATGATGAAGGACCAGTATGCCAATTATGTGGTTCAGAAGATGATTGATATGGCTGAACCTGCTCAGAGAAAGATAATCATGCACAAGGTAATATAGTTTATAGCACTTAAAATAGATGATTCAATTTGTGTGACTTTCAGGCTACAATTTTAGCTTTCTAGAAATCAATGGATAACCTTTGACAAATGTAGGTATGGTGTACTGTTTCATTAAATTCCTAAAGTCTCAATAAAATCACGTTCATTTCTCATCTGTTTACCTATCTTTAGCATTGCCCATCCCTATCTTATTTAAATATATTTGGTTTGCCATAATACATGGGTTGAACATTAATTTTAAAATCTAATTAGGTTTTCTCGCTAACCCAAAACATTTTCCTAAAGAGAATTTATTTTGATTTGATTGGGTTTTTTTTTTTTTTAAACAAGCTGTTTGCTCTCTAGAATCTAATGATTCTTTTAAACTGCATTAATTTCCATGGGAAAACTGTTAAAAAGAATACTGGAAGAAATATTAAATACCCAGTCTTTTTCTAAATCAGTTCATTTAAGAAACGGGACAAGGGGTGCCTTGGTTGCTCAGTTGGTTAAACGTCTGCCTTCGGCTCAGGGTATGATCCCGGGGTCCTGGGATCGAGTCCTACGTCAGGTTCCCTGCTTGGCATGGAGTCTGCTTCTCCCTCTGCGCCTCACCCTTGTCATGCTCTCTCTGTCTCACTCTCTCTCTCAAATAAATAAATAACATCTTAAAAAAGAACTGGACATATAACTTCTTTGGACCTCTTGTCATATAAAGAGAAATGTAAGATCATAAATTTTTTTAACTTTTTAAAAATGTAATATTTCTGCTTAAAAAATATAAGACTTACAAAAATTGTCAGTCTTATTTTTAATAACTACATTATTTAACCAATATTATTTATGACATTCGGATTGTTTCTAGTTTTTTTTAACTGTCATAAAGAGTGCTGTATATGAATGTCTTTGCATAATTACCTGTTTTTGTAGAATAAATTCTTAGGTGTTTCCGGAATTGCTGGTTCAAAGTATGTAAACATTTTACGTGTTGATAGATATTGCCAGGTTGCTCTCAAAAAATCTGTGCACATTTGCACATCTACCAGTATATAAGAAGAATGCCTGTTTTGTCATCATCTCATCAGTACCAGTTGTTATTCCTTATAAAATTTTTGCCAGTCTGGAGCACCTGGGTGACTCAGTCGGTTAAGTATCTGTCTTCGGCTTAGGTCATGATCCCAGGGTCCTTGGATCAAGCCCCACGTCGGGCTCCCTGCTTAGGGGGGAGCCTGCTTCTCCCTCTTCCTCTTCCCCTCCCCTGACGTGCTCGCTCTCTCCCTCTGTCTCTCTCTCATAAATGAGTAAAATCTTAAAAAATTTTCTTTTGCTAGTCTGGGTGGAAAGATAATGATATGATTCTTTTTATTTGCATTTTTAAAAAAGTATTAGTGAGATACTGAACAATTTAAATGTATTAGCCATCACATATCTGATTGCTATTCATGTCTTTTGCTCCATTTTTATTGAATTTTTATCCAGCAGACTTGAGCTAGAAATTTCTGCCTTCATCAACTTTTTAAGAACTTAATAGTTCACTAGTGATGCTTTCCTGCTATGTTTGGAACCCCTCTGCTATTTGCATTTGTAATAGTTTAGAAGTAGTGGTTTGTTTATTCATTGAACAATTTTGAGAGTAGAAGTTTGGAGAGATTCAGTAGAATGAACTGCTTTTGCAAACAACTTTCTTTAAAGGATTTGAATATTAAAATCCAATTATTCTTCTAAATCACCGATATTGAGGAGTGATTTTTTAAGAAACCAGAAACTAAAATAATTAAGATTTACTAAGCAGATTATTTGTTTTTCAGATTCGACCTCACATTACTACTTTGCGCAAATACACATATGGGAAGCATATACTGGCCAAGTTGGAAAAATATTATTTGAAAAATAGCCCAGATCTAGGGCCTATTGGAGGACCACCAAATGGAATGCTGTAAAGGGAAAAGAGAAAGAAGATGATATAACCATGTGAAAAGAACGTTTCTTTTGTGAATTATCAAAACACAACTCAACTATGAATCTTCAAAATTTTTTTTTAAAGCAAAACTATTTATTGACTTTATTCATCCATTTGTAAATTTTTTAAGGTTCTTGTGTATATTTGGGGGGGGGTGGTGAATTATAAATTATATTCAGCCCTGAGTGGAGACCTATCAGATTGGATTGCTGGCAAAGCACAGAATGCCTGTATATGATGTAACTATCAAAAAAAAAAAAAAAAAGCTGTCACATATTTTGTAAATTTTTACCTTGTAAAGTCACAAAAATAGTTTTTAAAGGAAAAAGTACAGTATTCTTTTAATAAACTGGCTTGCAGTCTGGTAGGTCTACGGACCCCATAGCACAACAGGTTTATAGAGATGTATATAGAAATATAGTCCTTATTTTTTTTTTTTTTGTCCTTTGTGTGAAGCCTTTTATAACCGATTAACAATCAACTGCATAAATATTAATATTTTAAAAAGAAAGTTAAGTTGTATTTTGGTAATTCACAAACTATCATGCAACTAAAAACTCGGCAAGTAAGACAAGAATTAAATGATTTGAGATGAAAAGAACTTATATTATTTACAGTGGATGTGATTTTAATACAAATACTGCCCTAAAACGTCTCTGGCAATGTACAGAAGTATTGTATATACTTACATATGTAATTGTTGTAAGAGGTAGGAAAAAAAAAAAATCATGGTGACACTTCCATTCAGTTAAATGCACTAATTGAAAAGTTAAGTCCCTTTTTAACTTTTCAGTTTGGTTTGCAATCTGAGAAAGAGTGGAAATTTGTATATTGTTTTGCTTATAGAATTACAAGGACATGTTGAGGAAGTGTTGAGCTTTATTTTGCTTTTTCATAGTAGATTTTGAGAAAGTAGGAATCAGATAGAGGTGAAAGGGGCCACTGAAAAGTGAATTTGATAGCTCAACATTTAAGCATGACTACATATTCAGATAGCTTTTTTTGCTTCCTATAAATATATGCATTGTGTGTGTAGTAATAGATGTAAGTTTACACTTTGAAAGCAAATCTTGTTTCAATGTTTATTATAAAAGCCTTGCTAATTTAGTAGTGATGCTTTCCTTGGTTGTACAGGTGTACATTTGTAAACCTTCATGCTGTAAATGGAATTTGTTTTATCTCTTTGGGAAACATTTGCATTTTAGTGTACATTTATGTCCCTGCCCTCTTTGACCTGGCATATAGTGTTGTATAATGTAAATTTATTTCTCCAAATCGAGAGTGATTTTTTAAAAAATTTTTTATCTTTATATGGTTTCAGAAGTATGAACCAGCTTTCTTTTTATTATTGTGGGAAACGTTTTCTTTTATAACATAGTTGTTGACTCTGTTAATATGGACATACTAGGATTTGGATCACTTTCAAGAAGTCAGGGTATTGTGCATAATAAGAAAGTATTGGACTGAGATATTTGGTTACCATGGAGGCCAATGCTTTTTCCATCTTATTAAATGTGATGTGACTTTTTTCTTTGTACAGAAGAGTACTGTATTTTTGAATAGCCTATTCCCAAGTAAGAGCAAATCTGTATGATAACATTTTTTTCTCTGGAAGACATAACAGTAACATGATGTACATTTACAAGCGGCCTTATGTACATTTCCCAACAATCTTTTTAAGGCAAAATTGTGACCATATGTGTATAATTAAAATCGTTTTTAATCCTTTGCCTATGAAAATATTTTGGAAAAAAAAACTTGCTTTGTATATTCAGTTTCTGAAAGATAAAGAAAGTGCTTTGTATTTTGTTGAAGTCAGTATTTTGTATAAAACCATTTATGTTGACCCACTTCTGTTTAGTGCTGAAAACTAATGAATCATGCTATCTCCTTCGATTGAACATGTAAGGGATTTTTTCTTGGAAGTCTGCAGAAGAAAATCATTCTTCTGAGCACAATATTGAATATAAAGGTTTTATCACTTAGCTGTTCATATCATGAGCCTAAAAATAATGGTATAAAGTTTGGGGTGCCAGGCATACTTTTACTTGTTTGATGTTGAGTTACTCTAGTTTTCTAACCCGACATTCCATGTTGAGTCCATTAAATCCAACCACCTGTCACTGTCCCCTCTCATCATAGTCCTACTGGTTCATCAGCATGTCCCAGTCCCAGTGGCAGTGCTTTTCCCCTTACATAGAACACTGCTCTCTTTCACCCAGTCCTACTTTTTTTGCCAGCCTCAGAGTGTCTTGGCCCCGTGTCGAAATTTGTTTCCAGTATCAGCTCATGGTTGTGAGCTGATCATGATCCAAGTTGTTCCTGTTGGAGATTGATAAGTGACTTTCCTGGATTTGCACAGTTGAATTCCTGGTTTTCCTTTTTCCTACCCTCTGTTGGCACAGGCAGTTGCAAATTTAGAAAGCCCTAGGGGATGGCTGGGAAATGGAACCTTTCTAGGGTTTTGATGTTCCCATGTATCCCAGTGTTGACAACCCCATCTTCCCAATACTTTGGGGCCTGTTCTAGAAGAATATCTATTATTGTAGAAATTTTATGGTCTGCCATTTTGGTGCCCACCTCTCTGATTCCACCATTTAATAAGTTGGCATGGAATTTTGCTAAAATCTGAACATCACATTTCAGAATAAAGAAACTTTAATTGGGCAGAACCACTTAGACTTTACTCTTGAGTGTCTCCTTTTGATATGGATTGTTTCTGGACCAGTTTGTCTAAGTCCTGGCTCTTCTTGGTTCATATGAAATAATGTTATCTTCACTTTGTATATTATGTATAAATTAGAAAATGAAAAATGTGTGAATAACCTTGTATGAAATAAACCTGGTCTTGTGTTTTTCTCTAGCTAAAATACCCTTCTGTACCTCAATTATAATTCAGATTGCCCATTCAAGTTTACTCTGATTTAAGGAAAAGCAAATATTTTTATCACATGGATGCTAATCTGGGGCTACTGATTACTCTGATGGTATTCCTATCTTTTGATTAGTATTTAGGATCTCTGTCTAATTACATAGAGTGATTACACACTTCATAGGATTAAACTTGATGATATTTCTTCAAGGTTGTTTTGAGGATTAAATTAAATCACTTACCTTTACCTGGAGGTGTTCGTTTCCTTTCCACATGAACTTCCAGAGACAGTGTTGTCTGAAGGAGAATGCAGTTTGGGTTCAGGCATGGATTTGAAGTTTACCTCATGATTCACAGCCTTGTGAACTTGGGTGTGTTAACTCGTCTCAGCCTCAGCGTTGACACCTGTACCATGGATGAGTACTATTTCGGTCATTGTTTTTAAGAACTGAGAGTATCTTAGGGTACTTAGAACCCAGTCCTCAACTAATGCTAATACTATTTCCATTTTCCTCTCCCTTCTATAGCTATTCGTTTTGTTTTAAGCCATACAGATAATTTGATAGAATCCAAAGCAGAGATCTACATAAAACTATGTGGGAAAAGACATGTTCATCATACACGTTTTTAATTCTATGCCAGTTTTAATTTCATCTTGTTTTGGTTCTGTTCTGAGCTGAAAGCAACCCTTCTGGAATTGTTGACCTATCCCACATCATAGAGATGAGATTAAAGGACCCTAAAAGAAAGAAATATTACATCCTCCTACCCTAGCTTACTAACCTAAGAAAAGCAAGTTTTCTAGGTGGCCTGGATGGTAGTCATTCTCTGCTCTCACGACGGATTCTCAGGAAGCCTGGGGGTGGCGGTGGACCATGGGGAAGGGCAGAGGAACCCCAGAGGAGCAGTGTTCACTGTCTACCTGACCTAGCTAGCTTTCAAGGACCGAATGAACCTCTCTGACGGGGTCTGGATGCTCCCAGACAGTGAATCTGCGAACACAGGTGAGAAGCACGGAGCGCGGTGGCACCGTGCACACCTCTAGGAGGCTGCGTGGTCCTGGCCCGCTAGGCCTCAGTGTTCCCATCTGTAGTCACATACTGTCGGGGCACTTGGGTGACTCGGTACATTCAGCGTCTGCCTTTGGCTTGGGTCATGATCTCAGGGTCCTGGGACTGAGTCCCGAATTGGGCTCCCTGCTCGGCGGGGAGTCTGCTGCACCCTCTCCCTCTGCCCCCCCCCCCAGGCGGGTGTGCTTTCTGTCCCTCCAAATCTTTAAAAAAAAGTGGGAATACTATCTTGGCTGCACCCAGAACCTTGCATCTGAGGAGTGCTTGATGCTAAGAACCTAAGAGAACTGCAGGACAGATCCTACAGGAAGCTCAAAATTCGCTGGAATTTTTGTCATTACCTCCATATCCTGTAGACAATTTCTCATTTCCTCTGTTTCAGTCACAGGACTTTTTTCTAAATATTCACCAGGAACTTAAACCAAATGAAATAGCCCTGTAATTTGAAGAAAGAAATTTGCTAGGTTGAGTTTAATTCGAGTTTTCTTGGACATCAGAGTATAATGGTTCAGAGTCAGGACTCTGGGATTAGCCCAGATTGCAAACCTTTAGCTTTACGTCATTAGGCAAATGGTTTTCATCTTTCAAGCCTTCGTTTCTTCACGTGTAGGTAAGGGAAATGAGACCTACCTCTTAAAACTGTGAGAATTAAATGAGACCTGTGTCGTTCTGGGGCAGTGAGTGACTCCTGTTACAGTGAGTTAACGAAAGGTTGGGGGGAGGGGTTTTTAATTTGCCTACACGCAGCCTCAAAACATTGGATTGGAGCTCATTTATGTTTCTGCATATGAGCTCTTGATTCAAGTTGCAGATAAACCACTAAGGAAAACTGTTGAAAGGATTAAGGAACTTAACAGCATTTTAGTTGTTGGTACATTTAATCTTTTTTATTGGTACTAGTACAGTCCTGATGACTGCCAGGATGTTAACAATAGGGAGTTGCCCTATATCCGGGAGCAGTGGAGTGACCTGTCTGCATGATGGTCAAAGCGTGGAAGTAGCGGGAACCTGGAGGGAGGGTGAAGTCGGCACTGTGGATTAGAAAAGAGTTCCCATCACAAAGGCCAAGCCCATCTCACCTCAGTCTCGGGTACCCCAGGCCTTTCATGGGAAGAAGCCCTGAAATGTTGTGTCTCAACACCTAGCGGGCCCATCTTACATCAGGGGTGTAAGAGGGAGGGATGTTTGGGAGCCTTCCCCACCCCCACTTTGAAAGTCAGTTCTGACATCATCCAGGACACATTCAGTTGAATAGAATGCGGTAGTTTTCACTGAAGAGAGTTAGAAAAGAAGGCCAAAAATATATCTTAGAAATACATCTTAGAACTTTTTTTAAAATACAGTTCTTAACTCCTAGGTTAAAGAATAATCTGGAATAAACCATTTGGGCCAACTTCAAAATGAGTAACAGTGCTATATATCAAAACTCGGGGGACTTGGGCCAAAGGCTATTCAGAGAAAAATATTTAGCAAAGAAAGTCTGAAGATAATTTAAGAAGCTAGTAAGGGGCGCCTGGATGGCACAGTTGGCTTTCTGCTTGGGTCATGATCTCAAGGTTGTAAGAGTAAGCCACATGCCAGGCTCCTGGACCCATGCTCAGCACAGAGTAGGAGGCTTCAGATTTTCTCCCTTTCCCTCTGCCCCTCCCCCCTCCCTAAAAAAAAGTAAAATAACAAAATTACAAAAAATATAGGAAGGATTAATAATAAACTTCACAAAAAACGAATAGGCTGATTGGTTAAAAACAAAAATGAGACATACTTTTGGCAAATCAGAATTTTAAAAATAGGTGAAAAACACAAACAGGGATTTATGAAATTGCAAGGTTTTTTTAAATTATAGAACATGATATAAAAAGTCTACCTATAGGGGCGCCTGGGTGGCTCAGTCAGGTGTCCTACTCGATTTTGGCTCAGGTCATAATCTCAGGGTGGGGATATCGAGCCCTGCGTTGGGCTCTGCGATCAGTGGGGAGTCTGCTTAAGATTCTCTCTCCCTCTGCCCCTCCCCCTGCTCACTCTCTCAAATAAATAAATCTTTTTAAAAACAAGTCTACCAAGCCTACCTATAAATTAAAAATCAAATTTTCTATGGAAATACAAAGTTACAGAATTAAGGAATAATAGAAAAATAGACTAATCACTATAAAACAAAGAAACTAGTCAAAAGAATAAAGAAGGAAGGTCTCGCACATTGCCTGATGTCAAATCTTTTTACAAACCTACAGTAATCAAAACAGTGTTTGGGTGTTAATTACACATTGTGATCATTTTGCAATATATACAAATAATCATGCATGTTATATGCCTGAAACTAATGTTATATTTCAATTATACCTCAATTTTTTATTAAAAAAAATATGTGGTACTAGTATAAAGACAGACATACAGACCAATAGGATAGAATAGAGAGCCCAGAAATAAACCCTTGCATATAGGGTCAAATATCTTCAACATGAGTGCCTACACCATTCAATAGGGAAAGTAGATGTCAGGAAAATAGGATATCCTCTTGCAAAAGAATGAAATTGGACCCTTACCTTACACCAAATACAAAAAATAGCTCTAAATGGATTGAAGACCTAAAACTATAAAACGCCTAGAAGAAAACATGAGAAAACTTCATGGCTTTGGATTTGGCAATGATTTTTTGCATATGACACCAAAAGCACATTACATGCAACGAAGCAAAATGAGATTACATCTGACTTAAAAAAATCTGTGCATCAAAGGGAATAATCAGAGTGAAAAGGCAACCCACAGAATGGGAGGAAATCTTTGCAAATAATGTATCTGATAAGGGGTTAATATCCAGAACATATAAAGAACCACAATTCAAGAAGAAGAAAAAGAATCTGATTTTAAAAAGGGCAAAGTGAATTTCTCCGAAGATGTTATATGCAAAGATCTACAAGCTTTTGAAAAGATGCTTAATATCACTAATCTTTAGGTAAATGCAAATCAAACCACAGTGGGATATCACTCATCATGGCTTCGATGAAACAGACAACAGCAAGGGTTAGAATGTACAGAAACTGGAACCCTTGTGCACTGCTGGGAACATCAAATGTCACGTATCTACCCAAAGGTACAGCTGTTATTGAAAACCGTTTGGAGGTTACTCAAAAAAATTAAAAATTGAATTACCATATGACCCAACAATCCCACTTCCGGGTGTATATATTCAAAAGAATTGAAAGTAGGATTTCAAAGTGATATTTGCATACCCATGTTCATAGCAGCATTGTTCACAGTAGCTAAAAGGTAGAAACAATCCAAGTGTCCATCAAGAGATGAATGAATAAATAAAACGTTGTCCATACATATAATGGAACATTGTTCAGCCTTAAAGAGAAAGGAAGTTTTGACACATGCTGCAACATGAATAAACTTGACATGTGAAACCACAAAAAGACATACTGTCTGATTCCCCTTATATGAGGTTATTTAAAGTAGTTAAAATTATAGAAACAGAACAGTGGTTTCCAGGGACTGGGGGAGGGGTAAATGAAGAGTTGCTGTTTAATGGGTATAGAGTTTTACTTTGCAAGATGAAAAAGTTCTGGATATCTGCTGCGTAACAATGTGAATTACTACTGAACTGTACACCTAAAAATGGTTAAGATAGCAAAAAAAAAGGAAGGGAGGGAGGGAGGAAGGGAATGAAAAAAGGGAAAGAAAGAAAAGAAAAAAGGCAGTCGAAGATATATAAGGTCATGAGCCCAGACTGTATAAGGGACCAGTTATGTAAATCTTTTTTTTTAGGATTTTATGTATTCATTTGAGACAGGGAGAGCATGAACGGGGTCGGGGGGGCGCAGAGGGAGAGGGAGAAGCAGGCTCCCCGCTGAGCTGGGAGCCCAACATGAGGCTCGGTCCCAGGACCCGGAGACCATGACCTGAGCTGAAGTCAGACGCTTAACCATCTGAGCCCACCCAGGCACCTCAAGTTCTGTAAATCTTTAAGGAACATATAATACCTAGTTTATATAAATTTTACGGAGCATGGAAAACGATGAAAATTTCCCGAGTTATTCTACAAAACTGTAACGACCTTGAAAAAACCCAAACTATAGTGCACACAAACCAAAAACATGGGCTATTTTCATATATGCATATAAATGCAAGACTCCTAACTAATATGTATATCAGTTGAATCCAATGTGATTGTATTCATGTATTATGAGATTAAAAGGCAGTCTTTTTTTTTTTTAAAGATTTTATTTATTTATTTGACAGAGACACAAGCAGGGGGAGGGGAGAGGGAGAAGCAGACTTCCCGCGGAGCAGGGAGCCCGATGTGGGGCTCGGATCCCAGGACCCTGAGATCATGACCTGAGCCGAAGGCAGACGCTTAACAACTGAGCCACCCAGGCGCCCTTAAAAGGCAGTCTTAACATATTGCCCAACCATCATGCTCCTATGTATTTACCCAAATGAGTTGAAAACTTAGGTCCACACAAAAGACTGCACGCAGATTATGTTTATAGCAGCTTTAATCATAATTGCCCAAACTTCGAAGCAAACAAGATGTCCTTCAGCAGGTGAGTGGATAAGCAAACGGATACATCCAGACAATGGAATATTATTCAGAGATAAAAAGAAATGAGCTATCAGACCGTGAGAAGACATGGAAGAAGCTTAAATGCATATTGCTCAGCGAAAGAAGTCAATCTGAAAAGTCTCCATACCGTATGATTCCAACTACATGACATTCTGGAAAAGGCAAAACTATGGAGACAGTAAAAAGATCAGGGGTTGCCAAGAGTTGTGGGGAGGTAGGAAGGGATCAGTACCTGGGGCAGAGGGGATTTTTAAAAATTTCCCCACAGTGTGGTTATGACCCGGGGAGAAAACAAACTGTCCAAATCAAGGAAGGCCCTTTCCAGTCTCTACCGAGGTCAGTTTTGATCCTGAAATCATGAGCTGGTACCAGAAGCAGTAACAGCAAGGTGTTAAGTGATTTGCATATATTATCACATTCCCCCCAGAACAACTGTATTAGGATGGGACTAGTCTCTCCCTCTCTCTCTCTCTCTGTGTACACACACACACACACACACACACACACACATTTTTAAAGATTTGATTTATTTATTTGAGAGAAAGAGAGTGAGCGAGAGAGCACAAGCTCGGAGGGGAGGGAGAGACAGAGCGAGAAGTGGGTTCCCTGGGATCATGACCTGAACTGAAGGCAGACACTTAACCCACTGAGCCATCCAGGTGACCCCCCCCCTTTTTTTTTTAAGATTTTATTTGAGAGCGAGAGCTAGAGAGAGAAGAGTGTGTGCTTGTGCACGCACCAGCGGGCGCGGGGGGAGGGGGAGCAGAGGGAGAGGGACAACCAGACTCCCCACTGAGCAGGGAGCCCGATCCCAGGACCTGGAGATCATGACCTGAGCCGAAGGCAGGCAGACGCTCAACTGACTGAGTCACCCAGGTGCCCCAGGAAGGGACTAGTCTTACATGCCTCCTACAGATGACAAAGCTGAGGCTTCGAGGGCTTGTCTGACTTGTCCAGGGAGGCAGGGCCAGAGCGCACCTGCGGTCTCAGGCCAGAGCCAACACGCTTCGATGCTGTGCAGAGGCTCTTGGACGTCAGCCTCCTGCAGGCCCCACGAGGTGGCAGATGTGCTGAAAATGCATGCACTTCACGAGTCGTGGCTTTAGCTGGTCGCAGCCCTGATGGGATGGGGGTCCAGGGTTCCTAGCTCTTCTGATTCTGCTAGAAAATCAGAAGTCGGGATTCTCACATGCAATTTCCTTATGGAAATCTCTCCTTTTTAAAAAACACGGTGAGGGCAAAACATTTCTACAAGCCAGTGCAGCCCTGGGGGCTGTTTGCCACCTCTGCCTAATACAGTCCCCGTAATGGAATGCAAAGGCGCCTTCACATCTGTGGGGTGAATTCGCCATGCGTTCGTGCACCACACGCGTACCTGCATCCACATCCCAACGTGCCTTTCACAGCCTGGCTGCCGTGAGCTCCTTCCCCTTCAGAGCCCACCCCACAGGCTCCCCTGAAGCCTTAGAATGCCTCACTTCTCTGCTAGCTCTGTTCACCAGGCCTGGGGCCAAGTGAAGTGCCAGGTGTTGAGTGCGCATTCTCTCCTGTAGCCGTCACTACAATCTGAGTTCAGGAGGCTTAAGCACCTCGGCCCAGGTCACAGGGGAGAGGGCTGCGAAGCTGAGGTTCTACCTACCTCTCCCAGGCCCACTGTTGCATCCTCAGCATCACTCACATGCAGGCCCCGTGTGCCAGGCACCGTGCTAAACCCTTCACGGTGCTTCTCTCTTTTAATCCTCACCACAACTCTTTGAGTAGGTACTAGTAGTAGGGGAGCAAATCAAAGCACAGAGAGGCTCACTTACTGGCTCGAGGTCACACAGCTAAGGCAATGCTAAGAATGCGTCTCATCGCTAGCTGAGACGGTGGGGGTGGGTGGGACAGACATGGTGTGCAGCTTCCCTGCGCTAGGAACATCAGCACCTGAGCCTCTTGCCGACAGTGTGCTGAGTCAGGGAAGGGCCAGGTCGCTGGGAAGTAGGGACAGGCGGCTGTGGGCCAGAGACAAGCAGCCCCACCCCAGGAAGTGGCTCCGTGTGAATCAGTCTGACGGCACCTGGGAGGGCGAGGCTGGCGTTGGCTCACCTGTCTGAGAGCTTCCGGTCCGAGCCTCCAGCAAAGGCTGCTCCGGAGGTGGCCGGGCAGCAGGGCAGCTCTGGACATGTTTTATCAAATGAAGGAGCATCAGTCCACCTTCCTCCAAAAAAAAAAAAAAAAGCTCATAAACAAAGTGTCCTTGGGTCTCCTTAGGGTGGTGGGATGGGCAGCATCAGGTGATAAACACAATCATCCGCCAAGGGGAAGGCTTTAGGGAAGTAACTCTGATGTGGATGTGTAAATGCCGATGATATTTACAAAGGACGTATATATTCTCTTTTTCTCCTGCTAACATTCTAGCAAATATCAGAGGCAATTTAGATGGGCAGGGAAACTATACATCAGAAATGGACAGGTGGTGTGGGGCTACGGCAGGGGGTGGGGATGGCAACAGAGAAGCAGCACGGAGAAGTTGAGTACACTCACCATACCCCCCGCAACCCCTGCTTCAGGCTACCTGAGCCCAGAAGTGCAAACAGATCCCAAGTAAGTTACGGAGTTCTCGCTAGCCAAGAAAACAAACATGCAAGTGCTTGGAAGTAAGGAAACCTTCCCCTGGCCTTTCACTCTTCAAGGGTCCCCACGGGCTCAAGCAGAGCTGCGCTGCAGACTGGGGTGAGGGCTTCCTGTGGAGCCCCCTTGGCATGCCTGCCACCCCGTGAGAGTGGTCCCAGCCGCATGAGCAGAGCAGAGGGACTGCATGGGCTTCAGCCTCTGAAAACACCCCATCACTCCAACAACCTCTCATCAAGACTTCTTTTGGGGGGGCAGCTGGGTGGCTCAGTGGTTAAGCGTCTGCCTTAGGTCATGATCCCAATCGAGCCCCACATCGGGCTCCCTGCTCCGTAGGAAGCCTGCTTCTCTCTCTCCCACTCCCCCTGCTTGTGTTCCCTCTCTCACTGTCTCTCTCTGTCAAATAAATAAAATATTAAAAAAAAAAAAAAGACTTCTTTTGGGGACAGAGGTTGTTAGGTGACATGAGTCATATCCAGAATGTAATACAGTCCAGGACTGGGGAGCTAGTGGGGTCACACCGCCCCCCCACCCTGGGCACTTACTGGCAGCACCTTCAGAACCGTCCCTCTCCCACCTCCCCACACACAACTGTCCTCCCCACACTCTCCTGGGTCACGTGCAGAAGGCCTGATTGACCAGTGTATTGTCAGAGTTAGATTCCCCGGCGAGGGGTAGAAAATCCGGGACAGCCGTGTCTGAAGAAACGCAGAAGTCTAGCTCTCCATCACGCACAGAGCTGCATGGGCAGTCCCAGGCTGGTGTGCTGCATCACTGGCTGGGGACCCACGCTCCTTCTAACCTGGTCCTCTGCCATGCACGGTCTCTGTTCTCAAGTTCACTTCATGTCCAAGATGACTGCTCCAGCTGCATCCATCATATCTTCATCCCAGCCAGGAGGAATGAAAACAGGAAAGGAAAAGAACCTGTTCCTCCCTTTGACACTTCCCTCAACGTATGTACACCATCTCTGCTCCTGTCCCACGGGCAAAATCCTCATCAGGCAGCGACATATAGCTGTAAGTGATGGTGCAAAGGATAGTCTTTATTTCGAATGGCCAAGAGGCCATTTGAAATGTAGGGGTGGTTTTCCTGAAAAAAGGCGAAGAAAACAAATATGGGGAGTAACCAGGAGTATCTGCCCAAGCAGCCAGCAATAAAAGGCTTCAGTAAGACGTGTCGTAACAGTAAAGCCATTCAAAATCAAATGACAATGAGATTTTTTACTTGCTTCAGATTGGCAAAATATAAAATGTCCAATAAATGCCAAGTTATATAGAAGATGTAGAAAAATGGGAACTCTCATAACTCCTGCTGAGAGTATAAATTGCTATGGACCCTTTTGTAGAGCAATTTGAGCAATTAGAGAATTTAGAGCAATTCCTAAGAAGCTGAATATAGTTGTACCTAAAACCCAGCTGTATCTACTTTTAGAGAAAGTCTCCCATGCACTGGAGGAGAAAGGTACAAGAATCGACTGCAACACTGTATATAATATTGAAAAACTGGAAACAACCAAATGTCCATGGATAAACAAACTGTGATATATACATACAATAAATGATAACACAGCCATTAAGGTGAGTGACCCAGAGCCACATGTATCAACATGGGTAAATCTCAAAACAAATTGAGAAGACTCAATGGAATCTATAATGTTTCATTTCATACAAAAATAATAAAAGAAAAAAGATCATGTTAAGACTTGATAAACAGTAGTAGTTGCGTAGGTGTTTATCATTATCTTGGGGGGTAGGTATTGCAAGTGAGGTGGAGTTTTTTTGCATTCCTTTTTATTGTAAAATATACATAATGTAAAATTTACCATTAAAAAAAAGATTTTATTTATTTGACAGAGAGACAGCGAGCACAAGCAGGGGGAGCGGCAGGCAGAGGGAGAAGCAAACTTCTTGCTGAGCAGGGAGCCTAATGCAGGACTCGATCCCAGGGCCCTGGGATCATGACCCGAGCCCAAGGCAGACACTTAACGGACTGAGCCACCCAGGCTCTCTCTCTCTATAGATCTATATATAGATCTATATATCTAAAATTAAAAAACTGATTAATACAGAGTAAACTTAAAAATTCTCCTACACTGTCCCCATCCCATTTTCCTCCCCTAGAGGAAATTTTTTTTACATACATAGTCAATGTACATTACACACGTTTTTGTTTTAAAAAAACTGTGGCCATACCATATAAAGAGCACCTTTTTTTTTTTTTTTTTTAAGATTTTATCCATTTATTTGACAGAGAAAGAAACACAGCGAGAAAGGGAACACAAGCAGGGGCAGAGGGAGAGGCAGAAGCAGGCTTCCCACAGAGCAGGGAGCCTGATGCGGAGCTCGATCCCAGGACCCTGGGACCATGACCTCAGCTGAAGGCAGACGCTTAACGACTGAGCCACCCAGGCGCCCCTAAAGATCACTCTTTAACTTGCTTTTTTTCACCTAAAAATAGGCTTTGAAAAATGTTGCTTGTCAGGACTTAAACACACCTGCTTTATTTTAAAAACTGTTGTATAGGGGCGCCTCGGTGGCTCAGTCAGTTAAGCGTTAAGCCTGTGCCTCGGGCTCAGGTCCCCATCCCAGATTCCCCGCACCCCATCCCTGCTCAGCAGGGAGTCTGCTTCTCCCTCTGCCCCTCCCCCTGCTCGTGCGCTCTCTCACTCTCTCAAATAAATAAATAAAATCTTTTTTTAAAAAATAAAAAGTGTTGTATAGTTTTCCACAGGGTGGGAATACTCACATTTATTTCACTTTTCCTTGACCAGTGAACATTCAGGCATGTCTGTTTGGACACTAGTGAAAACACCTGGGAAGAGTAAGCTCACCGAGCGGAAGGCTAAGTGCATTTTCAGGGTTGATAGAGGTGCACTTGCCTGAGGATACCTGTGCCGGGTCTGACGCCTACCGCAGCGAAGGGCAGCCCTGCGCCCAGGGCCCCACACACCGCAGCCGCAGCAGTGTGCGTTTCTCCCATAATGAAGCCCTGGGTGCCCAGGGGAAGAATGAGAGAAATAGGGTGGGGGAGACACTGGCCCTGCCTTTCTGGAACTTTCTTTCTCTTAGTGGGAAAAGGAAGAAACATTTAAGGCAGTTAGGGATTCACCAGGGATGATCCTGAACATATTTAATAACCCGTGTTGGGAACACAAATCAGGATGAGGACCCTGCCTTGGTACCTCCAGATGGGAGGCTAGAGGCCCCCCTGCTCAGACAGATATTAACGCTTCAGTTGTGTGATTTATGAAGGTCTTGGAGGAGGTAGGGGTGGGTCCCAAGGCCGGGGGCTGCTGTACTCACAGCAGGGATGGACGGCCATACCTGTGCATATGGGCTGATGTCACTGGGGCGTTCCAAAGGCCTGTAGCTCTGAGACAGCTTTCGAGGAAAAGGCTAGTTTGCTGACTTTGGGCTGGAGGAGAAGCAAGCAGGCCAGGGGGCAGCTGGGCCAAAGGTGAGCCCTGACCCTCTACTTCCCTTCTTTCTGTCCATGATGCCTCCTTGGGGCCCCTCTGTTGGGTCCCTCCTCTTGCTGGTCTGTCCAAAGAAATCCACACTGACCTGGGGCAAATGTCCTGTTGGAAAGAAACACTAAACTGGTGATTTTTGAAAAGACTCCATCAACCCCGCCCCCCACCCTGCCCCACCCCAACTTTCTCTATTTTGTGCAGTAGGGAAAAGCAAGATTCCAAACTGACCTATTTTTCCTCCACATTGGGTTGAAAGGACTAAAGAATGAACTTCAGACCCATGGAGCCAGACCCCCCCTGGAGACACGGCCTTTCTACTAAAAGGGCTTTTTAACTCACCAGGACTCCCTGAGTTCCCAGAGAGACCCGGCCTGGTGCCATGCTATTGGATGATCCATGATACCAAGGCACTCAGGGACCCCACATTAGGCCCCCAAGACCCTGATGAGGATCTATCATCCTCCAAAGACAGATCTTGGGAAACAGACCCCAAAATGGGGAGCTGCCCAAGGTCACACAGGTATTCAGAGCAGGGACAAAAATAGGGCTGAGTGCTGTTGGGGGGCATCATGTTTTAGTGCTCTGATCAGGGGAGTGTGGCTGAGATGGGGAGGCAGGAGGCTGCATAGCTCTGGACAAACCTGCTGGGTGGGTGGAGAACCCAGGGGCCCACAGCAGATTGTTCAGGCCTGCCTGTATAACCAAGACCCAGGAATGTTTAAATCATATAAAGAGAAACTCGGGGGACTGCTGAGAGGCCAAGACACTTCAGGAGACCTTCTTGGTTCCCAGTTCAGGCCAACTGAGGCTGTCCTTGCCCACTGGCCCGGAGAAGATGGGTGAGGAAGACGCCATCTTGGGTCTCCAGGTCCAGGTACAAAGGTCATTTGGCACCATCTCTACTGCCTACCAGATTGCAGGCAGGGCTGGCAGTTCTTCCCCTTTTCTCTCACGGCCATCTGTGCTACACCCACAGGCCTTCCATAGCCTTTTTGCACAGAGGTGCCTGATGGGTGTTGGACACGCTAGGGTTCAGGGCCTCTTAGGGAATCACGAAGGAGCAGTGGTGCTCCTCAGATCTGCAGGCCAGAGGAGGTCCGACCTGGGAAGAAAGACCTTTATTTTTCCATTTAGCTCAGAGGATGAAGAGAGAGGGCAATCTTCTATAGAAAGACACAGAAAACGTTTTGGGGTTTTTTTTGTTGTTGTTGTTTTTTCTTTTACAGCCAGTCCTGAGCATGTCCTGCCGTTCAAAGTAAGGCGCCAAGTTCTCAGCACTTTCCGGAGTGCTGGCAGAAGGCGAGGGCATGTGGGAACCTGTCCTTGGGGAAGTGGGGACGCAGGGACCCCTTCCGAAGCCGGAGGAGAGGAGTGGGGGGAGGGCTCCGTCGGTTTAAGGCCCCATCACCCCGAGGCCCCGCACAGCCTGGAAAGTGTTCCCGCCGCCAGGATCTGGGGAGTCTAACGCACCTGGAGGACGCTCGGTGCCCACGCCCAGAGGGCGCTGCAAACTGGCGCCCACAGTCGAAGAGCGATGCCCGCCCCTCCCGCCCCTCTCCCGGACAGCGCCCCACTATACTGGGCCGGGGCCGGAAGGGGGTGCGCCCGGGACCCCGCCACCCAGGAGCAGCAGAGCTGAAACGCCGGGCACAACGGCCTGTGGGGACCACTGCTCCGGAGGAAGGCTTGGTTCTGCCCAGCGGGGCGAGAGGGGGCGGGGCGGGGGGCGGGGCCAGGATACCGGGGGTGGGGCGTTCCAAGGGGGCCGGGCTGGGTGGCTCAGGAGGCGGGGTCCTAGGGGGTGGGGACTGGGGCTGGCCGGGAGACCTGGCGAGCTGGGGGTGGGGGGCTAGTTTTTGCAACGGCTAAGGGCCTGTGGGTTTATTATAAGGCGGAGCTCGGCGGGAGAGGTGCGGCCGGGAGACGAGCGGAGCCGAGCGGAGAGGACTCCAGCGGTGGAGAGCGGACTGTAGCCGGCGGGTCTCGCAGCCCTCGCCGTAGACAGCTGCGCGCGGGGCATCGCCCGAGGGTGCGGAGCGCAACGACCCGGCGGAGCCGGCCAGGAGCCCCGCGCAGTCCGTGCCGCGCTGCGCCGCCCCGATCCCCGCAGCCTGCCGTGCTCCCGCCGCCGGTCCGGGCAGCATGAGGCGCGCGGCGCTCTGGCTCTGGCTCTGCGCGCTGGCGCTGCGCCTGCAGCCGGCTCTCCCGGTGAGTGCGGCCCGGGGCCGGGCAGGGAGCGGCGGGAAGCCGGTGCTTGCAGACCCGCCGATGCCGCCGGCGGCACGTGGAGGGGGAGGGGAAGCGGGGACTTGCCTTCCCGCGCTAGCCCGGCGGGCCGGGGACTGTGACCGCGAAACCAGGGCTCCCGCCGTCGGTGGGCGCCGCGCGAGTTCCGCCGCTAAGGGCCGGGGGTTCGGGCGCCCCGCGGAGAGGAGCCTGCGCCGGGGCCCCGCGCTCAGTTATGTGAACCGGCTCCACGTGCGTCGGAGCCCGCCAGCCTGCGGCGGCGCCCGGGGTCGCCGGCTGCCCTCCGGCCGGCCCAGGCACCGCAGCGGCCGGGGTCCCCGCCGGAGACCCGGGAAGATGCAGTGATCGCGGCCACAACGCCCCGCCCGCTGACCCTAATTTAAAGCAGACTCGCCGAGCCCGGGCGCCCGGCCCCTTCGGCGGAGGCAAGTTTGGGCGCAGCGGGGCCGGCGCGTTGGCAGAGGAGCTCGGGCCAGGGCTGCGCGGGGGTCGCGGTGGCGGCGGAGGTGGGGCCCTCGGCTTCGCGTCGGCTGCCCTAAGGGAGCCGGGCCGAGCTGGCAGCGGGAGGTTCCGGGAAGTTGTCCCCCGAACACCGGAGCCCCGTAGGAACCCAAGTTTGGGGCTGCTGAAGTTGTGCTGCCCGCGGAGGGGCGCGTGCGGTGCGGGGCACGGCCGGCGCGGGCTGTGGCTTCCACGCGAGTGGACCCCGGAATGGCTCTTCCCCTCCCCCGGCCTGGCTTTGTGCTGGAGCCGCGCGGAGGGAAGGCGGGTCCCTTGGCCCGCCCAGTGAAGCCGGGGGGAAAGAGGGACAAATGTGGAGCCCGTGGCTGGGGGAGGAGGCCTTTGGGTAGGACTCCAGCGTCCACCTTTGGCGAGGGGTGGGTCCCCCTTTAAAGAGGGACCTGGCCGACAAAGAGCATCCCGAGGGCCCCCAGAAAGTGATCTCCCGCCCCCGCCGCCGTCCGCTAGCCCGCCTTCCCCAGTGGGGGCGCTTTGTTCTCGGCCCCTGTAACCCTTTCCTGGGAACCGCCCCGCAGCGCCGGCCCTGCCGTGGGCCGGGACCTGAGCGGCCGCCAGGTGTCAGCGCTGGCCGCAGCGTGTCCACGTCCACCCCCAGCCCCCACGCCCGCTGCCGGAGCCCCGGGGCCCTCCCCGCGGGCTGGGTCGGCTATCCCCGGGGATGGAGAGGGGAGGTGCGGACGGAGCGGGGGGGGGGGGGCTCTTCCCCTTCCGGAAGTGGCGGTCTCTCGCCACCACATCTGGACCGCTCGACTTCCCTAGCTCTTGGTTAGGGAGGCACGTGGGCAGAGAAGGATCGGGGCCGGGGGACGGGGGGAGGTGCCGGGTCTATCCCTGATAATGTGGCATCTGCACAAGTCTCAGCAATGCCGACCGTCTGGAATCAGGTCCGTGTACAGTAATAGAAGCTACCAGCTATTGAGAGCTGTGGGGTATTTTATAGGGTCTGGCTCAGGTGAGGTATTTTCCAGGCTCATCTGTGAAGTGCCCTCCCTGCTTTCCAGGCGACTGTTGTGTCTGGAAGTATTTTGAAGTCCAGAACAGGGTCCCTGATGCCTCTTGAATTGCTGATGAGTTGGAGGTGGGGGGCGGAGGGTGCAAATCTGGGGGAGCCATGGGGACTGATAGGATTTCTGAGCTCCATCTCCAGTGCATTCCTGGCTTTCAGGTCCAAGAAGTTGGCATCTGGCTTCTCTCTCTCTCTCTTTTTTTTTTTTAAAGATTTTATTTGACAGAGAGAGACACATTGAGAAAGAGAACACAAGCAGGGGGAGTGGGAGAGGGAGAAGCAGGCTTCCCGCGGAGCAGGGAGCCTTATGGGGGCTTGATCCCAGGACCCTGGGACCATGACCTTAAGGGAAGGCAGACGCTTAATGACTGAGCCACCCAGGTGCCCGTCTGGCTTCTCTCTTTAGGGTTGCAGCTTCTGTGGGACTCAGATTGTGCCTTGAATCGTAGTTAATACTCCGGAGAAGAGAGTGGAGGTGTGTGCCTTACGGCCGTGGCCTATGTGGCCTTACCTGACTGCTGCACTCTCTCCAGGCCCAAGATTGGGCCTCAGCAGAGACTGCTGAGGTGGGGTTCTCCACCTAGTTGCAGCAGAATCAGGAGTGTGGGTGGTGGTTCTTTTGCCAGCCTTGGTGGAGGCTGGCATTCTCGTGAGCTGGCATCCCAGCGTGCCTGTTGCCATGGCCGAGGCAGATGGGATGCGAGGTTCTCTGTGGCCCGTGTTTCCCAGGGTTTCCTGTGTATTGGGTAAGGGCAGATGCGGCACTAGGAGGCATTATATCTTGTCTAGGAACTTTGACACATTACAGAGGGAGACAGGACTGGGAGGCAGTTGAGTCTCAAGGGGGAAGGGAGGAAGGAGGGAGTCTCATTAGAATATGGTGGTGGGAGGGCTTCCTGGAGGGGGTGGCTGAGTGGAGCCTGAAAGCACTAAGCTTTGGAGTCAGACCTTGGCTTGGAGCTCAGGTTTTCCTTTTTCTTTTATAAAGTGTAGTTTCTTTTATAAAGTATAAAGGTAAGTTTCTCTTTCCTGGCCCTGCCTTTTCCCTCTTACAGTGGGTGTCCATGTTGGGTTAAAAGTGGGGACATAAAGTGGCATAAAGTACTCTCCCCTTCCCCCTTCCTAAAAGAAATAAGGCAGTGGGGTTTGCCTGAAATAGGAGGTGTCTACAGGTTGCAGAAATCTGGTCCTCTCTCAGGGTTCACTTTGGTCCCAGTGGGAAGCAGGTCAGAACCCCCCTGGGGACCAGTGAGGTAGGGCGTGATCCTGGGCACCTGACTTTGAATGGGCAAGGGAAGGCTGCTAGGGCAGAAGATTGCTTGAAACCACTCCCAGGAGACAAGAACAGGTTTTTCTAAAAAGGTTTCTGTGTGTGTTTCCCGTGGTCTTTTGTTTCTTCCATGCCAGAAAAATTGCTTGTTCTGGAATACTTATTTGCTGTTTTCCTCTCTTTCCCTTTTCTCTTTCTTGAAAGGCATAAAATCCCTTTTTGCCCTAATTATGGGGGCTAGTAGAGACATTTCCCAAAGGCCTGGCGGAGTGGGTGGGGGCTGGGGGAGGCGCTAACTGCCTCCTCCTGGGCTCGGAGCCTTCTTGAGGTGATGTCACTCCTGGCTTCAGCTCCACCAGGAGGGTGGAGCTGGTTTAAGTCTCTACCTGTGGCTCATGGTGGGTTCCAATAAAACCTTATTAAGCGAGGCTGGTGGGGAGAGGGATGAGAAAGAGGAGGGGCCTGGAAAGAATTAGTGAAAAGCTTGAATTCTGTAGTATTTTATAGAGGACTGTTCCCTACTGCAGAATTTTGGATTCTGAAATCCCTTGGGAATGAGGTATCCTTGGTATCCAGGTTTTCTTAGTGAGCTAAGAATCCGTATTAACCTCAAATTATTCTCACTTTGGGCAGGACTCTGCAGTATTTCTTTTCCCTCCTTTATTAACAGAAGAATATGAAGCATAATCTGATCTGGGGATGCCGGTGTCCTCACTGTTGTCGCTGTGTTACGTTAGGCATTTAATCTCCTGGGTTTGTTGAACTCCGAAGACCACTTTGCCCCTTGTGCATGGTGCCCCCGGGTTGGTACGTTTGAATTCTGGCTTGCTCTTTTTTTCCCTCCAGCTCTGATAGCTGTGGGCCGAAGTGTAGCAAGCAGCTTTTCTGCTCAGTTCTAACTTGCACTTTCCTCCAGCAGTACTAAGACACTAATCAGATTTGTGCGAACGATTGCTAAGACATGAGTTTTCAGTGCTGAGTGAGAGTTTCGCTTGTGAGGAATGTTCATGATCTGTGACAAGTGTGGTTTGTGCGTTCGTGGACCCAGCTGGGACCTCTGCAGTATCCCCGATAGTACCTAGAATAACAGGCTGTCAAGGGAAGTGCGTACAGGCTCCCTCGGGGAACAGGTGTAAAGGACCTCTGGGAGGAGGCACCTGATGACCCCATGTTCTGAGTTCCTCCATCTGGCTTGAGTTGTAAGCGATTCGCTAGTCACAGGTAGCCTGGACCTGGTGAGGCTAAGTCGCTGTAAATCTTAACTGGAAGGGCCCTTGTTCTCAGCGTGGGTCCTGTCTCCCATCTCTTCACCATGTTTTATTTGGATCGAAGGGCATCTTTCTTAGTGCACGCATGCTGTTGGGCAGGCCAGAAACAGCTTTGGATTAAGAAGAGCCCCAGGACCAAGTCTCAACCCTGCCACTGATTTACCGTGTAATCTTGGGTGAGTCACTTCACTGCCAAGTCTTAATGTCCTCTGAAAAGCGGATACCATACCTGTTCTCCCTGTCCTCTTTCTGTCATTTGCATATTCCTTTCATAATGAGCGCTTGAAAGTGTTCGGAAGTGAAAGTGCCAGAGGAAAAGGGAGCTAACGATAGAATTACAGGTCCCTTTGATTGAGTGCCTGCTGTCGAGCGCTCGGGGCTTTCCTTACATTCTTTTTTTGTTTGTTTGTTTTTGTTTTTGTTTTTGTTTTTTTTCTTTCCTTACATTCTTATTTCATCTTTACCCCAAACCTTTACGAGATATGTCATTGCCCTCCTTTTGTGGATGAGACCTATAGCAGTGAGCCCCGCCAAGGGGCCGATGTGGAAGAACCAGGATTTGTACCTATGCAGGGCATATGTGTATGGCATGAATGAATTGATGGACTCTCAAGTCTCCGCAGTGAAGCCTGGTGTAGGAGGCTGCCTGAAACTTGCGAGGCCCTGTGGGTCTTTGCTGTTCCATCCCAGAGAACCGTGGGTGTGCATGTTTTGGATGGAGGGGGCAGTGGGCTGGGCTGAGCTGGCCTGAGCATTGGCCAACATCCTCGGCTTGGGTTGGGTTCACCTGATGGCTCAGGGACAGAGCCTAGGTCAGGAAACAGTGGGACCCATGAGAGCAGGGTAGGACATGCTCCCAGGTCTGATGCCCATGCAGGGGCCATATGTCCTTGGCTTGGTGCAAAGTGGCCTGATGGGGTGACTGTCCCCAGGGCAGCAGTCTCCCTTGACTTTCATCTTAGGCACGGGGGAGACATCTTCGGAATTGGTAGAACCGTTTTAAAGCTTGGGAGGCAGGCACCGTGGTACCAGCCAGGTGACCAGATACCCAGGACTCCTGGCTCCCGTGCTGGGTTCCCCTGCTGGCCCCCTCCCGCTCTCACTCTTGCCGTAGGAGCAACCCTGTGAGAACTGGGCATTCAATGATTTCTAGTCCTGGAACCCTGCTAGTTTTACAGAACAAATGATTTCCTGATTTCTTCCTTCTTTTCAGCAACCCATTTTGGAGGCTTGGGTTGAAAGCCCCCCCCCCAACCCCACCCTGAGGGCCTGCCTAAATGTGTCTAGAGAGAAGGAATGGGATTAAGGGAGTCTGTGGAAAGAAGGCTTTTGGCGCCAGGATCCTGCTCCTGGAACAGACTCAGCACGGTGTCATTTCCCTCTCAGCTGCTCCAGCAGACGTGGGGCTTTAGATGGGAGTGTGCCTTCTGGAACCTCCCTCTGAGCCGGCTGGGAGTGCCCTGATGGCGCCGAGGGAGGGCAGGCACGTATCCCACAACACAAGGAGGCCCGTTTGAGGCCCCAAAGGCAAGACCCTGCACCCAGGTCACCTCAGCAACTGTGTGACTTCCAATCCAGGAGACACGGGAGCGTCCCGTACAGCCTCTGGGAGGGCCAGCTCTGTCCGCGTTATGGCACTGCTTCGGCCTGTCCTCATGAAGCTTACACTGGGTGGGGAGGAGGCTCTAGAAGGTCCTCTGTATTTCTGGGCCTGAGACAGGGGAACCTAGTCAGCTCAGTGCTCTGGGGCCCAGAGGAGTGAGCCGGTGATGGGGGTGGCCTGAGGGAAGGTGTGCTAAGCTTCCTCTGGAAAGTGTCCTGCTTCCTGTCCTGCTGTGCAGGTTTGGGGAGCCAGGGGGTCTGGAGGGGCGCAAGTGCGTGGAGGCAGGCTTATGGGGGCAGGGAGTGCAGTGGGCAACCTTGGGGCTTGGGACCACGGGCCAGAAAAGTGGAAGGCTGGTGGCTGGACCTGCTCCTCGACTCCGTTGTCTGCCCAGTGATGTTTCCTGTGACTCATGAGTTTGGAGGCTTCCAGATGCACCCCTTTCTGCCTCTGGAGCTCCTTGGGGGTCTCTGTCCTCCTGGCGTTTGTTTGTGGCTCCGAGAGCTGCCTGCTAATATGTAGAGGCTACTTCTCCTCTGGCCTTGTGACTCACCTGGGGGGTGCAGCCCCGCCAGAGGCTGTGTGTGCACGCGCGCGCGCGCGTGTGTGTGTGTGTGTGTGCATGCTCAGGTGGGGGGTGGTGGACCCGCAGCATGGGTTGCAGCTACACCTGAGCCTTGCTTGGGGGTCCTGACTCTGTTTCCCTATTGGGCCTTCCTGCTGGTCTGTTCCGGGGGGCACCTGGTTCCCACCTGTCTGCAGCTTCCTCTTCAGAAGCCAGCAAGCGCTCTTCCTCTCTCTCTCCCTTTCCGGTGGACTTTTCCCTCTTCAGCTGCAGCTCTGACGCTCCTCCGTCGCTGGTGTTAGAAGTCTTCGGGAGTTCTTCCTACAGAGCAGGGCGGCTGGGACACCTGTCCTTCCTGAGTCCCGGCTTAGCCCCTGACTGGCCTGTGCAGGTCTTTGGCTCTCTGTGCCTCAGTTCTCCCATCTGCTCAAGGTGTCTCCGTCCCCTTCTTCAACTCTGATGGCCATGTGGTTGCAGAGTGACCTTGTCCCGGGGAGGGTGAAGGTGGCAGTGGGGGACTTGGCAGGGGCTTAGGCCTCTGCTGTTATTCTTCTGGGGCCTTGAAGGGACACTCACTGCCTGAGGAGTCACCTGTGGGGGGCAGAGGGCAGGGCGGGCTGCTTGGAGGAGGTGGACTTAGAGCTCAGTGTGGGAACCAGAAGTGGACAGAGGACCCTGGGCAAGGTCACGCTTGGTTCTCTGCACACACCCAGGCATCCTGGCCACGTGCCCCAGGTCTGCTCAGCAGCAGGAACGGAAGCCACGTCGGGCAGGTTGGGGCAGTGGGGCAGGCGGGCGTGTTCATCGCTCCGCTTGTCAGCTGAGTCACGGTGCCAGGCCCACAGTCGTGGTGACTGGCACAACCAGTCTTGACCGTGACCCCACTAGTGCCAGGCCTGGGGTGGGGAGCAGCCCAGCGGGGCTGACTAAGGCTCTGCTGCCTGGTCTCCAGCCCCGGCCCCTCCTCTTTGCTGCTGAGTGGCTTTGTGTCAGGGCCTGTCTTGGCCTCAGTGAGCCCATCTGTGAAATGGGGGGAGGGGGCAAAGAAACCAAGGTGACCGTCCTGCCTTGGGGTGTTCGTGATGTTCTACTGTGTCACAGGACTGGTGAGCGTCTGGGCAGGGCCTCCCTCCGCTTCGGCTGCCTCACTCCTTGAGGGGCCTGAGCCCTCCCTGGCTTGACCAGATCTAAAGCCCAGAGCCTGGGCACCTGCCGTGTACGTAGCCCTGTGCAGGTGGGGAGCAGTCCACGCCTGGTCCGGGGGCACATGCAAGGGAGGGTGGCTGTGACTGGGACCAGACGGGAGGGTTGGTCTGTGCAGACAGGCCAGAGGGGCTGGGACAGTAAAGGTCATTCACTGAGACAGGGTTCATCCCAGAATCCCTCAGCAGTTTCTAATCAGGAGCTCAGACCTCAGCTTGCAGGTCATTTTCTGGCCGTGGGAAGTATCCGGGGAGGTGGTGCCCTGATGGGGGCAGTGGGAGTGGCCAGTCCTGCTCTGGGAGCGTCCACGGGCACCGTGGATCTCTAGCGGTGTTAAGAGACCTGTCCCACCACAACGATGTTGAATTCACTGTCTTTCCCACTTAGGGCTGCCTGGCACTTTCTGTGGCCACGCCGGCCCTCGTTGGGGGTCCCCTGGCCCTGGGTGGGTGGAATGTGGGGAGGCGAGGAGGGACCTTCTGCAGGGCCAAGGTGCGCTCATCCGCCCCAGACCCAGCACGGCCCTGGGGGACTTGAGGACTGCTGTTTCCAGGCCACCTGCACCACGGTGGCCGCTGATGCCCGGGGCCTCGCTTGCCTGCTTGGGGCCTGGACTGTGTCGGCATCACTGGCTCTTCTCCCCGTGGCTTGTCAGCATCCCTGCTGCCCGGGAGCCTGTCTGGGGCCTTGGAGTCCCATCTCTGGGGAGTGTCCCCAACGGATATGTGATCAGGTTTGGGCTCGCAGGGCCCCAGGCTGCGGGTGTTTTGGGAGCCTCCGAGACTGTGGCAGAGGCTGACGTTACTCCGCCTTCTCCCAGAGAGAACTGCTGGGGCGCAGCGCTGCCGTGTGTGGGGACCGCACCTCCTCCAGGTGCCGTGCGGGGACCGTCGGGGCAGCAGGACCTCCCAGCTGGCAGTGGGCCAGGCTAGGAGCATGGGCACACCTCGGCAAAGGGAGCTCCTCAGACTCTGCCCCTGCGTCCTCTACCCGCCCCCCACAGGCACTCTGGGGGTCTGGAGGAGGAGCATAGTTGCCACGTTTTCCTGGGGTCATCCTGGTTGTTGTAAGGTCCTGGGAAGGCCCTGAGCTGAGGTCTGGGTCCTGGTCTTGGCAATTGTGTGAGGAACAGAGAACCTGTGACCTCACTAACCCCCCTGCTCCAACTCGCTGCAGAACAGGGCCATTCTTCGAGACCCCTACCCAGGGGCTGGGCATCCAGGGGATACCCTGGTCCACCTTTCCTCCCAGTGTGATGGCAACAGCCTGAGCCTGATTGCTTGGGTCTGCCTATTTTTGGGGAGGGTCCTGGGGTCCTGAAGCTGTGGGGCCGGGCAGGCCACGTGGGATCTATAGGTGAGTGTCCCTGGGGACTGGGGCAGGTGGAGGCTGGGAAGAGCACCGGACATGGAGTTACCCAGGGAGTACCTCAGGCATGTTTCTTCACCTGCCCCTAAGCCTCAGTTTCCTCTTCTGTAAGTTGGGGGTTTTCGTCTGCCTCAGAGGGCTTTGGACAAGATCCCAGGAAGTAATGTATGTGGCATGAGTGAGAGCCTCTTCCTTGCCTGGGCTCAGAGGAGCACGTCTGGGGGAGTTTGGGGGCTGACTCTGTGTAGGGGGTCCCCTGGGGAGAGCCCCTGGTGGCTGTGACTGGGGGAAGGAGTACAGTCTGACCTGGCCTGTGCATGTCGTCACTTCATGTGAGTGGCCGGCTGGTCTTACTCCAGTGTGCTGATATCATAGGGTCTGAAAACAGGGCTTTTGCCCCTTCTCAGAAATTGGAACCTTCACTGGCAGGCCAGACTCCGCTCGCCTCTGCCTGAGCCTCTGCCAGGGGCCAGCTCCTGACCGCGAGGAGGTGTGGGCTGGGCCGATGGGCAGTGGGAGGAGGCCGGACACCAGGGCCCCTGGGCAGGGGCTCAGGCCAGCTGAGCAGACTGGGGCGGGGGTGACAGTGGCTTGTCCCCAGAACTGCAGACTGAAGGTCGCCCAGGAGAAGGAGCTGGGCTGGGCTGCAGGATGTTGGGGCGGAGGGAAGGCCCCACTTCTGTGGTCCTTCCTTCTGCACTTTCCCCTTTGCCACCTCCCACGGAAATGAGGGCTCTTCCTGAGGGTAAGAGAGCCACGTGGCCCTCACCGAAGGGTGGCTGACGGCATGCCTGCTGGATTGCCGGGTCGCAAACCCTCTCCCTGGCACTTTATTGACTGTGTGCCCTGGGACTAACAACTTGTCCCCTTTGCCTCAGTTTCTTTATCTGGAGGATGGATGCGGTCCTAGAATCTAAGGTTATTGTGAAGATTAATTAATTCAGCTAAAGTGCTTAGATTAGTGCCTGGCACACTGTGCACGATAAATATCCGCTGTGATAACTATTTTTTTTTCCCGAAGGCCTAATTTGGGTATTTCTGTATTTCGAGTAAGCCCCAGCCCACGTTAAAGCCTGAGGTTCTTCCTGCACCCCTGACTGTCCCTGAGCCCTGGGCATGGAGTTAGGGCTACTCTCCCTCTCCTGGGTGCCTCCGAGCTCCTAAGACTGGGGCTGCATCCACAGTCTCCCTTCAGCTGCCTTAGGCCCCAAACTCCCAGTTCCACTCTGCCATGGTACCCCCAGGGGACTCCTTCAAGGACACTCTGCCCTTCCTGTGTCTTTGTCTGGGCTTCTAGCAGCCTCAGTGCCTAGTCAGTCTGAATCGTACTTTATCCCAGAGGCAGGTTCCCAGGCTAGCCCATTCTTCTGCATGTGGGAGGAGAAGCCATGTACATCTGTAGCTCCAAAGTGGGAACAAAGGGAAGTTAGTCTTTCTTGGGTATGGGGTTGGCTGGCAACCATATTCTGACACAGGTTAAAAAATTTGGTCTTGGCATCGCCCAGCCTCTCTTTTGTAATCCTTTCCCATCCTCCATAGCTCCTACCCACCCACAGTGTCCCACTTCCAGAGTGAGCCCCTCCCCCGTATAGAGCTGCTTTATAGTCTAGTACTAGAGAGTGACTAGCACTGTCTAGCCTTCCCAGAGGCATTTTAATGGGGATACTCTGCAACTGCAGGGACATCGATTGGGTAAATTTGGGTGATGAAGGGCTCCCTTCCCTGCATACACAGCTGGAGCCCTGACTGGTTTGCAGGTGTGTCCAAAGCTCTAAGTTTCTGCCTCTCTGAAACCTGAGGATACTTTATTTAGACAGAGCAGGGGGAGGGTATCTCTAGAAGCCCATGTGCCAGAGGTGTCAGGCCCCCAGGCCTGGTGGAATCTGGAGATAAGCCAGCTAGAGAGCAGTGCAAGGGGCCCCTGGGAGGGCTGGTTGGGGAACCCTACACTGAGCTTCTGGTCTTAGCGGTCTTGGGTTAGCCAGGGCTGGGGAGGCACAAGGCTCTGGAGGCCTCAGCTGCTCCCTCTGTCCTCTTGGGTTGCCAGTTGCTATCCCAGAGTCCCCTTGATTTGGAACATCTCCAGCATCCTGCCTAGGCCATAACCCTTCTTGGGAAGCTGAGAGCAATGACCCCCAGTCCCTGTGATCAAGAGCCCTTCCCCCCACTAGCCACGGTGGGTCCTCCCTGCACCGAGCACCGTGTTTGTGGTGCACCCCTTGGGGGTGGGGGTCTGCTGTGGCCGCTGCACCTGGCTGCCCCTCAAGGCCCGGCCTTGACTTCCCAGCCGTAGACTGGGAACTAGGAGCCCCCTTGCCGTCGCTCATTGGACAGATGGGGAACTGGAAATGGTGTCTTGTCCAAGGTCATCCAGTAAGTTGGGAACAGAGCCCAGGCTACAACCAGGTTTTCCTGGTGTTGGGTTTGGTGACTTTCCCCTGGCCAGCCCTCGTCTGGCTCCCAGGGCAGCCCCGGCCACAAAGGCTGGCTGGGCCAGGCTGCGCAGCCTTGCTCAATGCCCAGCCCAGGTGCTCGCAGGCGGGGGCGCGGGGGGTGGAAGCCGAGGAACTGGTCTTCCAGCCCTCAGCTGGGCCCGTTCTGAGACGAGTCTCAGCACGTGGGCTGTGAGGCGGGTGCCAGCTCTGGGGAGGGGTGGGTATGGGGGTGCTGTGACAGCCCTGACCTGGCTTGGGCATCGGGCCTGGCCCTGGCTGCCAGGATCCTCTCTCCCTCAAGGCAGCCTTGTCCCCTCCGGGTACTTGACATAGGCCGAATGGGCCAGGGCGAAGGGCTCTGCGACCTTGACCTCAGGTTTCCCATCTGGAAAGGCCAACACTTAGTGCGGTGGGAGATGCTACTGCGGGGGGGCTTTCGAGCCCGGTGTGGATGCCGCCCTGCACCCCAGCCCTGCCCTGGGGTCCCCCACACGGTGAGGCCCGTGTCCGAGTGGCCGGGTGGGGACAGCTCGGGTGGGTTGTGTGTGTGAAGGTGGGGGAGGGTGGTACCCTGAAAGGTGCTCCTCCCGGTGGAAGTGCTGATGGGGGCTGGGGCCCTGGGGCCCTCATGGCTGCTCAGGGTGAAGGCAGGATAAGTCCCCTGTCACCCAGCTGCCGTGCCCCGGGCCCCTGCCGCCCTGGGCCAGGCCCATCACGCCCTCTGCAAGTCCCAGCTTGACTGGGTTCTGGTAGAGAGACACCAAGCTGATAAATCACTGTGCCTGTCAGGCCGGAAATGCTGAGGCAGCTCTGAGGCACTGGTGGGGCCCCCACCTCCTGGGAGTGTCTTCAGTGGGAGAGGTTTCAGGGTCTTGAGGCCAAAGCTGGGAGATCGGTGCCTCTCGGCATCGTAAGCACGTCTCCCTGGCAGCTCCCAAGTGAGGAAAGAAGCCTCCGGAGAGAAAGGGATTTATCTGCCACCACTCGGATAGCCTGGGGCAGGAGGGAGCCCCGAGACTTCCTAGGCCCTGGCCCGTAGTCCTGCCCCTCCCTCTACCCCGCGTGGCTGTCTGCGGCCACCGTGTCACCCCTGTGCCGCTCCGGCCCCCCTGACAAGGAGTTGGGGCTGCTGCTCCCACATGCTAGCCTAGCCTGTCAGAGCACTAAGGGAGTTTCGGGTACTCTAGCCAAGCCCCTTCTGTTGTCAGAGAGGCAGAGAGCTGCGCAGGTCCCCCAGCAAGGGAGCAGAACTAGACGTGCCCCAGGGCAGCCATCCTGCTCAGGCTCTTTGCCCCGCCAGCCCTGGCTCTGGTCCTTTCCCTGAGACCCTGGATCCAGGATGCTTTGGGTTTGACCTGCCTGGCCCCTCGGGTCTGTGCTTAGGCCATGTTAGCCAGGGCTAAAGGAGGGGGGACAAATGATGCCCTAGACGAGGAAAACAGTCACAAGCCCCACTGCCTTAGGGTGCCAGGGTGTTCGGTGAGCCACAGGAGTGGGGCTGCGTGTTCTGCAACATTCTCTTCCCTGCCCCGCCCCCCCCAGCTGTCACCCACTCCATCCCCCCACCTCGGGCAGGCAGGTGCCCCGGGAAGACTGCAGTGAGGCTCTGCAGCCCCTGCTCCCCTACCTCGTGGGCTGAGAGACCCCGCTCCTCCTGCCAGGTCAGTGCCTCAGGCCTAAGATACCGTGGAGGTCCTGCAGCCCCGGGCAGGCAGGGCAGGCTGGATGGAGGCTCAGCTTTGTCCCCTGCTGCTTGTTGCTAGCAGTCGGAGGGCCCATGCCTCTGGAAGGTCAGGGTTTCCTCGGCTCCCCGGTGAGGCTCTTTTGCAGAACAGACAGGTGCTGTGGTGTATTGTTTGCAGAGAGTGGATGCATCAGAAATGCAGAGAATGTTCCAGAGCCATCTTGGATCCCTTTGCCACTAGGGCTTGTTTATGGGGCTCTGTTGCTATTTGGTACCTCTTCCTTGAACACGACCTGAGTGAGGGTCTTGGGACCTTTGTAGGGGTTTGCCTGCCCCAGTGCCCAGGTCCTGGGCAACTCCGGGCTAGACGTTTTCCTGTCCAGATGAGTGTTCTCCAAGTATAGTCTGCATCCCACCCACAGGAGCGGGGGCTTTGTTCAACATCAGAGCCCTGGGCTTTTGCCCCAGACCCACTCTATCAGCCTCAGGGATGGAGCTCAGAAGACTTCATATCTGATTGTCTCCTGGAGATTACAGGGACCCTGAGAAAGAGAGCCCCTGGCCTGGACAAAGGCAATGGTTTGAATGTCCCCTTTGGTCAGTTTGGCATCTTGATGCATAGGTGGGGGGTAAAGGCTGGGTTCTGTAGCTCTGAGCCCTCAGGCCCCAAGAGTTATGAACTCTAGGGGTGTGTGTGTGTGTTGGGGCAGGGAATCAACCTGGTTCCCTTAGTTCCATAGATCTGACCAAGAAACTGAGGGGGTAAAAATTTCTAAAGAAAATATGAATCTCTTAACCCTCCTGAGAATGTCTGCTACCTCGTGGGATCTCAGTGGGTGGGAATGATAGGTGTTTGTCCTGGCATGTCTGTGGGGCCCACCTGCCTTTTGACCCCACAGCTGGGCTCCTGGAGCAAGTTGAGGGCCCCTCCGGTCAATAGCCCTAGAGCCAGCACCAAGGCTGGCTGCTTAGGAAAAGCTGTGGCCAGCCCCTTTATCTTTGGCTTTCCTCGAGACTAGGAGGGCTGTGGATTCAGTAACTTGTCTCCTACCACAGCAGCCCAGGCTTTGTCGTCCCACTGGGACAAATAACGATCACCAGATACCTAAACTTTCTTCCCTGCTGGATGTGTAAGCCTGCCACACTCCTGAGGTTCCCACTGTTGCCGAGATTAGTGACTTGGGGCTGAGCATTGTCTTATTCTCTCCAGGTCTGCCTGGGGGGTTTCAAGGCCCAACCCCAGTGTCCCCTGGAGAGTTACCCTCTGTGCCCCAGCCACCCTTTTGGAAGTCTGAAGTGGGATTCCTGGCTGTGTGCCCTGGGAGCTTGCCAGGACCAGACCAGACCACGTCTTTTCTCTCTAAAGCCCCTAGATGGTGATCCCCTGAGTTTTGATGTCAAGGACCCTGTTTGTTATCAGTCTGTGACCTCCTTACACGATATTGTACTTTTAGCAGTGTGTTGGTTGAGAGAATAACACAGTCCTGTGAACTCAGTAATGCTTTCTAAAGGATCCGTGCTTTATCCATCACTTAAGTCAGGCAGCAGGTGACGCATGGTTAGTGACTCAGGGTGTAGGTTAGAAACCACAGGTCTTTGGACCTGTTGGCTGCAGCTGATGGGGTGGCGGGAGTCCAGGAAGCAGGTGGACAGGCAGCCTCTTCCATTAGTCCGGAGTTAGAAGCCCCTGGGTCCGCCATCCTCAATCAAACCTCTCTGAAATGTCCCCTCGCTATCCTGACTTGTGACCCTACCATGGAGCTCTTGTCCCCGAGGTGCCTTGGAGGGACGCTGCCACACGGCCTCAGGCCTCTCGGCCAGCCAGCACGAGGCGGCTGCTCGGACGGACGTTGCCCAGGAGAGTGGCCCTGTCTATGGCCAGTGCAGGGTGGGAGCTTTGCCAGGCTTGGCTCGAGGCTCTGCCTCCTTGAGGCTCCTCCGCCGGCCCTCTGCCCACAGGCTCCCGATCTGTTCTTGGGATTGGCCGGCAGCAGCCCGATGCAGACTCCCAGCCCTCGGCAGCTGTGAGGTGGGGGCTGGCACCTTGGTCCCCTCGGCTGCTGGGGTAGGGGTCAGGAATTCTTACTCTGTGACACTCTCATCCCGGGGCTCCGGGGCCGGCGGCTGCGTCGACGAGATTGGCATCTTCACGCATGTGCTGCAGAAGCACAGACAGGCACCTTAAACCAGATGGGTCAGCCAGGGGGTCTTTCGGGGCTGGGGGTGGGGAGCTGGGTAGGTGAGGGGAGCATGTGCACCCACACCCCGTGGCCTTGGGCAAGTCCCTCAACTTGTCTGTTTCAGTTCCTTATCTGCCAGATGCTAATCTCAGGCCTGCCTGCCTCAAATAGAAGGGTAAAGGTGGAAAGGGATAGAAAGTGTTTCCAGCGCTGGAGAATGCCTCAGTTTCTCATAGCCTCTTCCCTGCTCTGCTGGAGCCCTGGCCCCAGGTCCCCTCGCTCAGTCCTTCCCACGCAGCTCGAGTGTGGCCAGCAGCCCAGGGTGGCCGAGATGGAGATGGGCTAAGCTCCTCTCGTACGCCCTGTCCCCCAGCCTCCATGTGTCTGCCCCACGACCCCCGCCCTCCACTGGAGCCAAACCTGGCTTTGGCCCTTTAGGCTGGTGGGCTTCTAAAGGCTCTGCAGCAGACTGGCCCTTACTTTGAGCAAACCGAATGTGCAAATATTTAGATCTTACTACAAGGGTTTTGGGGTGTTAGATGAAAAGCTGAGCTTCCTGGGACTCTGCAGAGGTTAAAGAGCCCCATTCAAGGTGTGAAATGGCCTGCCTTTACCTTCCCAGGCTGCTTGAAGTGGGTTCCACGCTGGGCCAACCTGTCCCCGAGCAGCCCTGAGCTGTGGCCACGTGGTGGTCTCCGAGGGACCTAGGGCAGAGGCACAGCTGCGGAGAGCCCCGCAGGAGGCCATGGGGGCAGCTGACCACAGGCTCTTAGCACAGCTGCCTAAGTGAAACCGGAAGTCTCACCCCACAATGCCAGAGTCATCTGGCACTAGTGATCCAAGTTCAGACTCAGCAGTTTCTGCTGATTTCCTCTCCAGGGAGTTGAGGCCCTCACTAAGGTTCAGGCCGGAGGGGATCTGGAGGTCACTGCAGCCCTTCCCCGGCTGGAGACCCAGCCCTGAGAGGGGAGGGGCTGCCCCGAGGCCAGGGAGCTGGTTTCAGCAGAGAAAGCGTTTGCTTAAGAGCTTGTTGTGTAAACAAGATCGCGGAGGGATAAGCTGAGCAGAGGTGAGGGAACAAATTGTTTTTAGGGACTGGGCAGATTCACAGTCTTATCTGGTGATGAAAGAGGCCCCCTTCTTGGGAAACTGCTAACCTGTTGGGGCTTCTCGGGGTAGGTGAGAGGCTGGGCCTCCTCGGTGTCTGCCTCCACTCACCTGTGAAACAGGGCCTGGGCCCCAGACTCTGGCTGCTTCTGGAAGATTGGGCTCTCAGGACGGTGCCTCGGAGGTTGCTCTGGCTGGAGCCCTGACCTGCTCCGTGTTGAGCATCCTCTCCAAGGGACCAAGGAACGGAGGCAGTGCATTGGGGGAGGTGCTCTGCTCATCTCCTAGGGCCTCCTTGGGAACGGTGAGGGTGGGCAGAAGCATTGGGTGAGGGGAAGTGGGGTCTCAGGGAGTGTGGGTGGGTGGGGGTCCCCTGAATGCTTGTGTCTCCCCCCCCCCCACCCCCTGCCAAGCTGCCCTGTGGGCCTGGGATGGCAGCGTGTTGGGGTGGGGGTCCCCACTCTGTGCCTGCCTGGTGAGTAGTATTCTTTGCTCCTGAAGGGTACAGAGACTTAGGGGAGGTGAGGGGCAGCTTCGAAGCTCTGTGGAGACAGGACAGGTGTTGGAAGCACCACCTGGGGACAGTGTAGGCAGGATGTGGCCTGAGGTGCAGGTGGAGGGCAGGGACTAAGCCAGTTCATGTACATGGGCCACGAGAGCCCAGACGGGCCCTTCTGGGGCCAGAACCTTTTTCTTGGGGGTAGGGGGAGAGGTAGAGTTTGGGTTTTGTACTTTCAGAGGAAGCTCAGTGGTATTTCTAGCCTGGTGGTTTCTATATGTGTCAGACGCTTCCCTCTGACCCGAACCCCTGGATGCGGAGCCTCCACCTGGTCCAGCTCTGCCACAGGCAGCCTCAGGAGCCCAGAGGTCTTGTCTGTCCCCTCCCTGCTCTGCTCCACTCAAGAGTGAAACTCCGTGGCCTGTGGCCAGGACCCAGCGAGGCCTCTTGGGCTGAGGAGGCCTCACACCCTGGAGCCCAGCCTTGGGTCTCCTTTGACCTGGCTCCGTCCCGCCTCTCCTTGAAACTCCAGCACCTCCATCCCACCTCTTCCCAGCAGGCACCAGAACCCTCTTACCCATGCTGAGCAGCTCTCACTCCCCGAGTTACCGCAGTGGCTGCTGCGGGAGTGCCCAGGGAGTTTTTGCAACGGGCCTGGCACGTAGATATTACTACTGTCCCCATTTTACAGATGGAGAGACTGAGGCCCTAAGAGGTTAAGTGATGTCCCCAGGGCCACTCAGCTAGTAAGTGGCCAAGGTCAGGGGGTCTCTAACCCCGTGTGCTCTGAACCTCTTTGTTCACGTTTTGTTCGGGACTCTGACATCAGGGCCCTCTAGAGATGGGCGTGTCACGAACTCACTTGCTGCTGAACAGAACACTCATCGCTACCCTTTCTGCCACTTGGCTCTTGGGTCTTCCCTTCTCCAACTGACGTTCTGGAACTAGCGTTGGGGAGCCCTCCACACCCCCACATCGCCCTGCTGCAGGCTTCTGTGCAGGCTGCTCGGCTGTGTGTGCTGTCACTTGCCTCCTCCCGGGCCCGCTCACTAGTTCGGCAGGTGCAGCTCCTGCCTCTGGCCCCAGCAGCCTCTCCGAGCTACGCCGCGCAGGCAGGGTTCTGGGACAGCCGTTTGCACACAGGTCCCCACCAGGCCCCTAGCCCGTTTGTCGGTGCCTCCCGAGTGCAGGGCCTCTTCGAGATCAGTCTCATTTGTCCCCGGCCTAATGGGCACTCTGTCCTTCCTTCCCCAAGGGGGCCTGGACCCAGTCCTTCCTGTGGATGAGAAAACAGGCCAGGTATGGGAAGGAACACGGTGGTCAGGCCTGGGCTGTCCTGTGTGGGCATATCCCGCGCCCATCCCTGACCTCTCCCTCTGTGAGGCCCTCGATGTCCGTACCCTGGTGCCCAGCATGCCTGGAGAGCACCTCTCTGGAGTCAGGTCACTGGGGGATTGTTCCTGGGGCTCTAGAAAACCCCAGTCTTGGATCCTGAAGCTCCCTGGCCAATGGCCCCAGGACCTGATTTTCAGTGTAGGGTGAGCTGACAGGGTCCCATTGGGGCCACAGTCTCTCTGTTCCCAGTAATGGCATCTTCTGCTGCTCTTCTAAGAGGTCTGGGGCTCCCTTACCAGACTGAGTTTCTTGGGGCAAGAGCCCTGCCCTCTCTGGTGTGTTTCTGCACCTCCACCACCTGGTGTAGGGCTGCGTCGTCATAGCATTCGGGGGCGTGTGGGGGACCAGAGGGCTGCCCCGAGCTGAGGGTCCCGGAGCCACACACAAAGTTTTATTCCCTGTGCTGTGTATGTGTGGTGGGGGAGCTCACTCAGCTGTCTAGGACAGGGACCCCAGAGTAGCAGGGCCTTGACCAAGCCTCCACTCATACCCTTTTCTGATCCTTTTCCAGCAAATTGTGGCCACCAATGTGCCCCCTGAAGATCAGGATGGCTCTGGGGATGACTCTGACAACTTCTCTGGCTCCGGTGCAGGTGAGCTGACATGAGGGCCTCCCCCAAGATGGTGGTCAGGCAGCCCCCATGGCTGGGTCTGGAGGGTGATGCTAGGAAAGAGAATGGGTCCATGCTGCAAGAAGACCTGTATGGGTTGGGGGAGTGAATGTTGGGGTTCCAGGAGGACCCAGGGGCTGTCCGCTGCAGAAAGACTTGGGCTCGTATTCTCCTAACTCCCTGGGCAAACTTTGGAAAGGTGGACTTCTCCGGGCCTCTATTTCTTCATCTGTAAAATGGGAATATATCTTGACATCATAAGATTGTTGGGAGCTGTAAGGTAACACAGAGCCTGGTGGGGTGTAGCTCTTCCATAAATATTCCCTTATCTTCTCCTGTTTCCCCTTTCCCTGGGGGAGTGAAGTCCTTGAGTGGGAGGTGATCGGGGAATCCTCCCAGAGGAGGTGCTCTTGAGCAGGATTTTGGAAGAGGGTCGAGACCATCTGTGGGGAAAGTGGCCGAGATAGGGGCCTGGGAGCTGGAAGGTAGGACACAGGCCTCTGTCCTTGGGGGCGCTGGGCCTTTCTGGGGGGGAGGGCAGGTGAACAGGGAGGGGACCGGAGAGGTGTGTGTACCAGGGACCAGCCGTTCGGGCTCCTGAGACTGCCCCCACCCAGGGAGCGGGCTTCAGCAGCTACTGGGGATGTTCCTTCCCAGACGGCCTTGCTGTGTCATGGCTCCCGAGACCGCACTCTCCCCAGGCACGTGCAGCAGCGAAGGGCAGCTTTCCTCGTCGGTCTTCCAAAGCGGAGTTTCGCCTCCTCTAGTTGTCCCCTGGGGAAACAGCTTTGCACAAAAGGGTTTGCGGTGCTGGCCTGGGAGCAGAGTGCAGGTCCTCGTCCAGGCCTTCCTCGCCGCATGAGCTTGGCCGGTCTAGATGTTCTAGGCCTTCCCCGCTCCAACAAGCTCTGCTTCTGGGCCTCCAGGTGCTCTGCAAGATATCACCTTGTCACAGCAGACCCCGTCCGCCTGGAAGGACGTGGCGCTTCTGACGGCCGTGCCCACAGCTCCAGAGCCCACCGGCAGAGGCCACACCACCACCTCCACCTCCGACCTGCCCACGGGAGAGGCGCCCGGGGAGGGAGAGGCGGTGCTCGTGGCCGAGGTGGAGCCTGGCTTCACCGACCGGGAGAAGGAGGCCACCCGCCCACCCAGTGAGACCACGCCGCACCCGGCCACTCACCGGCCATTGACAGCGAGAGCCACCACGGCCCAGGGCCCGGCCACCTCCCATCCCCACAGGGACATGCAGCCTGAGCACCAGGAGCCCTCGGCTTCGGCGGGACCCAGCCAGCTGGACCCTCACACTCCCAGTGTGGAGGACAGAGGTCCTTCTGCCACCGAGAGGGCCACGGAGGATGGAGTCTCCACTCAGCTCCCAGTAGGGGAGGGCTCTGGGGAGCAGGTGAGGGCCCCCCGCTGCCGTCGTCTGTGTTTCTTTCCACTCGGGGTGGCCGCCGCTGCCTGGGAGAGCACAGTGCGTGGCGCTGAGGGGCGCTGGCTCGGTCATGGGGCACACCCAAGCCCGTGTCCTGTAAGCACGCCGCATCCCCCACCGTGAACACAGGGTCACGAGGTCCCACCTTCCCCCTGCCTCCAGGGCCGAGCCCAGAGCAGGGCAGACTAAACAGGAGACCAGAGCAAAAGAGTCCTTCAAGGTGCCTGGGTGGCTCAGTCGGTTGAGTGTCTGCGTTCTGCTCATCTTCTGCTCAGGTCATGATCCCAGGGTCCTGGGATGGAGTCCCTCATTGGGCTCCTTGCTCAGCGGGGAGTCTGCTTCTCCCTCTGCCTGCCGCTCCCCCTGCTTGTGCTCTCCCTCTGTCGAATAAATAAAATCTTGGAAAAAAAAAAAAAAGTCCTTCAAGATCGCCTGCAAGAGGGCTTCCCAAACTTAAGCAAGCAAGTATAAAAGTTCTACCCGGTCTAACTTTCTATCTTATAGTCATGGTAATTTTACACTTTACATTAAAATGAATGTATTTCTTTTCTTTTAAAGGTTTTTATTTATTTGTCAGAGAGAGAGTTTGCGTATGCACATACAAGTGGGGGAGCAGGGGCAGAGAGAGGGAGAAGCAGACTCCCCGCGGAGCAGGGAGCCCCATGCGGGGCTCCATCCCAGGACCCTGAGATCATGACCTGAGCCGAAGGCAGACGCTTAACGACTGAGCCACCCAGGTGTCCCCCTATCTGTTTTCATATAAATACATGTGTCTTGTATCACTTGATGTGATATCTCTGCCACAGTCCAGGGTCTGGTGTGACAGGATGAGAGGTGCCTGGCTTTGGGGGTCCAGGAGGTCTGCGTTAGGTGTGTCTGAGCTGGTGGCGGTGGTGACCAGGGAGGCCCGAGCTGCTTCTGGGTTTGGAAATAAAACTGGATGCTGCTGCCCACCCCAGCCTGAGACCGTCCCTGCCCCACCGTAGGACTTCACCTTCGACCTGTCTGGGGAGAACATGGCCGGGACGGCGGTGGAGCCTGACCAGCGGAATCAGCCCCCAGTGGACCACGAGGCCTCACAGGGCCTCCTGGATAGGAAGGAAGTGCTGGGAGGTGAGTTTCTCTCGAGTGGGCGGGAGGGGGGCTGTATTTGTCCCTGGAGCGGGGCTGACCACGGCCGCCTTGGGGGCCCCGCCTGGTGTGGGGGAAGACTGCTGCTTAACCCCGGCCTCCCTGCCCCCCACAGGGGTCATCGCTGGAGGCCTCATGGGGCTCATCTTCGCCGTGTGCCTGGTGGGTTTCATGCTGTACCGGATGAAGAAGAAGGACGAGGGCAGCTACTCCTTGGAGGAGCCAAAACAAGCCAACGGTGGAGCCTACCAGAAGCCCAGCAAGCAGGAGGAGTTCTACGCTTGACGGGGACCGCGCCCCTCCTCCCCCTGCCACTTGCTAGGCCCCCGCTTGTCTCTTCCATGAAGAACTGCAGGCCCTGCCGCCATGGGAGCCCCCCAGCGCCCTGCCCGCGGACCCCCGGGGTGCGCTGGGGGCTCTCGACGCTGCTTCTCTGACTTCTGCCTGGACACTTGGGCGCAGGGGCTTTCTCGCGCGTGACCCTTCCACCACAGCCAGCGCCTGGCATCTCCTGACTCCCGTTTCCCCAACCTGGAGCAGCCCCGCCCCAGGCCCAACTCTGGAGGGGAAGGGGACCCTGCCGCTTTGGCCCTGGATGGGCCCGCTGGCTGGGGGCTGGCACATCTGTCGCACTTGCTGGCGGAGACCCCCGATCTGGGGGCGTTTCCATCCCCGAGGGGCGGGGAGAGGAGTTCAGAGCTCCATCGGATTCACATTATTTTGCGGGGGTGGGGGGGTTGGGGGGGTGGGGGGGTCTCCTTTAGATACAACTTGTTTTTGCACATGTTTCCTCTACTTTCTCTGTTCGTAGCCCAGTAGACTTTGTTACTCCTGAGGTAAGTAAGTTGATTCGGTTACCCCCATCTTGCTTCCCCTAATCTACAGCGAGGAGACAGCATCAGGGTTCAGTCTTGTTTTTTTGTTTTTTTTGTTTTTTTCGTTTTTAAACTAGGAGAACCAAATCTGGAAGCCAACATACAGGCCTAGTATGTGTGTTGTCTCTGCGTTTGTCACTCACGTGTGCAACAGGGTATGGAATGTATGCCGGGTGGCCCGGGGGCTGGGCTGCCCATGGGCAGTCGCCGCTGGAGCAGCGGTGCCCGTGGCCGTGGCCGTGGCCGTGGCCCGCCGCCGTGGCCAGGCTGCTGTAAAGCAGAGGAGCTATGGGAGAATGGAATCCTGGCACCTCTGGCCAGGGACGAAGGAGAGAGGACTGTGGGGCGGGAGACGGGCAGTGGGCCCAGAGAGAGTCTCCCGTAGACCGAGCCCCGCCTTGGGTGCCCCAGAAAATGCCTCTGGGGGACATTTTCTTCCAGAAGGTGACGTGAGGGGCTTTGGCACACACCCGGCGTGGAGCTGTTCCACGCAGGACCAGGTTCACCTTCGATTCGCTCCGGTGGCCCTGCCCTGGGCTGGAATCAGGAATGTTCCAAAGAGGGATAGTCTTTTGCTTTTGGCAAAACTCTACTTAATCCAATGGGTTTTTCCCTGTACAGTAGATTTTCCAAATGTAATAAACTTTAATATAAAGTAGTCACGCAAACTCTCCTGCCCTTTGCTTCTTCTGTCTGTGCTGGTCGTGTGGACGTGACCAGCCCTTTCTCTAAACACAGATGAAGTTGGGAAACTTGGCCAAAAACTCTGTGCCTTTATCTTTCCCAAGAGGAGGGATTCTGGGGTCAGAGTCCCTCTGGTTGGTTTGCTTTTCGTTTTTTTTTGTCTTTGCTAAAATTCTTCCGAAGGTCAGCAGGTTCAGCCAAGGTTATAGAAGGCCTGATAGAAATTGCTGTGTTGCCAAGCTCGAAGCACTGTCTCCTCATTGGCTGGAGAGGCTGTGGCGGCTGCAGCCCAGCCTCGGCGGACCCCACTGGCCCCCCCAGCGGCCCGGAGCCAAGGCCTGCCTCTCAGACACCTTGGACGGACCTCCCCTCACACCTTTGCTAGGACCCGAGGCCCCCGGCCCAGCCCTCCTGGGAGCCCCTGTGCTTGCCTATTTAATTTGACCTTTCCAGCCGCTCTGTTGGCTGTTCCAGGAGGGGGGCCGTCGTGATGCAGAGCGATGCACCGCCAAGCGAAGGGAAGCTGTGCTCTGTGTTCAATACTGGGACTTTCTGCCCGGAGCGTGTGACTGGATGTGACTGCGGGGGGAGGGTGTGGGGAGAAGGGTGGGGAAGGGGTCCGTGACTGCTCATCTCTGCTCATCCCTGGGTTGGCGCCGAGCCTGTGGCTGGGCCCATTTGTGTAATTGTAATAAACGGCACTTGTCATTTTGGGCTGTGGTGGTGCTTGAGTCTCTTCTTGGCCTGGCCGTGCCCTCCCCTGTCCTCTTCTTGGAGGGAGCCTGGCTCTGGGCTGTGCTATTGGTTGGTGAAGAGCAGCAGGATTAGGGCCGGGCCCTGTGCTGTAAGGGTGGGCTGTGTCCCCCTCTGCCCTGGGTCTGGCCTTTGTCATCTCACCTCCTCCCAGGGCTCTCGGTCTGTCTCCTGCCCAGCCCGTCCTTCTTGCTCTCCTTCTAGATCATTCCCTACCGTGTGAGGGCTCCCTACCAACTCAAAGTTTGCTAGCTACTCTGTGCGCTCATCATCCTGCAACTCCTGAAAGTCCACCAGCAGCCGGTCTCAAGTGCCAAAAGCCTAAAAATGTCTACATATTAAGGAAAAACGACATTGAAAATTTTGGAGGTTGAAAACGTGTAATGCACTGTAGGAGGCCTAGTGTTCTAAGGGCGTCTGGCTGCCCTCCCCTTACTCAGAGTCCCGTCCAGGCTGCTGACGCCCACCCGGCCCCTCAGCCGCCCCTCCGTGGCAGGTCTCCCTGCCTGGGACCCTTGGCAGCCGCCCCTCCGGCCCTGGGTTTGGAGGCTGAGACAAAGTCTTTAGCTCGCTCATTTGTTCAACATCAAAAACCCCTAATGCCTGTTTTCTGCCAGCCCTGGTCTGGACAGTGAAGGTTCGGTTGTAGAATAGGCAACTTCCTATTCTGACTGAGCTCACTATGGGCCAGATGCTGCTGGACACCACCCCTGGATTATCTCCTCTGCTACCCACGTCTCCTAACCCGTCTCTGAGACCACACTACTGTTGTCATGCCCACCTCGCAGACAAAAACTGGCCCAGGAAGGAAGCAGCTTCTCACAATTGCATGCCCGTGAGCAGGGGAGCTGGGCTTCAGAAGCAGGCAGCCTGGCCCCTGTGCACCCACTGAGGCGACACTAGGACCCAGGAGGGCTGATGGCCCTTCCACGTGGGACCTGCAAAGTTCCAGGACCCAGTGTCCCGGGCCACCCGCTCCTGTCCTCTCCAAAGGGCAAAGCTGTGCCACTGCCCAGAGCTTCTCTTGCTCTCCCCGCTCTGAGCCCCTGCCGGGGTCACCCCGACCCGAGGGCACCACCAGTACAGGATGGTCCAGGGTGGTGCCATAAAGCCGGCTTTACAGGGAGCCTAAGAGGGAGAAAGCTGCGATGTGAAGGGGTTACACAGCGTCTCCCAAGTTCCTCGGGCACCCCAGCCTCAAGGAATTTCTCTACCTCTTCCTTCTCAGGCCTCAGCTTGCTGCCCTACTCCCCACGACCTTGACCTGCTTCTCTCCTCTTTTCTGCTTTCCCAAGACTCTCCCTCCCCACTCCTGGGGATGGAGCAATTGAGCGCTATTTCCTTTTCTCCTCACCTTCCCATCGCGCTCCTGTGCGCCTGGCCATGTGTCGCTTGGCCATGTGTCCTTGCATTGTGTGGGGATGGGGCACTCCGGGAATTTTCTACCAAGAGTGCTTTCGAGCTATTTTCTAAACTAATGAGCCATCTTCTCTTACATTGATGGTGTTGCCTTCTTCCTTTAAGCCGGTTTCTGCTTTAAATGACACTTTCTAGGGGCGTCTGGGTGGCTCAGTCGTTAAGCGTCTGCCTTCGGCTCAGGTCATGATCCCGGGGTCCTGGGATCGAGCCCCGCATCGCATCGGGCTCCCTGCTCGGCGGGAAGCCTCCTTCTCCCTCTCCCACTCCCCCTGCTTGTGTTCCCTCTCTCGCTGTGTCTCTCTCTGTCAAATAAATAAATAAAATCTTAAAAAAAAAAATAAATGGCACTTTCTGCCTTGTTTGCTCTCAGGTTTTTCTCCAGCTCACAGTCTCACCCTGTGCTTGCACTTCCAGAACAAAGATGCGCAGTGTTGCTCTCAGGGGTGTCGCGGTCCAGGGGCTCGGTGTGGGCTGCTGGGGGGAGGTGGGCACCCAACCCAGCGTGGCGCCAGGGTCAGGGGAGGTGCCTGGAGGTGGCACTGGAACTGGGTCTTGAAGGACAGAGGCCTCTCAAACGGGGCCGGGGAGGCTCAGGGGGAGGCATTCCAGGTGGAAGGCACGGCTTTGGCTAAAAGTAGGGACTCGGGAGACCTCGGGAGACTTGGTGCTGCCGTTGGATGAAATCAGGTGTGGGGAGAGGTGACGATGGGATGTGGCGAAAGTCACGTGCAACTTCTCTGAGGGTCTCTGAGGAGCAGCTCCGGGAATTGCAGAGGGATTTGGGGCCAAGGCCGGGGACAGTAGAGAGATGGGGAGGACGGGCTGGCTTTGAGAGCTGGTTCGGAGGGAGAACTGGCAGAACCTGTAGAGGCCTGTCCCCACTTCGCTGGGCGTCACCTTGCCCTCCCCCAGGTGTGCTTCTCCAGTGGAGTCTGAGGTGGTCCTCTGGGCCGGCCCGTCACAGGGTGGGGGCAGGGTAACGGGCGGCGGGCGGCAGAAGGGACAGGCTAGGGGAAGCAGCATCTGGGGAAATGGGTCCGCAGGGGGCCCCCGTGCAGAGAGGAGTGCGGGGCCGTGCTCCCACCTCCAAGGCACCGTGTCCTCCTCTCTCCCCATCAACCCTACCCCGTCCTGCCCCTCTCCAGCCTGGAGAGCAAGGCAGAGGAGCAAGGAGGGCGGGCCGCCTTGGAAGAGCGGGGCGCTGGTTCCTGGAGTTACGGGGGCAGGAGCTGGAGGAGAGGGTCCTGAGCCAAGGGACCCTCGAGGGGCTTGGGATCCTGCCAGCCCTGCCTGGCCGTGGGCACCACCCTTACTTGGCCTCCTGGCCTCCTCCCACCCCCCAACACCATTGCACCCTGTCACCCAGGGCCATCCTTGAGCCTTGCCAGCTCTACACCCACTCCGAATGTGGGTGTGAGGGCAAACGCACCCCCAAGTGGGTCCTTGGCCGTGCTATCACACACCTGCTTCACTTCCAGCCTGGGCTACAGCTCTAGGGAGAGCCCTGTGTCCTCCGTGCCCCTTAGCTTCGGGCACCGCTCACCATGTCACCGAGGGATTTGCTTCCACGGTGGCGTCCCGCTCCCCTGGGTGCCTCCTGAGGGCAGGCGCTTTCTTATGATCCGGCATGATGCATGCGCTCACTGCAAAGAGGGAGTCTTTGCCTTTGGGGCGCTCATTGTAGCCACCTGGTGCTGCTGTCTTGCTCTGAAAGTCAAGTCGTCTTTAGAAGCTTATTCACGGTGCAAGACACCACCACACCCACCACAAAGGCTGACATTAGAGATGGACGATAGTGGGGGGGGGGCGTGGGGAGCCATGTGGTTGGAGAGCGAGCCGATGGGTCTGAGCCCTTTGGAGCAGTGTCTATTGAAGAGAAACATATGCCTTGCATATAATCCAGCACGTGTGTGTGTGCTGGAAGCTTCATTCACCATAGCCCAAGCGTGGAAACAACCCCCAAACAGGACAACGGATGAATAAACTGATAGCATTCATACCGTGGAATGCTACTCAGCCGTCAAAAAGGACAAACCGGCTTCACACACAACATCACAGGCAACGTATAAAGCTCAAGAAACCAGACGCCAAAGAGCCCCTACTGCATGATTCCACTTACACAAAGCTCCGGAACAGGCAAAGCTAATCGATGTTAATAGAAGCCAGTGGTGCCTCTGCTGGGGGTGTGGGGTCTGCAAGGCAGGGACATGAAAGGAACCTTCTCTGGAAGTTTCTCTGGCTTGATGTAGGTGGTGATTACAAGGGAGTCTGTGTATGTAAAGAAATCATCAAGCTATATGCTTCAGATGAGTGTACTCTGTGTATGTTATTCTGCAAGAAGAAAGTTAAAGCGGGTGGTGGGGGTTGGGGGGGAGCTTTTAAAAGGGCTTCTGAGATTCTAATTAGTTCCTTTAAACCCCACTGTAGCTTTTTCAGCAAAAAACGAGGGAGGCCCACATGGCCTACGTTTTCTTCAGGATCCCAGAGGATTCTAATTTATGGGCAGAGAGGCCCAGGGCAAAAGCCTTTCCCAGCCGTGAGCTGCACAGAGCAAGTGGGCTGCTTCCTGCGGAGGGTGACGGGCTGGTGGAGTGGCCGGACCGCAGCGGGCCGGGAGGGTGGGCACCGTGCCCCGAGGGCCGCCCCGAGGGCCCCCCTCCCCTGGCTGCAGCCAGACCCCGCTCCTCCTCTGGTTCCTGGAACCTGCCCGACCCGGCGGTGTTTCCAGCACTTAGGGCTGGGAGCTAAGCCGCTCCTCCACTCCAGGAAAATATTTGTTCAGGGCCTTGGCGCCCGCCGCAGAGGAAATAGAAGCCAGCGTGGAGCGAGCGGGCGGCGCGGCTGCGGGTTGCTCCGTCCGCCCCCAGCCTGCGTCAGCGGGCCCGAGGCCCCGGGACCCCAGCCCGCAACCAGGCCCGCCGCGGGGATGAGCCTGCGCGCCCGCTGTGTTGTGTGTTCGTTCCCCTCGGGGCGTCATCCGCCAGTTCGGCCGGCAGCCGTTCCTGGAGCGTCCTGTGTGCCAGGCACAGTGCTGGGCCCTGGATGCCGGGCACGCGCGCCCTGGCCCTACCTTCCAGGCCCTTGTGAGGTAGTGCGGGGGGTGTGGGGGGGTGCTGGCCGGCAGAGAGGCCCTCCGCGCATAATAGGAGCACTGGCTTGGCAGAGGTGAGGCCAGGGTGCTGGGGAGCCAGCCAGACAGGGCGGGACTGCCGGCGGGGGGGGGGGAGGGTGGGCAGGCTCCTGGCGCCAGGCTGAAGGAGCAGGAAGGCAGAAGGAAGAGGCAGGCGGAGGAGGGGCCGAGTATTCCAGGTAGATGGAACAGCACTGCCAAAGGCCCGGAGGTAAGAGAGTGAGCAAGGGGCTCTGGCGTGGGGAAAGCGGATGGGGTTGGCTGTGGGGGGGACCCAGGAGTCAGGAGACTGGAGGGGAAGCTGCCGCTGGCGCCAAAGGACCTCCCAGGGCGAGCTCAGGAGCGTGGACTTTATCCCCAGGGCAGCGAAAGTTTTTGTTTGTTTTGCAACATTTAAACACATTGATTTTGATTCTTTTTGATATAGAAAAGTACAAAGAAGAAAACCAAATTGGCCTCACATCCCACCACCCAGATATTTCCCGATGACATTTTAAAAATTAAAATCCTCTGTGTCCATGATTAGAAATCCAAGCAGAACAGCAAAGTACACCATGAAAAGAGAAAGCCTCCTCCCCACCTGTCTCCCTCGCCAAAGGCAATTTCATTTAACAGGTTTTTGGTGCGTGCTTCCAGAAATTTTTCCATGCATACACTTGTGAGGATAAGCCTGTGCTTTCAAGAGTTGCAAGCGAAGGAATGGCTCTCACAGGGGGAGATCTGCAGCTCCTTTCCCTGAGCAGGGTCATCTCGGCCCTACTCCGTTCTTCTTAATGTCTGCGGAGCATTTGGTCCGGACAGAGCACTACTGGCTCGACTCTCCCCTCTTGGGGGGCATCTTGTTTGCAGGCTTTCGCTCTTGCAACCACTGCTGGAAGCCGCCTCTGCAGGCAGCTCGGGATGCAGATGTAGGGCGCTGTTCCGAGTACACACCACGGGCCCCTTCCTAGCACTGGGTTCTGGGTGGAAGGGGGTGTCCCTCACGATGACCCTCCAAGAGTTTCACCACTTTGCCACAGCTGTCGCCCGTCCAGGCTGCGTGTGACAGATGCACAGACACCCCCTCACAGGTCACCACGCATACCGGCCACGAGTTCCATTTTCCTTTTCCACGGGGGTGGGGGATGCAGACGGTATCACACAGTTGTTTTGGTTTTCATTTATTTAACTGTAAATGAACTTAGGAATCTTTGTATGGGTTTTTGCTATTTGTATTTCTTTTTTCATAGGGCAATTGCTTCTTCATATGTTTTGGTCTGTTTGTCGAATGGTCCTTTTGTGTTTTCCTAATGGATTGGCGCGGGCTCCTGGTGTGCCCGTGATTTTGAAGGAACAAAATATCCCTCTGGCTGCAGGGTGAGGGGAATGGGGGGCTGGCCAGCTGGGAGGCCGGTGCAGGGGTCCCTGTGAGAGGTACATGGCCTGGAACGAGCGGTGGTCTTGGGAAAAGGTGTGAAGACATTCAGAAAGGAAGACCCAACAGGACGCGCCAGTGGATTGATTTTTTTTTTTTTTTGCGCAACAGTCCGGGGCACTTTGGGGTCAGTGAAAAAAAAAAACAAAAAACAACACAACATTGCCAATTGCCTTCCTCAAAAGTTGTGACATAGGATTCATATCGATAAACCACCATGTAGGCCTGAGCCCCCCCAGGACACCTGCCTGCTAGTTTGTGCCTCCCCCCTTCCCTGACTGTGTGGGGCGTGGGAGGGGTGGGGTGACAAGGAGGAGGGAGGTGTCAAAGATGGTTCGCAGGTTCCCACTTCAAATATTATGGTCCCATAAACCACGGAAACGTCTCAGAAATTCCAGTATTTCAGCACAGAGTTACCGACTGACCTTCATCAGTCAGCATGAGGCCGAAGCAATCCAGAGGCCCCTAAGAGGGAAATAGGGGTGCACTGGGCCTCGGCACGCATGTTGGGAGGTGTGGGAGGAGGTAGGAGCTGATGACACAAGCTGAGGAGGGGCAGGGGTGGGGGGTGTCCCCGAGTGAACGCAGGCCTCTGGGTGCCACTCCCCTCTCTGGGCAGAACAGAGGGCCTGGCATATGGGAGACATGCTGGAAATATCCATTAAGTCAGATTTGTTGATATTCAAGTTTATGTTGAGGTCAAAATGAGTGGAAAAAGGGACAGAAAAGGAAATGTAATTTTCTGTTTTTTTAAAAATTGAGATCTGTTTTACATACAGGAAAACCCAATCTTATTGTCCTACAATTAATTCTTCTGCAAATGCAAACAGCCATGTAACCGCCCTCACAAGTACAGCATAGAACAGTTTCAGCACCCTGAAAACTCCCCGGCGCCCCTCTGTCGTCAAGACCCTCCCCGCCCAGCCCCTTAGCGACCACTGATCTGTTTTCTGTCCTGGGAATTTTGCCTTTTCCAGATGTCCTATAAATGGAATCATATAGCATGAAGCCTTTTGAGTCTGGTTCCTTTCATTTAGGAGGAGACTGCCTTTGAGCTCCGTCCAAGCTGTTGGTGTATCAGGAGCTTTGTTGCTTTTTATTGCTGAATCGTATTCCACGGTAGCGATGTGGTGACTTTACTCATAATCCCCCAAACTAGAACAACCCAAGTGCTCTTCAACTGTGAGGATTTCCTTATTTCTAGATTCACACATCAATACTGCCTTTGTCCAACTTCAGATCCTGATTTCAGATCCAGAAGGCATGATCTCTGTAGCCTGAGGGAGAGGTTACCCGTGAGAACCTGCCGAGATTCGCAGGCCCCTAGGGAGGAGAGAGACCCGGGCCAGAGGCTAGGATGGGACCCCTGCTCCAGGGGCTCTTGGGCTGACTGTCCCTCCTCCTTTGAGGCAGCCCATGCAGCACCTCTGGTGAATTAGAAAAGACTCCCCATTTGGGGCCTGGCTCAGTTAGCGGATTATACCTTTGTCCAGTAAGAACAAGGACCTTTTCCTCCAGGCCGTGAACCTCGAACCTGGAAAACAGGATATTGGCCCCTGCTGGCTCCTTGACCCAGGCAACGCTTGCGCAACCACAGGGGCAGGCCAGATTGGGGCCTCTCACACTCACAAGCTGCAAAATGCTAACTCTGCAGACCTGGGAGGCAAGCAAGCATGAGGCCCTGTGTGAGCCTCAGAGGAAGCCTGCGTGGCATCCCTGGGCTGCCTCAGAACCGCCCCCCCGCCCTGCTGTCCACCGGGCGATCTGGACCCCAGAGACCTTGGCAGGGGAGCATCTTCAATCCTGGATCTATAGAGCCCTTCCTAGGCCAGACGCCCTGAGCGGCCAGGACCCACACTGGCTGGCACACCTGCCCCCGCAGCCCCAGGTGTAAGGGCTTCTCAGGATGGGAGCTGTTAGTGCTCCTGTTAACCCCCAAAGTGAAGGTGGTGTGGGGAGGAGCAGATGTGGTCACCCCTTCACAGCTCATGGAGAAGGCAGAATAGCATGGTGGTTGCGACAAAGACTGGAACCAGATGCTCGGGCTCAGAATCCTGGTGGTTCCATCTACCAGTCGTGTGATCTCCCTCACAGGGCGTCCTGAGGACTCAGTAAGGTACTAGGTGGACAGCATTTGGTCTGTTGCTGCCTTGTGGTAACAGACACTGTGGTTAAACCAGGGACAGCACCACGGGCTAGCAAGGCGTCGGGGGCCCCAGCGTGCACATCACCAGCTAGTGTTCTCTCCCTCCAAACCCAGTCTCCCCATCTCCTAGGATGTAGCCAGAGGTGAGATCACCCCTCACACCTTCCAGAATCCTGCCAGGGCAAGGTGACCAGACCTGCTGCTAACCAGGCCCAGGGGCTTTGATGATGCAGACCCTGGTGCTCACCCTCCTGGGACGGGGTCCCTGCAGCCTGAGGGTCAGGGGAAGAAGGTCTACACCAGGCCCCAGGGGCCCCCAGTGCAGAAGCAGCTGAGCCTCCCGGGTGGGTCCAGCCTGGCTACTCCTAAGCCACAACAGAACCTGAGGACGTGGGTTTGTTCCAGATCCGCTAGTGGCTGGCTGTCCATAGTCCACAGAAGGAGGAAGAATTTTATCAAACGCTTTTCCCTGTACGACGGGTTATCAAAGCTGTATGAAATGTTTATATATTTTTCTCTTTTTAAATTAGGATGTTTTGCCACGCGTATGAGATGTGCTACCACTGGAACCTATTAGAGAAGTCTCATCTCCTGGTGTGACAGACAAGAAGCTGTCGGGCCTCGGAGTGCAGACGCAGAGCAGGGCTTCGCTGTGTGCAAGGTGGGCTGGGCTGTCCCCGAGATGTGTGCTCCAGCTGTGGCTCGGTGCAGCCTGGCGGGGCCCTCCCCAGCTGCGCTCCCACCCGCGGAGCCGGGGGAGTCACAGCCACGAGCCCCTCACATTCTCATGATGTCCTGGGACTGGGGCTGGTGCTGGTGTTATTAGCATTCCCATTCTCCAGGTGAGGACGCAGGTCTGGAGAGAAGAGAGACATGCGCAAGGCCCCGGGGCTGGAACTTCAGGTGCCCCGTGCTCCCCTGCCCCCCATCCCAACTCAGTTATGTGGCCCAAGGTAGGGGCAGAAGAGAGGGTGGTGGGGGAGGAGGTGGGGAGCTGGCCTCTCTGCCCCCTCTCGGGCCAGGCCCCACGATCAGCCCTTCTCGGCCCTGTCTTTCCAGCCTTCTTCCTGGCCTGCACCCGCAGACACACCAGGTTTCTCCCAGGAGCCAGACGCCGGCCCCCCACTGCAGAGGGCAGGCCCAGAGCCCGGGCCTGGTGCTCAGCCAGGGTCTGTGGGAACTAGCTGCGGGGCTGTGGAGAAGCCCTCACCACCTCGGGCCTCCGTTTTCCTCATCTGAAAATCAGGAGCACAACTGCCTACCTTCTGGTTCAGATAAAACTTTGAAAGAGATTTTTTAAAAATTCCGTCTCCTGATATATGCCGGACAGCAGGATTTTGGATAGTTATTAAGAGCTATCATCTCTGCTGTGCCTAGAATGTGCCAGGCCCCCCCCACACCTGCCCTCTAATTTTAGGGACACTGGGTAGCATAGTGGTAGGAGAAGGAGCTTTGGAGTTATACCTCACTTGCTGTTTTCTCATCTGTGAAATGGGGCTGATAGGTCTGATCTCAAAGGGCTCCGGGGGCGATTACATAGATAATGTGAGTAAAGTACGCTTTGCTGTGGACAAAGCACTCCATAAACAGTGGATGTTACTCTTACGTTCACAAAAGCCCTGAAAGGCAGGCATAACTACCTCCATTTCACAGATGAGGAAATCAAGGCCCCACGCCGTTACTTTGTACAGCTGCTGAGTGGCCAAGCTGACGTGCAAACCCAGTCTTTTTCCCTCGGAAGCCCAGGGCCCTCCCTGTACCACCGCTGCTTCCTGTCTCTCCCATTCTGGTCACAAAGGACCACCTGGGCAGGACCTGGGGGTGGGGGGCTCTTCCAGGCCGGGGCTGCCCCAGCCACCCCTGAGGCTTTTCCCAGGCATGGGAAAGGGTGGCCTCCCCGAAATGCCTGGGTGCTGGTGCCAAAGTCAATAATGATAGCCCGCCCTACAGGAAACCATGGTCACCAGGATACAAACAACTGGGAGGGGCGGCAGGTCACTTCGGCCCCAGCACCCGCCAGCTCTGTGCCCCTCTGTGCCAGGGGGCAGGCTGGGGCTGGCACCTGGTGAATCTCAGACCCAGGAGCGGGGAGGATGCCCCTTCCCGCAGTATGGGCCAGGCCCCCTGTCCCTGTCCTGCAGCTCTCCTAGAAAGCTGGCCAAGAAGGTGGCACTGGGCTCTGCTGGGAAAGATCCAAGGGAGTGCCTTGAGTCCCCGGGTAGCTCCTCGCATGAAACCCTGGGCCCCAAGCTTGCTACTCCATGCATCTCACTCCCTCAGCTCAATCTTGAGGCCTCTTCTGGATCAGGGGCTGAGACCCAGAGACCCCAGAACATAGCACTGGCCTCTGCAGAGCTGTCAGTTTTGCGGCAAGGACAGACATGCATTACTAAATAATATAGATGTCCAAGGGCAGTGTTCTAGGGTCACAGGGGACGGGCACTAATCGGGATTGAGGAGTTAGTGAAGACAGCCTAGAGGAGGAAACATGTGAATTGGGTATTACCAAAGGAGCTGGCCAGGCCACACAGGAGGTGGTGTTTCTGGCAAGTGCCAGGTGCACTCAGGGACCTGCAGGTGCCCCCCCGCGTGCGGTATCTGCGTCGGGGGTGGGAAGGCAGTGAGAGATGGGGCTGGAGGGACAACGGGGGCCAGTAGAGGAGGACTTTGCATCCTAGGTCAAGGGGAAAGGGGTAGAAATGGCTGTGTGCTGAGGTTAACAACTCCTGGCCTGTGAGTGCTGATGGGGCACGAGTTCAGTGACCTCACGCTGTTACTCTGAAATCAGCTGGGGTGGGAATATTTACATCATGGCACCTGGTCAGTGCTACAAAACAGAGCCAGTTGTTAAAAAACAAAAACACCCACGCAAACACACACAAACACAAAGGGCAGCCTTTGGTGGATTTAAAAGTAAGGGCATGGGATAATTAGCTTTGTTCCACAGAAGGATGCTCTGGCTATTGCAGTGTGAAGGATGGGTGGAAGGAATGGGCTTGGAGCCTGGAGCCAGGCCCTGGGTGACCTCCCAGCGAGGGCGAGAGGCTGCCCACAAAGGGCTAGGTGGTGGGAGAGGACAGGCCCCGCCGTGTCGGCGCAGCCCGGGGTGGGGGGCGTGGAGGATAGGGTAGCTCCTTGGGCCTTCTTCAGCCAGAGCCCGAGACTCCACAATAAAAGCCTCAATGGGAAACACCTGGGCTCTGCTGGCCGGGCTGAGAGCCGGGGACGGGAGGGTGAGGGATGGAGGGTGAGCGTGGAGGACCTGGCTCCCCATCCCTTCTTTTGCTCGTGCTCCAGCTCTTGCAAGTGTTCAGCTGGACTCCCTGGGCCTGGGCTGGTGAGCATAGTGAGGTGGGGAAGGAGGCGCGGGAGGGGTCACGGGGCATGGGCCCCTAGGGATCACCTGAGCCAAAGCGCTGGTTGTGTGGGTGCTTATTCTAGGCTTCTAGGGAAGGTCCCATGTGTCAGAGCCACAAGCAGCCTAGGTCCTGGCTCTCCCCTGGCTTCCCCACAGAGGCTTGGGGGTGGGTGGGGGTGGACTTGACTGGAGAGAGTGCAGGGAGGAGAAGGCTGAGGCCCTCCCTATCTGTGCCCCCCAACCCCAGTCCTGGGATGCCTGGGGGAGGGAATACCTGAGACCCAAAACGGGAGACTTGGCTGATCCCAGAGACCACTGGGGCTTGGTCTTGCCTGGCCTGGCCTTCAGATCAGAACTGACCCGAGGGCTTCAGTGCCTGGAGATGTGGTTGTGGGAAGGGGGCTGGGCTCCAGGCCGTCCACCCATCCTTCCCTTGAGGGAGGTGCTCACAGGGCAGGACTTGCCTTGGGTGGGAGGGCACATCGAACCACGCATTTCTCTTTGGCTTCCCAAGATAGGTGAGCACTGGCCGGGCGGCAGCCATGGGGCTCGCAGGCCCTGTGCTGACTGGCTGAACCCTTGGTCTCCTGGCTGGGAGTGCTGGGGGTCAACAACCAGGTGTGTCAGAAATTGGGAAAAAGATGTTCTGGCTCCGAGAGGATACCACTTTGTGAACTGAGTTCCCACCTGTTGTGTGCCTTCCAAACCTTCCTCCTTACCCAAATTCCCACCCAGGGATGGGTGAGCCCCAGCCCAGCCTCAGGGCATCAGGGGCATACAGAACATCTCCACACGCATTAGAAACAGCGCCCCCTCTGGACAGATCCAGCTCTGCGGGCAGAGGGCGTGGTGAGGGGACATGCCTTGGTTTTGTCGTTAGAAAGGAAGACACTTCCTTCAAGGTGTGACCAGTGGGCACAGATGCACTGTCAGCCTCGGGGCGACCCTCCAACCCGGAGGAGAGGGCTTCCCTTGCACACACGCAACTCCGCCCTCTCTGCCCTTCCGCCATCCTCCGGCCACCCCCGGCCTCCCTAAGAAATGACCCTGGAAAGGCTGGGAGGGGGCTGCAGGGCGGAGGGGAGGGCCTGGAATGCAGAAATCCTCACACACTTCAAGGGCTGTGGGAGGTGTAGCCCACTGGAAACCCCACTCTAACCATCCACCCCCCACTGACGGTTCTGCCTCAGGCCGCCTTCCAGGAGGGAAAGGCCTGCGCTCCTTCTGGGCACCATGTGGGGAGGGAGGCCCCGGCATCTGGAGATGAAAGGCATAGGGCCGGCTGCGCCCCTCCAGGGTTTCCCTCTGGTGCCATGTGGTCCCATCCAGCCCCCACCCCACCCCAGACACATGGAGTCACCAGCGTAACCATAAACGCTCCTGGGCAGAGGAACTGGCCTTACCAGCTGGGCTGTGAGAGGCGGTGCCTTCATCCCAGCCCTTGAAAGCCAGAAGCCCCTCCACATCCTGGCCCTCTTTAGGACACTGACCCTTCAGGGTGCATCCTCTGGGGAAGAGGGGCGAGGAGCCCAGAGCTGCAGACCAGCAGGCTCAGGGACACGCTCTAGATCTTGGGGACATTCCTGCCCTCCTGGGATTCAGGTCTCCTCATCTATGAAACAGGCTCAGAGAGCTGGGTCGTGGACAAGTGACAGGTGGCGCTAGGGTGGAACCCACGGCCACGGCTGCAGGCTTCCTTGAAGCCAGAGGGGCAGGCAGTGCTGCCTGGGACACGGCCCTCGTGGATCCTTTAGGACGTGGCTGCCCCTCAGCGCTTCTCCACATATATGAATTTCTGGAAATCACAACACGGAGGATTCTTAGGGCTCTCAAGGCCATACCCTTGCAACGGAGGTTCAGAGAAGGGGACTGACTACTCAGAGGGGGAGCCAAGAGTTCCTGGGTCCCCTTGCTCCCAGCACAGTTTCTTTCTGCTATTCGGGTGGTTGTCTAGGACCCCGTCTGGTTAGACTGCATGCACGTGGCACCTGTGTCGTGACTGGGGCCTCCTTCCCGCCGGAGGGGACGGAGGGGACGGTGTCTCTGGAGAAGCGGAAGCAGATGTGCCTTCCCCCATGACTGTAGCTGTCACATGAGGCCACCCTTTCCCTTCGTCCCCAGTTACTGACTCACAGAATAGCAGTTAGTTCCTCGAAGAGAAAGGAGCCGTGGCCAGGGACCGGTGGGAAGTGGTTGAGAGTTCCCTGGGCAGATCATCTGCTAAGACCAGGCCCCAAGTTCGTGCAGCCGGGCTCCGGCCTGCAAAGCCTGGGGCAGGGCTGCACCCACAGGCAGCAATTCCTGAGGCCAGCAGGCGTGGGGACTGCGGAGGGGGAGGGGGCAGAGGGGCTGCAGCTGAGGATTCGGTCCATCACCGAGTTCCCCCTGAGCACCTACAGGATGCCCGGCCCTCGGCTCCCCAGTGGAATAGACCATTAGGGACCCCATGGTCCTGCTGGGGAGACACCCATCAGACTCAAGCACTTGGCACCATGAGTTGACTCCAGGCCCTGTAGGAGCAAGGGAAGGAGGGAGACGCCTGCTGAGGGCTGTGGGTGTCGGGGGGTAGGGGGCAGGGGAGGCTCTCAAGGCTGGTCTAGAAGGATGGGTAGGATTTCTGATTGGGAGAGGTCTAGAGATAAGAAAAGACAAGGAACTAAGAAACCTAGTCTGGCAGGGGAAGTGAGTTGGTGGGGGGCTCCAGGCTTTCTGGGCATCGCCGAAGTGGGTGCTGGTTCCCCAAGAGCAGTTTCCCTGTAGCAGGTGCCGCAGTGACCAAAGCAGGCCACCCCATGGGCATGCTGGTGCAGGGGACTGTGATGTCATGAGCTCTAGTGCGTCAGGGGCCAGGAGTGGCCCCTGATTCGCAGCACTCCCTCCTTGTTCGGGGAGGACATCCTGTGAGGGTTCAGGAAGAAGGTTCAGGAAGAAGCGGTCAGCTCTGTGGGTGCCCCCAGGCGGGGAGCTCAGACTCCACAGTTAGTGAGGGTGTCCTCCCCCCCACCCAGCACCACCTCCTGTGCGGGGGCAGCTTCCCTGTGGCCTTCTGGATGCTCCCTTTGTCCTGTCCAGGAAAGCCGTCCCTCTTACCTGCTGCCTGTCCCCACAGTGCCACCTGTACCACGGGCGTCCACCTGGAAGAAGGACCCGCGGGAGCTGGGGCCACACACCAGGGGAGCCAGCCTCCTGGGGAACAAGAGCCCAGGATGGACCCTGTGGCTTCTCCTCATCCCACATACTCTCCTGTCCTCTGCTTCCCCTCATTACTTTCTCAGCAGCTGCTCACTGATTCTAAAACTGCCCGCACTCACGGGCGGGCTTCCAGGAGGAGGTGTCACTCGGCCGGATCCTGGAGTGCTAGGAGGACCCTTGTGTAACGCTAGAAACTTCCAGCAGTTTCTGGGAGCCTTCCAGGGCAGGGCTGAGGCGGAGTGGAAGCAGCTCTGCTCTTCATCACCCACCTTTACACTGACCCACAGATTCTCCTCAAGCACAGTGGGAACGGGGTGCGGGTTTGAGGAGTTCGCAGTCTGTGGGACAAAGAATTGTGTCTGCCTGGTGGGATCTGCAGGTCCGGGGCAGCTGCCTGGGGACACGGCAGGAGGACTTAGAAGCCAGAGGGAGGGAGAGACAGGAATGGGCACAGAGAGAGAAGAGGGTGAGGCCATCTCTCCTCGCCGCCTCCACCATCCCGAACGCAGGAGCATCCCTGGCGCTCACACCAGTGTCTCGGGGTGCCTTTGCCAGATGCCCTCTTTTCAGCTTCTTGCTGGAGCTCCTGGTGATGTCAGTTCGGGCCGTGTCCCTGCGCTGTGCTGTCGTGGGCGGTGTGCGGAGAGCTGGTGCTGTAGCCAGGTAGCCAGGGCAGACCGGGGGACAGCTAGACGCTACCTACTCGTGACCGTTTCGATACCCTGCCCCTCCCCCACCAGGCCACCGAGACTGATGACTTCCTGAAAAGGGGTTCAGTGGGGGATTTGTGACATGGAACATTTGACGTAACCTGAGAACTTCCTGTTCAAATGACCCCCGGGGCTCCTGACCTCTGGAAGTGTCCCGTGCGTGCAGTTGGAATGAGCCCCCGGGGGTCACAGTTTCCTAAGAGCTGTCTGCAGGCCGCGCCGACCCTGGGCACCAGAATCCAGGCTCATCTGACTTTTTGCCGCAGAGGCTGCTTGGTGACCTTGAGGCTCAGGAGATCAACAGGGGAATCCCAACAGGAAGCAGATCTTCCCATCAGGAAGGTGTTTCCCACACCCCTCCCCCCTTCCTCGGGGCACTTAGGAAAATGGATCCCAAACAGAGCCTTGGGAGCCGGTACCAAACCCCCAGGCCCTCAAGGCTCCCAAGTGTGAAGGTGCCCTGGGCTGCTCCACAGGGCTCGTCAGATTTCCTGATTTCCAGTGGGTTTCCCGAGAATGCCTGATCAAGCCCACACTCTGTAGGGACCCCTATGTCACCCTTCCTTACGTGAACTGGACCATGAGGGATGTTTACCCTCTTCACACCAAGGAGTCTTTGAGAAGCCTTAATCAGGGTGGCTGATTCTCATCAGAAACGTCCTTGTTCAACACCATCTTGTGTGAGCTGGGATGTCCATGCTTTTGTTAAGAAAAAGTCTCTAGCAACTGATTTCTATGGAGACTTGCATCCCGCCAATTCTGCGATACTCGGCCTATTCTGCGATGGAATGTGGAGCCCCTAGTTGTAATCTGAGCCCAGGGGCTGCAGTCTGTGGGGCACACCTCGGTGTTTCTGGGGAATTTTGTGGTGGGAAACCTGCTTCTTGCATGAAGTCTGAGCCAAAAATGCTTTGGCCGAAACAAAGATGAACGAACTTGTATAACGTCTTTTCATTCCATCCTCCACCCTGACCCCCGCAACTGAACTGCAGGGTAATTACTTCATGCCCACTAAGTTGTAGGTTCGGTAGCTGAGCACCTAATGGATCTTCTGGAAAGCTCAAGTCCTCCGCAGTCTCTAGCATGTCACAGAAGAATGATCCAGAAAGCAGTGCTCAGCCAACGAACACCCTATGGTCTGCACGGACCAGGCAGGAGTGATTGCTGGGTGTCTGCCCTAAGGAGAGGTCCCAGGCCTGATGGCAGAGCCAGGAAGGCTCTCTGGGAAAAAGGCCTTCCTGCGTGTTTCAAGGTTTCAGTATCACCTGGTGAGTCAGAGCAAGGGGCTGTTCCATGGGCCCTGTCTCAGCCTCCTAAGGCTGAGGTCCACATAGCTGTTGCTGTTAGCTCCATGACCATCCGACTTGACCAACCAGTTGGTCAGACCTGGGTTGCCTAAGGCATTAGCTGTCTGCCCGCTGGGCTGCCTGTGGAGCAATGTGTCTGAATCAGGCCTCAACTAGACACTAATGAATACCAGACCTGGGGCTTAGGTGGTGGGGGTGGGGGGCTTGAAGGCAGGCCAGCCCCTCAGGAGAAGGAGATGTGGTAATTCGTCGTGGGCACATGGAGAGAGGTGTTGGGCAAACTGCTGAGCTCTCAAAGGCAGTGAATCTGAGGTAAGACTCTTAACTGCCCAGTGCTCTGTGGGTGAGAGAGAGCAGAGAAGCCTAAATGCCCATCCCAGCAGAAGGTCAGGCATGACTGTGGTCAGAATGATGAAGAGGCAAAGCCCGAGTATGTTTGATTTCCTGAGAGAAGGAAAACTGAGCAGTGACTCAGCTGAGAAATATTCAATCAAGTGTTTGGGGAAGGACAATGTAATCAGAAGGCAGTGCAGTTGCGAAGGAGATGGAGCCCTGGAGAGGTCTGAAGGCGGTACCCCTCCCCTTGCCCCCCACATGTGCCAATACCAGGACCCCCTCTGGAGGAAAGCCTGGATCTAACTTCCTGCCTCCTACAAGCCACAAGGATGGGTGGTTAAAAGGAAGATTTAAAACCAAATATATCTCAAATTGAGGTGCCTCATCGTGTTCAACATCCTTGGCTGATGGGCAGAAGGACCCCCTGTCAATATCACTGGCTGGTGGCTCTGGGTTTAATTCACCCATGGCCCCTGGGGGATGCAGGCCCCCTGGGCCTCTCCTGAGGGCCCCGGCGTGCCCTGTCACTCCTCCCTGCTAAGTTCATGGATCTGAGAGCCTTCTCCCTGCATCTAAAGGGCTGGCAACCATTTATGCATTGACCCCTCTCCAAGGCTCCCAGGCTCTTCCCAACAGGGTGGCTCGCCGGGGACAATGGAGTGGGTGGTGGTTAACGGTTGGGCAGAAAATCAGGACTGCAGGAGGGCTGGGGTACACCTGTGCATCCAGCCACCTGGGTGTCCTGTGGGTACTACTGCAAACTCATCGTTTCCATTCCGAATGCCTGCCTCTGCCCCTGGGTACCTCCTGGGGGTCCTGAGCATCTCCATCTTCCCAGTTCCAGCTCTTCCTTGCCCTCACAGTCCCATTCCTTCACCTTCCTTCATCAAAATGACGATGGTCTCCTAACTGCTATCTCTCTCCTGTCTCACTCTCTTTGAGTCAATCAGCCAGGTTGCACTCACATTCAGATAAACAGAAGAATTTGCAAACACGTGAGCAAGGGGTAGGAAAACATTGAGAACTAGTGAGGTCCGCCAGGCCTAGTACTTTGGCTTTCCCTCATGGGCTCAGCCAGCTTGCAGACACCTTGCAGGGAGTTAATGCTGAGAACCTTAGTCTCTTTCTCACCCCCCCACTCCCTGCTGGGGCTCCCTGTTGGCTGAGTCTGGTGGGGGGTGAGGGGGGATGGAGGAGTCAGCTGACGCTGTCCACAAAGGTTGGGCTTCCCCAGCCCAGGGCAGCAGGTGGAGGGGGGATCTGGAGGGCGAAATGGAAGGTATTCACACCTAGGCTGACCCATTCTTCACATGGCCACCAGGGAGATGTTTCCGAAAGCTGTATCTGAATTAAGTTCCCGCCTAAAATCTTGAGAATAACCAAAACAATGGTATGAATTAATAAGGGCCACTCACCCACACCCCACCCCAGCTGGTCCCATTCATAGGACTTTCAAGGTCAATGGCATGTTCCATCTTTCAGCTGAAGCGACTGAATCTCAGAGAAGCAAACACCGGGTTCTCACAGTCAGGGCCTGGTGACATCGGAACCGGAGCCTGGGGCTGACCCTGCTGTGACAACACCTCCTCTCAGGGCTCAAGGCACCCCAGGGGTGGTTCCGGGTCCCCCCAGTCTTGGTCCATTCCTCACTCCTGAGGCTCCAGGGCTCTAGCCAATCTGCGTAACTAGTTCTCTGAAGCTTCCATTTGCTCTCAGCTCTGTGAGCCTTTGGGGCAGAGGTTGGCAAACTGTGGCCCATGGCTCCCCACCTGCCTGTTTTTGTACAGCCTGTGAGCTAAAAACACTTTTTACCTTTTAAAGGAGCGAAACATTTAAAAGAATCCTATTTTGCGACATGTGAAAATCGTGTGACATTTCCATGTCCATAAATAAAGTTTTATTGGCACACAGCCATGCCCATTTGTTCACATCCCGTCTGTGGCTGCTTTGGAGCTCCCATGGCAGAACGGAGTCGTTGTGACAGAAAAAGTATGGCCTACAAAGCCTCAAATATTTACCATCTGGCCTTTACAAGAGACGGTTGCCAACTCTTGCTTCGGGGTGTTGCTTTTTGACATGCTACTCAGTCTTTATCGTGTCTGTGTGTGTTTCGGTTTTACCTGTAACACGAAAATATGTGCTCATTCTGGGAGACTCCAAGCAGACAGGGGGATGGGGGTCCATGGGCCCCTGTCCCCCTCTCCTCCCTGGGGTTGCTGGTACTATTTCTTCCATCCCGATCGCCCCATGCCGCTTCTCTGACAGACTCCCATTCACACCTCAGGCCCAGCTCTGCCGCCGTCCGGTTCAGGCACCACCCGGCCACCCCTTTCTCTCCTCTGCTGCTTCCGAGGCGGCCTACCGTGGCGGCTAAGAGCACAGCTGCCCAGGTTCGAATCCTGGCCCTGCGACTTACCTGCTTGGGCAAGTTGCTCAATTTCTTTGCTTTTCCCTCATGAGCTACAGTGGGGGGCATACCCTGCTGTGAAGCTCGTGGGATAAAAACCAGGAACTACAGGGGACCCGCCTAGAACAGGGCCCGGTATCCAGAAGGTGCTGTGTAGAAGGCAGAGCAGCTGGGACAGGCCTCCTTCATGGAAATTCTGACCTGTCTCCCCCACAAGGTCACGTGCTCCTGAGGCGCAGTGAGCACGTTCTGTGCTCTTCACGTCAGGAATGGGTGTCGAGTAAAGGAAAGGATTTACTGTAAGAAGGTCGGCGGGAGGGGTGCGGGCAGGGGTCTCACGTGGCCCTGAGAGGATGAGATCCAGGTTCGGGTGTGGGATGGCACTATGAGAGAATAAACAGGATGGCTCAAAACTTGAGCTCCCTGAGGCTGGGCAGGTGTCTCTGGGACAAAAGTAGTCGGGAGGAGCCCACCCTTTGTTTATTGCTGAAAAGTTTTTGGAAAGTCTCAGGTCACGGTGTCCCCAGATTGTGAGGAGAGGCCAGGCAGCCCAGCCAGGCCCAAGCCTTCCTTAGTGCCCCCACCACTGGGGACTGTAGGGAGGTGGGGGGCACCCACAGGTCAGCTAAGACACCTCATTGGCCCAGCAGACCTGGCCTTCCTGGAATATTGAGGAAGGGGAGAGGATCAGCCCTGTCTGTGGCACCCCCTCTGAGCTTCAGAGAAATTATCTTTCCCTCCCTCACCCCATCTCCCACCCACACAGCTCAACCCTCCCTGGACTTCTGAAACAGTGGAGCCAGACCTGAAATGGGCGCAGCCTTTATGCAGGACCGAGGACATGCCTAGTCCATTCAGCTAAGGAAGAGGCGCAGAGCCTCCGGTGAGGCTGGGCACGGGGGTGTGGGCCCAGCAGCACGTCTGGAGACGGCTTTGGCCCAGTCTAAACGGACTTCACTACCACCACCGCTCCAGGAACCGGGGTGCTCCTAGGGAAGGGGCCCTGGGGGTGACGCGTGGGCGGGTGCACCAGACCTGGAACCTGCGTGTGCCTATGCTTCCTGGTGTAGCCAGGACAGGGCAGGAGGTGCTGAGGGGCTATGTGTGGCTCCATTAGCCAAAGGCTCTGAGTGGGCGTGGGGGGACCCTCAGGGTGAGCTCCTACCTCCTCCAGTCCCATCTGGGTATGCTGATCTGTGGCTGGAAGACAGGGGACAGGCTCAGGTGATACGGTTTGAAAAACATCTCCAGCAAGGCTGATCACACCAAGCCCTGGGGCTGGAGTCTGTTCCTGGAACACACGGGAGCCCCCAGAAGCGGCCCCACAAGCTGGGGACCAGGGGCGCAGAATATGGTGGTGATCACCGGCAGCCAGGCTGTCCCTTGTCCTTCCTGGGGCCGTCTCCCCAGCTTCTTGGATCCTGCCTGGCCCTGCCCCCTGGGTCGCCCCTGAGCCCGGCAGGCGGGTGCGGCGGCCGTTGTGCAAGGGGTGAGCTCACCCACGGAGCCCGTCCCGGCCTGCGCTGGCCTGCCCATTGCAGTTAATCATTGTTCAAAGGCCCTGGCAGGCAAACAGGCTGCAGAGGAAGACGTGATGGGCAGGGCCACCCCCGCCAGGTCTCAGCAAAGCTCCTCCCGCAGGCCTGGGCTGGAGCCATTCCCCAGGACCCCACAGTGAGCATCCAAGGGTGGGCCTGAGACCACCTCCCCTAATTCTCCAGTAGGAACTCAGCAATCATGTCTGATCGCAGCAAAGGACGTCCCTTTGTCGATCTCCTTTTTGAGTCCGAGTGGCCTTGGAGCAGTGTGGTCACTGAGCTAGGAGGGCAGGTACCAACACTGAATGCCTTGGTTCGAACCACAGCGATGCCACTTACCAGCTCTGTGACTAGGCCAAGCATCATCAGCTCTTTGGGCCTGTTTCCTGGGCTCTGAAAAGATGGTGTTGTTGTTGATGATGATGCTTTCCTCAAAGGACAGTTGTGAGGATTAGGATCTACATAAAGCGCTTACTACGCCAGTAACGCAGAAAGCCCAGTGCCCAAACCGAGACTAAAACACTCATCACTGGGCACGGCTAATGCCCAAGGGGAGGCCAAGAGGCCACCAGGCGCTGGGCTGGGCTATTTGTGCACATTGTGTAATCGCCCCTCATGCGGGCCCTTGTGAGTTACGTACAACTGTCCCCACTTCCCAGACGAGGACAGCCACGCTTAGGGGAGTGAAGCGACTGCCCAAGGTCACTCGGTATAAGTGACAGAGCCGGGATGCAAGCCCCGGTCTGTCTGCCCCCAGATCCTGAGTTCTCTCCTCTACCCGCACTGCCAGGTTTGCAGATCAAAGATGCGAATCCAAACTTGCCAGGCAATTAACTTCTGCCCACACTCATTGACGTCCTCTGCGCGTGGGGGCGGGGGTGGGGACGGGGCGAGGGGATTCGGGACTGAGCTCTGCTGTGGGAAAGACAGAGATCAACAACAACCAGCCCCGGCCCTGTCCCCGTGCTCAGAGAACCCCAGATGCATGAGGCCAGAGCAAGCACCATGCACCTGCCCTGTAGAATCCCAGTGCTACTGTGGGCTGGGATAGGGCGGAACTCGGACCTTTTCCACTCGGCTGGTGGGAAAAGGGCCTGGAAGCAGCACACTGGTTTGGGGTTTGTTTTGTTTTGTTTTGTTACAGTATATGTTTATTTGTCATGGTTTGGGGAAGGGGACTATGGGGATGATGGGAGGCCTAGAGCCCCTTCTCCTCCCACCGGAAGCTTCCCCATGGCGCAACTCTTGGCCATGATGGCCTTGTGCCAGAGATCCCTGATAAATAGAAGAACACACGCCTCCAGGGGTGTCTCGGCCTCCTGCAGAGACTCTTCTGTCTGTTTCAGAGGTGCCCCTCGAGGGAGCTTGTCTTTGGGCCAGTGGGAGCATTTGGGAGGCCCCATGGGAGCCGGCAACCCGTGGGATTAGCAGCTAGGAAAACTCCGTGTCAGACATGTAATCTGAGACCTTGGGAAAGAAAGGACCATGAGGCCAACTAATGCAGCTCGGGGACCTCTTGGGGTGCGTGTGTGTGTGCGTGCATGTGTATGTGTGTGTGTGTGCACACGTGTGTTGGGGACTGGCTAGGGCACCAGTGCTTCTCCTCAGAATGGTGACGTTAGCAGAGTTCATCTCGTGACAGCTCTAGAAGGTTCTCTCTACATCCTCCCACCTCCCTTGATGCTGGCATTCTTCCCCTGCGATGCCCACCCCTTTTCCCACTCGAACACTCAGTGCTCTGTGCCTTCTCCACCTCTCTCCAGACAAATAGGCTTTCAGAATATGCTCTGATAAGCGCACTTTCCCTGAGCTGTTGAGGGCTGAAAAAAAGGTTTCCTGAGTGGCCCTCCCAGCTGCTCTCACTGACGGTCCCCCTGCCCCCTAGATGCATGGCCACCACTTATGACCAGGCAGCTCAGCCGGGGGCAGAAAGTGTGGTGCTGAGTAGCCAGGCCCCCTGGCTTTCTAGGACACGGAGGCAGCCTGTTCGTGCCTCCGTGTCCTAGAAGAAAGGACTGGAAATTGATGAAAGGAAGCCGAAAGCCAATCTTGGCCACCATGACGAATTCTAGCCACAGAGGCCAGACTCAGGCCCCAGAGGTGTCCTGGGTGTTTACTGCCTTGCCTTGGAGGCCCTGGGCACAAAAAGACCATTCCTGGCCGTGGTTGAGGCCACAGATGTGGGTGTTGGGAGACATGGGTGAGACCCCGGTGGACGGGAAGAAGTGTGAGACATAGTACTAGTGCCAGGGAGGTAAGGGATATTAGAAAGATATTAGAAAGATGCAGAAGGAAGGAAAAGGTCCAGTCTCCTCTGCCATCTAACCCCTTCACACACCACCAGCATTATCCTACTGATCTCAGTCAACGTGGCCATTCCCTGATTCTCAGGCTCTTAAGTAAACGTTGGTGTCCCCGAGGACTAGGTGGGGGTTCTGAGTCTTCAGGTGATGGGATGTTATAATGAAAGCAAATTTCAGACCAGATTCTGCGACAGTGACCTATTTTTAATAGCTAGGAGGTACAAAAACCATCATTGACCCTCTCCACTAAGCCTGGGGGCCTCCCCCCTTCTTTGTCCTTAGGTAGGCCGGCAAGCACGCGCACGAAAAGTTCAGTGCCCCAAAGATAAGCCTATGTGCTGGCAGCGGGAACAGCCCACCTTCCAGTTGGATCAGGAGACAGAAACTTCTATTGGAGTTGGGGGGCGGTTGGGGCTCAGAGAGAGACCCAGAACCAAACGGGAGCAGACCCAGAGCACTGGTCCATGGGGCTTGCTCAATGAAGGCATGGGTGTCTGTACCATTTTCTAGCCAAACACAGTTTTTGAATATCACTTACTTCACCAATGAGAAATTATCTAGAATACCTTTCATGCTAACTAATGACTTTTGGGGAGCGGATTTAGGTAATTGTGTTTGAAGCTCTTGCTAGCCACTCCCATAGTATGAATTCCTTTAAGTGTTAACTGATCATCCCTAGAGCGTAAATTACAGTGAACTCCTCCACAAACATACCATCCCTCCTGTTCATGGATTGGTGCTTTAAAGTAAATTACAGACGACAGCACTAGCCCAGGTCCTCCAGCCTCAGAACCACTGACACTTCGGGCTGAATAATGCTTTGTTGTGGGGGCCGTGCTGTGCATGGTAACACTCAGCAGCTTCCTTGGCCGGTACCCACGAGATGCAGCAGCATGCACCCCCACCCCACGTCGTGACAACTCAAGATGCCTCTAGATGTTGCCAGCTGTTCCTTGAGGGCAAAATCCCTCCTGGCAATTGAACTAGAGTGACCGTATTTATTGTCCAGTGAGATGCTTTCTTTTTAAACTTTTTTTTTTTTTTTAAAGAATTTTATTTGTTTGAGAGAGAGATAGAGAGAGAAAGAGCATGGGGGGGGTGTATGGGGGTAGGGGCAGAGGGAGAGGGAGAAGCAGACTCCTCGCTGAGCAGGAAGCCCAGAGACTCAAGGAGTTGTGTCGGGGCTCAAACCCAGGACCCTGGGATCAGGACCTGAGCTGAAGGCAGATGCTTAACCGACTGAGCCACCCAGGCATCCCTCTTTTTAAACTTTTTATAACAGACAATCTCAAACAAATACTGAAATAGAGAGAGTGGCTTGATGAACCCCCGTGTATCCACACCAGACCTTTGATGTGGACAATTATTAACTCAGCCAATCTCGTGTCATCTCTACTCCTGCCTACTCCCTGCTGCCATCCCACCCCTCAGATTATGTGGAAGCAAATCTCAGACAATCATCTATAAATATTGAAGTGCATATCTTTAAAAGATAAGAGCTCTCTCTTTTTTTTTAACATAACCGCAAAGCTCCTATCTTAAAAAATTAAAAATAATTCCATAATATCATAAAATATCCAGTAAACAAAACCAGGGTACTTTTGAGAGTTTAACAGGGAGTTAATGGGGATAACAGGCATAAATCGGGACTGTCCCAGAAAATCAGGACGGAGCCAGGCACACTGGAACATTCGGTTTCCCTAAATAGAACACTTCCAATGCACATGTCTAAAAAGTCACTCTCCGGGGTGCTTGGGTGGCTCAGTCGTTAATCATCTGCCTTCAGCTCAGGTCATGATCCCAGGGTCCTGGGATCGAGCCCCACATCGGGCTCCCTGCTCGGCGGGAAGTCTGCTTCTCCCTCTCCCCCTCCCCCTGCTTGTGCTCTCTTTCTCCCTATGTGTGTGTCAAATAAATAAATAAAATCTTAAAAAAAAAAAGTCACTCTCTTATTCAAAACCCTCCAAAGGCTCCCCAGTGCTGAAGCACAAAGTCCAAGACCCCCGTGATATGGTCCCACGTGCTCTGCCTTATCCTCCCACAGCTTGTCTGCGGCGGCTGCCGAGGTTCTAGCTGCTGACCGAACCTCCTGCGAAGGCCAAGCCCTGCTCCCCGCTGCCCAAAGGTCTTGCTGGCACAAGGGACAGGGGGCTGTGCGTGCGGGCAGCCACCAGGACTGACTGGGGTGTGGTTTCTTTGCGCACTTAAGTTCTAGCTGTCCCTTCCAGGCATTTGAATTTGAATGTGGCCAGAAGTAGGACGTTTGATATTTTCTGTAAAAAAGTGCTGGGCTAGAGGTGCCTGAATTGCTTTTTTTGTCTCTTTTTTTCCTTTCTTTTTAAAAACATACATATCCAGGGGCTGCTTTGCTCTCGTGGGGCTAAAAGGACTCCCTCCTGGATGCCAGGGCTCCTGTCCGTGCCCAGCCAGGCCCAGTGAAGGGGCTGTGGCCCTGCCGGGCGTGCAGAGAGAGCTGCTGAGACAGGTGGTGCCGTCCCTGCAATGCAGATGGACAGACAGACATGCAGAGTTCGCTTTGTTTGACCAGAGTCAGCCCTGCTGCTTTCTGGGAGGGGCTCCCAGTGACGGAGTCTTGTCCTCTCTGGCAGAATCTCTTTCCTCTCTGGCAAAGCGAGCTCCTGAGCCAGACTGGTGGAGTGTGACCCCATCTCCACGTGCCCCTACAAATCTCCTGAAGGTTGAGTTTGGGGGCTTCTGGCAGAATGCAACTCCGAAGAATGACAGCAAGCCTTACTGCTTGAGAGGAAATGAAAACATAACCAGAAAAGTCTTCCACATCCTTCAAGGACTTGATCCTCAGCTCTGGCTCACCCCACATGCCCAGGACAGGCCGGAGACCAGCCCTGTGGGTCCTGGCCACCCATCACCAAGATGCCTTCAAGATAGGCCTGGCCCTGGTGCTTCCAGAATCCCGTTTCTTGGCTTCACCCCGACTAGAAAGTCTCTCTCTGTCCCGATCCCCAGCCAGTGCCTGGCCCAGGCCTTGTGTTGACCCGTGGCCCAGGTCACATTTGCCTCGTCCTCCTGGTGGGCGCCCTTCTGAGCCCTTGGAGTCCTTTCCTGCAAACACACCTTTGTTCATTTATTCCCTAAACAAAGATTTATTGAGGACCCACTCTGTGCCGGGCCCAGAAGCAGGTGCTGGGACATGGGTAAGCAATATAGACCAACCTCCCTGGCCCGTGGGCTCACATTCAGGAGAGCACTGCACCCAGGCCTCCAAGACGAGTTTTCATACAGGTGTTGGGACTTCTTCTCTTCTCGGAAGCCCTGGGATTCTCATGAACATGATTCCCCTCTTCCCAAGGGACCAGGTTTACAGAACAAAGGGCTTGAAGACAGATGCCTGCCCTGGTCGGGCCACAATAGGTTGTGTTAACCCCTTACCCTGGGCAGAGGCTGTCTGCAGCCCCTATGATGACACAAGAGAGAGATCTGCCCTGTGGCTTTTGTCTGAGGAAAGGAGGCCCGTCCAAGGTGACTTGCTCTTTCTATTGGTGGGGACGGGAGTGCGTGCGCATGCTTGTGTGTGTGTGCATGTGTGTGCGTGCGTGCGTGTGTGGCAGGGGGGGATTTAGGCTTCCAGGAGCAGTCTGGTGAATTCTATGAGGATTTTATATGGCTTCTGAAAGGGTTCTATGAAGCTTCTACATGGGTTCCATTAGGATCTCCTAAGGGTTTTATGTTCATCCAGGAGAAGTCTATGTGGCTTCTATAAAGACTCTAAGAGATTTTAATGTGTCAAAGTGCTGACGCCTTGAAGGACGAGGTGGATGAGCAGGCCTTTGCTCTCAGCTGCCCCACTCGCCACCAATGGGCTTTCACCTCCCCTTCCCCTATAAACTGTAGCATTTTTCTTCTCCGCTGGGTTCCCTCTTTTGCTCTTTACACAACCAATTTAACGAGATGAATTTCAAAACGAATAAAAGGAAAACCCCAGAGCAAACAGCACATGGGGAGCTCAGCCAAGGACATCCTCTGACATCAAAGGCTCTGAGACCATTGAAGATGTTTTGAAACAAGCACACAGTGCCCTCCCCCCGGGGGGGCCGGTCGGGGATGGGGGTGTGGGGGGGAGGTGAGGGGGTGGGGGACTGGTGGCCAGCGTCTTCTGGATGGCAGACAGAATCCAAGTGCCTGCAGCCCCCAGCCAGCTCCCGTCCCCAGCGCTAGGTTTGTGTCCCTCGAAGCTCTCTGGGATGAGGGCAGGCGGGGGTGCTCCTGCCGGCCCCACCCCAGCTGGGCCACAGTCACCAGCTGCCGCATGCTGACACGTCCCTACAAGCCCCATTCTCTGCCCCTGGGTGATGGGGACTGCTGCAGATGGGCCTAGGGCCAGGTCAGGCCTGGGGCTGGGGCTAGGGCTGGGGCGTGAGGGGCAGGAGGAGCAGGAGAGAGGACCTGGGCCTGGGGGTGGGCCCTGCTCTGGGTCGCTGGTCCTTCATGGCCTCCTCCAAGACCCACTCCTCCGCATGTGGCTCAATTCCAGCAGGTTTGAGCACTGCTTTTCATTTCATCTGACTTCTTTCAGGGCCAGTGCTGGAGCAGAGTTTTCTGGGATGATGGAAATGTTCTGAGTCTGCACCATCCAGCACATAACCCCCGACCAAAGGTGGCCGTTGAGCGCTTGCAATGTGGCTTTTGTGCCTAAGGAATGGAATTTTATGTTTTGCTTGATTTTAATTAGTGTAAATACAAATTGTCAAGTGTGGCTAGTGGGCAACTGAATGGAGAGTGCAGTCCTCCCCCCTTTTTTTTAAAGATTTTATTTATTTATTTATTTTGACAGAGAGACACAGCGAGAGAGGGAACACAAGCAGGGGGAGTGGGAGAGGGAGAAGCAGGCTTCCCGCGGAGCAGGGAGCCCCAAGTGGGGCTTGATCCCAGGACCCTGGGACCATGTCCTGAGCCGAAGGCAGACGCCTAACGACTGAGCCACCCAGGTGCCCCCCCGTTTTTTAAAGATTTATTTATTTGAGAGCATGCATGCATGCACCAGTGGGGGAAGGGGCAGACGGAGAGAGTCCTCAAGCTGACTCCCCGCCAATCACAGAGCCCAAAGTAGGGCTCCATCCCACGACCCATGAGATCATGACTTGAGCCAAAACCAAGAGTCCCACACCCAGTGGACTGAGCCACCCAGGCGCCCCCCACATGGACAGTGCAGCTGGTGGGCAGGGCCTTGTTGGGTCCATTGCCGTTCTCCTTCTCACAGTGTCTTCCACGGGCCTATGATAGCCCCTCAACCAGGCCAAGGCTGACTCCCGTTCTGCCCTCCTGAGCCTCTCTGGGCTACTGTTGGGTCTGAGGACCAACTTCCCCATCTCTGATACCAGGAATAAAGTCACATTTCGGAGCATGTCCACGCCAGGCTTTGGAGACATTTCCTACCCTCAGCAGAAGGCCAGCAGGTATCCAGCATCTCCACCCCATTGTGATGCCACAGGGACCCCACAGAAGCCCTGCAAAACACCCTGTCAGAGACCTGTAATATTTCTGTAGGAACTCTGCAAGGGCCATACTCGGAATGGAGCATTTTCATGTATCCCTGGATACACCACCTGGAATGAGCTGACTTCTGTGCATCTGTGTGTCTCAGCCCTTCTGGTGGTCATTCAAGGCCAAGTTCAGTGTCGCTTTCCCAAACAAATGTGAGGTTTTACTCTCTTGCTCTTTCCAACTTCACTTGTCTGCTGCATATCCCTTTCTTAAAACTTCTGTCGGTGTCCCCTGTGGGATGAAAGTTCTCCGCTCCTGCCACCCTAGGGGCACAAATGAGGTCTTCCACCACTCCACAGCACGGCAGGACTTCCGGGCAGCACAGAGTCTCCCTGCCCCCACTGGGTGAGCCGTGCTCAGGAATAAGCGGCATCTGCTGGGCAATGCTGTGTTCTCTCCCCACAGGCCCAGGGGGCGTCTGTCCTGCCTGCTCGCACCTTTGTCACCTGCTCCTTCCACTTCTGCGGCCCATGCATCCCAAATTGGCAGAACCCTTGAAGCACCACCTCGGGGCTGGGCCACCTAGGCAGGTCCTCTCTCTTTCCAGTCTGCATCACGTTTTGTCACCCGGGCCTTTAAGGTAGTTAGCTGCTGATGTCGGGCTGTCATTAAGTTCTTTATTTCAGAAAAATAAAATGAGGGCGCCTGGGTGGCTCAGTTGGTTAAGCGTCTGCCTTCGGCTCAGGTCATGATCCCAGGGTCCTGGGATCGAGTCCCACATTGGGCTCCCGGCTCAGCGGGAAGCCTGCTTCTCCCTCTCCCACTCCCCCGCTTGTGTTCCTGCTCTCGCTGTCTCTGTCAAATAAATAAATAAAATCTTAAAAAAAAAAAAAAAAGAAAAGAAAAAGAAAATGAAACAAAACTCTTTTCAGTTTTTGTCTCTAATCCTTATGTCCACACAGCCTCAAAAACTAGCCCAGGGGACCAGATGAGGTCACATCCCTCCATGGCGCTGTGTTCTCCCCACCCCTTAGCCAAATACCTCTTGCCCCGGTGACTTCCCTTCTTCGGCACCATCGCCTCCCCAAATAAATGAAAGGGGAAAAGAAAACCTTTGGGCAAACCTACTCGCTGAAAAGGATACCCATAGGACTGCCAAAGAAACTGTCAGTCTCGTCCAGAGGGTCTGTTTAGGGGGGCCCTTCCCATTCATCCTGCATGTGTGGGGTCCCACTTCACTTCAACCCTAAGCACAGATCCCGGAACATGGCCAGAGTGGGACCTGTTGAAGGTCATGTGGTCAGTGCCAGGGGCAGTACCACAGTTTTCCACGTATCAAGCCTCCATGTCTTCTACTACTCACATGATTCTTGACGGCAAGGATGAGTGGGGGTTATTTATTACAATCCCCCAAAGGACTTTTCGACACCCCCTACCCCTGCAGGGTGGGATGTACACATTCCGCCTTCAGGCGTGATCAGCAGGAAAGGAGTTCCGGGACCCACCATACCACCCCTCGCTGTATCAAGGCCAAGAGGACCCTTGTTCAATGGTGTGGCTGCCCTGGGACCCTGGCCAGGCTGTTCCCAGGTATGAGGAGACTGGTGGCTGCTTTGAGGGGCTTCTGGGTTCTGGTTCTCTCCTTTCGGGCCCCCAGAGGCCATCCACATGAGGAGCAGGAAGGGGATTCCTCCTCTTCCTCCACGGGACGTCCTGGTTGACACAGCACCATAGCGCACCCGCAGAGCCAACCCCAGAGCGAGGGTGACCACAAGCGAGGCCTTCCCCGGGCCCCCAGGGTGGGTCCCAGCAGAGGCCTCCAGGCTGCTGGGCAGGTGCGGGGACAGGACTCTGCTCCTGGCTCTGGCTCTGTGCTGGAGGCATGTGGAGTTCAGAATCCATTAGCTTGATTTGGGGTCAGACTGTTCTGCACCCCAGAATTTACTGAGATATTCTCAAGCTCAGAGATTCCCTTTTTTTTTTTTTTAATGTTTTAAATTGAAGTACAGTTGATGCACGACATGCCATTAGTTTCAGGCGTACAACACAGTGATCTGACACCTCTGTGCGTGAAGCTGTGCTCACAATTAGTGTAGTCCGCATCCATCACCATCCAGCGCTGCTGTAATACCATTGGCTACATTCCCTGTGCTTACAGAGACTCCGGGCTGTGTCCAGTCTACCAAGAAGCCCATCAAAGGCATTCCTCATTTCTGTTTGTGGTTTTGATCTTTAGCATTTCTTTTGGTTCTTAGAATTCCCATATCTCTGTACATTGCCCATCTGTTCTTGCATCGTGTCTACTTTATTTATTAGCGTCATTAGCATCTTAATTATAGTTGTTTTAAATTGCTGGTCTGCTAATTCCAACATTCTAGCCATGTCTGTTCTGATGCTTGCTCTGTCTCTTCAAACTGTTTTGTTTTGTTTGCCTTTTAGTACGCCTTGTAACTTTTTCTTGCTGGCTGTACATGATGTATTGGATAAAAGCAATTGCTATAAGTAGGTCTCTAGTGATGTGGTTGTGAGGTATGGAGTGAAGGGAACGTTCTATGGTCCTGTGATTAAGTCTTGGTCTTTCAGTGAGCCTACGCCTCTGCGCTGTGAACTTCACAAGTGTTTCTCCATCTTTCCTCCCTGCTTAGGTGGGACAAGATGACTAGACTGGGTTGAGTTGGGTATTTCCCTTCCCCTAGGTCAGTAAGGCTCTGACAAAACCCCAGCGGGTTAGGCTCTGCTGAGCTAGTTTCCCCCAGGGTAGGGCTTGTCAAGAAGAACTTTCAAAATGGTTCCTTTCCCCTCTCCCTGCCGGAAGCAAGGGGATTTTTCTCTGCTTTTCACTGTGGTAACCTGGGAGCCCTTGGAGATAAAACTCACAAAAGTACCCCTCTCCCCAGGACTGGGTCCCCTGCAGTTCTCTCTCAGCCTTGTCCTCACTGAGCCTCCAGCCATCTGTCCATCACCGTTCCGTTTCCCTGACCAGCAGGCTCCCATGGAAGTTTCTGTCCCTGCCACCTGCAGCGCATTGCCCCATCACTCTCCCGGTTCTGGGGGCAGTGGTTTGTTCGGTGGCCCACTTCTCTGAAGGATCTAAGAAGAGGTGTTGAGTTTTCAGTTTGTCCGGCTTTTTACTTGTTAGGAGTAGCGACTTGTAGCTTTGTACATGCGGGAAAGAGGAAGTGCCCTCACAAGTTTATAGACACACATTTTTATATATGGACATTTTCCCCCTGAGAAAATTATCTATAGGTTTCATCAGACGCTCCAATAACTCTGAGTCCTTTGTCACTGAGCCAGGTGGTGGATAGAAGGAAGGTTTGCTTTGGGAGCCATGGCTTAGAGTTCTCACCTGATTCCAAATTACTGTGTGAACTGGACAAGCCACCTTATGCTAAGCTTCTCTCTAAAACAGGACAATAGCCCTTGTCTTGTGTGGTGAGTTAAAAACATGTTCACAGTCATGTCCACACATTTTTTGACATGCTTCCCATCCAAAGGCTGAATCTAATTGTCCTCCCTTCAATATCGGGCGGCTTTGATGACATGCTTCCAATGAAGAGAGGCAGAAATGATACTGTGCGGCCCCAGATTCTAAGTTAGAAAAGGGGATATGGTGTCTGCCCAGCTTTCTCTTGCCCAGGAGCCCCGAGTGCATGGAAAAAGCCTGGCTACCCAGCAGCTGCCCCGGAGAGAGGTGGGTGTGAGGAGTCCCAGCTGTTCCTGCCCCCAGCTGTTGGCTCTTCCCAGGCCAGACCCAGCATGTGAGTGGCCTCAGATGATGAGTGCACGCAGCCTTCCAGCTGATGCCAAGTGGAGCACAGACAAGCTGGCCGCACTGAGCCCTATTCACAAGGAAGTCAATGTGTTTGGGTGGTTAGTTAGGCAGCATTAGATGATAACCCAACACCCTGCCTATCTTTGAGGGACGTTGTAAGCACCACTTAGCACAATACCTTCCACATGGTAGGCACTCAATGAAGCTCAATACATGTGATCTGGAAACTGGGGTGGGTGTGAGCAACTGTTGGTCACGTGACAGGATAACCTGGTCACTCCTGCTGGGAGTTCTGTTTAGCTAAGTCACTCTGGGTTTTCCGGAGGTGCATAGTGTCCATCACTCCAGTCCAGCCAATCAACTGGTTCCTTGAAGGGGGGCATGTGTCCCCAGGCCAGAAATAGGCCCTGTGGGGTAAGTGTGGAGAGGGAGGGTGTTCTTTGTCCTGTTGGCGTTACTCACAGCAGGCTTCCCAGGAAAGGATGGGGAGAGTGAGGAAGGTCTGGGAGCGGTGGGCTGAGGCTGGGCTGGGGGGATGGTGGTCCCCGCAGGATCCACAGTCTGCCCTTCGGCCCTTTGGGGTCTATACCCTCACCCTGAGGCTGGGGCCTCCCCTCTGTACCTCCTAGACCAGCTCTGCATTCCGTTACCCTTGCTCCCCTGCAGATCTATCTGCTGCTCCTAATCACCACAACCAGGAAGGCACTGTATTTTATTTATGTTATAACCCAAGAACTTAGTACACAAGCTGGCAAGAGTGTGGTGTCCACTAAATGTGTGTTGAAGGGCTCTGGGCATCTTACCACATAGCCGGGGACCAAGGCACGAGCTGGCTATGAGATGAAACGGCTCCCCAAAGCTCACTGGGCTGGTGGCAGAAGGACCAGAGTGGGAGCCCTCTAGCCCCCCCACCCCCTGCCTTCCCAGTGCGGAGAGGAGACCCTGAAGGACAGCACTCTGATCTCAGGCCTAGTTTTGAGGTTCCTGCCTGCTCTGAGCCCTGCATTCCACGATCAGATCCCTTGGCAGTAACCTTCCCAGCACTGCCAGTCCTGTAGAATGGGGATCCCATGCCTGGGCTCCCCACCAGCTCCCCACTCACTGCTGGGACCTGTGTTGCCTGCTGGGCCGGTCTTCTGGATCCCCTGCTTGGTCACAGCTGTCTCCCTGCCTGTCTCATCCCACAAGCCACAGTCTGATATCAGTTCTGACTGCTGTTTTCCCAGAAAGGGGTTTGCCCAGACCCAGAACTCAGAATCCACCTGAAGAGCTACCGCAGAACAGGCGGAATCGTCTGGGGCACTGAACCACTGAACTGGCTGCCCCCCTCCCCTCCGCCAGCCTGCCCTTCCTAGTAGACCCAGAGCTTTACAGCAGGAAGGACTGTCCGCCAGGTTTCTGGACCCCCGGGCCCTGGCTGCTCCGTCTGCCTGCCTGCCCTGTGCCTGGATGTCTGCCTGAGCAGATGCGATTTAACTTGCTGCCGGAGAAATAGCTATAAACATTAACTATCAACATAAAAGCAGCCCGTCCGACCCAGGACCGGGCTGTCCGAGGAGCACCGAGCAGCTGGGTCGGTCTCCATGCGGAGGCTGTGACTCTCCCGCGTGCACATCTCTCTCCATCCCCCCCACCCCCACCCTGGTGTGCCCAGAGATTGTGAGGACCAGGGCCCTGGCTCTCTCTGGAGCACGGACTTGACAGTGCGGTGGGGAGGGGCTCACCTCAGGAGAACAGCTGCTGGGGGGCTCTCCTGGGTCCTCTGGGTCTTCCACTCCTGGCCCACCTCCTGCCTGGAACTACCACACAGCTTTCAGGAAGGGGGAGGGGCAGAGTTGGGGGGGACCTTATAAGCTGGGGAGGTTTTGCAGGTCACAAGTCCCAGGGTTCCTGCCTGCCCGCTTGCTCTCAGATGCTCCCAGAGCCTACTGCCCTCAGTTGGAAAGGTAACTCTCGCTCAGACGCAGGAGGCCAGGCAACATGAGCTGGGCAGGCCAGTGGGGCCCACTATACTCCCGTGTCCCCAAGTTGTAGGCTTTCTCTTTCTTCCCACGCTGCCCACAACCTCCTTGCTGGGACTCAGCAAACACCTTATCCCTGGCGCACACCAAGGCTGGGGTAGTAAATGGGCCATTGGACTCACGGTGAAGACAGATGGAGGCCCTGAGCATAATTTCACACCAGCTACGTGACAGTAGGTGGCCCGGCGTGGCAATGCGCGTGGCCTGTTGATCCGGGAGAACTGTAGTGGTGGGATCTGAAGCCAGACTCCCGCCCTCAGAGCATCTTTTGAGTGAGACCAGATGGACTGCAAGAGCTGACCACACAAGCCAGTGGTCGGGGACAAGGGGTCAGGGTCCTGCCAGAAGGGAGAGGAGCAAAGAGCCTGAGTGGCCACGCCAGGGGACAGAAGAGAGAAGCCCGAGCAGGTGGGGGCTTGCTCCCCTGCGATCTGCAAGAGGAGGGTGTTGTGAGAAGGAAGGGGTGAGTGGAATGGAGCAGAGGGCTACAGCAGACTCCCTTTCCAGCCAGGCCTCGTCCGGGGCTGGTAGACATCATCCAGACATGAGTGCCTGTGTTTGCTTCCGGGCTCTCTGGATGCGCCCAATGGACACGATAATAAGACTGTTAACAGCTGATGGCGGGGCTAGACCTGGGGGCTTGGCATACACGTCTGTGTGCGTGCGTGCGTGTACACACACACACACACACACACACACACACACACACCCTGTTGGGATTAGGCGTGCTGCAGACAGAGCCCTGAGCAGGGCCGGCAGTCATCACTGTGTACTTACTGTACCCCCACGGAGCCACCAAGGAAGAAGAAGATCTCTCTGCCCTGGGGAGCTTCAATCTGTCTGGGAAGGACACCCCCCCGCCCCCCCACCCCCACGCCCACGCCAGGCACCCAGAGGATAAGCAGTGCATGAGTAAGCCCGAAGCGGTAGCTGTGTCACCCTGGTCTGTGGTGTGAGTAATGGGGCTAAGCAATTCCATGGGACAAACAGAAGGCGCTCTGGGCTCAGGAATCTCTTTCTTCTTGGCCTGGTGTGAATCACAGCCACCATTTTCCAGACATGAGGATCCATGGAATTTTGAGGTCTTTCTCCCTAAAGATCGTGAGATTCTCCTGCTGTCTGGGGTGAATCGAGTTGAAATCCATCTTTCCTACAGTGTAAGTGGCAGGCAGCATCAGTCCCCAGGAGACCGGGAGAGTTGAAGCGGGGTCTGCGGTAGAGAACCGAAGCGCGGCAGGAGAGGGGGGATCCGTAGTTGCCACACCGTCCTCCCGCCCAGCTGCTGGGTTTAGCTGTGGGAATGACCAATGAGCTGGCCTGTCGTCCTGCAGACTGATGGCCTGGAACTCTTGGTTTAAAGTGTCCCCCACACCCTCAAAGAGCTGAGGCAGCAAATGGAAGTGATGAGGCATGTTTTGCTATAGTTGGTGCTCCGTGTGTGTGTGTGTTTGTGTGTGTGTGTGTGTGTGTGTGTGTGGTGGGGGGAATCGGATCTTGCTCAGCATGGCCAGGGAGGGTGGTGAAAGGACAAGTGACACATCCAGAGTTCCCTGTGCTTTGGGAGCACGTGGGCCAAGCCCATGCCCTTCTATGGACGGAAGAGTTTCCCTGGCTTGGCTCAGTGCAGACAGGGAAGGGGAGGAGGTGAGGGGAGGATGGGTCCAGCCCAACACTCATAAAACCTCTTTGTCTGAGTGTTTATGGGCCCAGGTTCCTGCGGTAAGCCTTTAAAGTCGTATAGGGAGACTCCTGTGTGTTCATCAGATCCTGGCTGTCTATAACATGCTGCCCCCAGCAACACCTCCCTCCCAGGCCACCTGGTCCCCTCCCTCGTCACAGCCACTGGGAGGTGGGGACGCAGGGGGCTGGAGAGTCTGTCCCAGGGTTGGGGGGACATGCGGGCCAGGGCTGCAGTGCTCAGGCTAGAGGCTGCTCCTGGGCGTAGGTTCTCCAGCCTCGCAAGGAGCCTCCCCATTCCCTCATCTTCTGCCCAACTACCCGGTGGAGGGAGCCTGGTGACATCCAGCTCTTCCTCATTCCAGGGAAAATGGGTGAAATGGGGTTGCCAGACAAAGCAAAGGTTGCTCAGTTAAATCTGAATTTCAGTTAAACAATGAGTAACTGTTTTTTTACTACAAGTATGTCCCAAACACTGCGTGTGATTTGCTTAAAAAAGTTATTCGTTGTTTATCTGGAATTCAAATTTAACTCCTTGTCGTCTGATTTTATTTGTGGAATCTAGGGGCAATTTGAACTTGAAGGGAACCATGGTTTTTGTCACAAGTTGTTGAGAGCGCTCCTTCTGTGTTCCAGGCAACGGGCTGAGACTTTGCATACATTATTTCATTTAAACCTCACCATTTCCCTGCAACCCAAATTTGAATGATTTACTTCCCACCTTTAAGATGTTTGCCATATCTTTTGCATACCACTTGTGTTATTCTTTTATTTTATTTTATTATGTTCAGTTAACCAGCATATAGTCCTTGTATTATTCTTTACTTAGTTCTTCTCTTTAGATCAGTTTCCTTTTTAAATTTTTATTTATTCATTTGTTTATTTGTTTATTTATTTATTTTTAAAGATTTTACTTATTTATTTGACACACACATAGGGAGAAAGAGAGAGAGCACAAGCAGGGGGAGTGGGAGAAGGAGAGGCAGGCTCCCCACTGAGCAGGGAGCCCGATGTGGGACTCGATCCCAGGACCCTGGGATCATGACCTGAGCTGAAGGCAGATGCTTAACTGACTGAGCCACCCAGGTGCCCTCAATTTCCTTTAAAAAAAAAAAATTTAAATCCACTTATTTTTAAAGCAAATTATATCCAGTAGCACTTGTTATAAATAGCTGCACAAGTAAATGCAATGTTATCATTATATTTTCTGCTGGATACTATTGCCTACGGAGAGATTGGAGGCAGAGGCATTCCAAGGTATTTTCACTACTGTTTGAGAGGTTCCAGGCTCACTGTGACTGAAACTGGTGATCTACACCCTTCTCACACCGTCTTTCTCGCTGGAAGAGCCCTCCTCCTCCGAGGGGAGTTAGACATGCTATACTTTTCCCAGCCTCCCTTCAGTCAGCATGGGATTATGGCCCAGCTCTGGCCCCTGAAAGCTGAGTGAAATCTACTGGGAGCTTCTGGGAGGGATTTACTTCTCTGTTTAAAAAATAAACAGGGCGCCTGGGTGGCTCAGTCAGTTAAGCGTCTGCCTTCGGCTCAGGTCATGATCCCAGAGTCCTGGGATCGAGTCTCAAATTGGGCTCCCTACTCAGTGGGGAGTCTTCTTCTCCCTCTGCCCCTCCCTGGTTCCTGCTTGTGTGCTCGCTCTCTCTCTTAAAAATAAATAAATACAATCTTTAAAAAAAAATTAAAAAAAACACAACACCCCAGAAACAACTTTAATGCCCATGAAAGAATGAATGGATAAAGAAATGTGGTCTATGCATACAATGGAATATTACACAGTCTTAAAAAAGGAAGGGAATCCTGTCATTGGCTACAACATGGGTGAATCTTAAAGGCATTATGCTAAGTGAGATAAGCTAGGTACAAAAAGACAAATACTGTGCGATTCCAGTTATATTTTTATGAAATATCTCAAGTAGTCATATTCTTAGAAACAGAAAGTAGAACAGGGGCTGGGAGTCGTTAATTCGGTATTGTGTTTCAGTTCTGCAAGATAAGAAAGCTCTAGAAAGTTGTTGTACAACAATGTGCATTCACTATTGTACTATACACCTAAGAATGGTTAAGATGATAAACTTTGTTATAGATCTTTTTACCACGATAAAAAAAAAATTTGGAATTAGATGGTGGTGGTGGTTGAACAATCTTGTGGCCCACTGAATAGTTTGTTTTGAAATGGTTATTTTATGTGAATTTCACTTCAGTAAAACATTGTGTGTGTGTGTGCCTTAAAATAAACAAACAAGGGGCGCCTGGGTGGTGCAGTTGGTTTAGCGTCTGACTCTTGGTTTTGGCTCAGGTCATGATCTCAGAGTCGTGGGACAGAGCTCTGCATCAGGCTCCATGATCAGCACGGAGTCTGCTTGAGATTCTCTCTCTTCCTCTCCTTCTGCCCCTCCCCCTGCTCGTGCTCTCTTTCTCTCTCTCAAATAAATAAATAAATCTTTAAAAACAAACAAATCACAACTTGAGCTACTCTTAATGTCTTTAAATAACATTGAAGTGTATGTCTTAAAGTATAAGGACATAAAGTACATGTCTCTACAGATATATACTAATCCTGGTGCAGGGGCAGCCATTTTGTAGCTGCAAAGGAACGTGCCGAAGGACCAAGCCAATGAGGAGATGAGGAAATATGAGGAGAACGTGGGCCTTTGATGACTTCATTGGGCTGTTGAACTTCTCTGGAATTGCCTTCCCCGGTAAGGTTACATGAGGTCATGCATTTTCCTCATTGTTTTATTTACTTTTAATTTGAGTGTTTGATTATTGCAGCAAAAGCATCCCAACTTAAACAAGTACCAGAGACTTTCTCCTTATGTAATCCGAAGAACTGGAGGAAAAAAAAAATGAAAAAGGAATCCATTTATCACCATGTAATTCATCATTATTTAAGGGTATATCCACATACTATGTAAAATAACCTATTATACCACCCAATATCTCCCGTAAAATAAGTGTTCTACAACTTGGGGCACTTTGTTGAATTACTATCTTTATTTTTTGGATGAGAAAATAGCAATGGTCACAAAGCTAAGGAGGTGAATAACCTTCATTTACTAAAGAAACCTTGAATTTGCATGGTGCGGTTGAAACTAGTATTTCAGGAGAGGAAGAGCAGGGCGGATTCTAGCCCTGAGTCTTCTTCGTTCCCTCTGAGGGACTCTCTGTCTGCTTCCCTCTAACACCTCCACACTGGCCCCCAGGATAGTTATTCTGTACTCCCTTGGATGCTCCTTTCCTCAGACTCCTGACTCAGCCAAGATGGGCTGCAACTCTTCCCAACACCATGATGAATCCTGAATGAGACAAACATGGACACAAAGAAGCCGAGTGTCACACACACTATTAAGCTCCTCCAGCGCACTTCTGATTCAGAGATGTAGACTCACAGCATTCTTGCTTTCCAGGCTCTCAGGCCATCCCTCCCCACACTCCGCCTCATATGGTGGGTACTTTAGAAGCCATTGACCAGGCCCCTCAATTCCAGCTGTAGGCCTGCCTTCCCATTGAGGGTATCACCCTATACCCTAGTGCTTGAGGGCTGGTCTCCTTCATCCCTGGACCCCTTTGCTGCCCCTTTGCAACCTAAGGATTCGGTTCTAATCAGTCTTCTCCATACTCACCTCTTGCCTTTCACCTTGTCTTCAAGGAATGGTCAGTCAGTGGCTTGGTCCCCATTATCAATGCCATGGTGTAATGATCCTTTAACCTTTTAATGATCATGGGATCCACTTACCAGGTTGGACTCTAGGACCTACGCACAGTAGGCTTTGGTCACAGAGATAGGTAGAAGCACAGGACTGGCCTGGGAGAGACAAGCTGTAAAGCAAATGGAACACAGCGGGGAGGGAAAGGTGGGGGAGGGGAGGCAGGGTGTGGGGTGCTGTAGTTAAGTCTTCTAGGAGCCACACTGAGAGAGAGGCCAAGTTAAGTAAAGCCACGATCTGGGTCCCCACTCAGCAAGTGAAAGAGAGACCCCTCAGCTCTGCTATCCTCCTCACCCTCCATTCCGGAGTCTTCCAGGCAGTTCCAGGCACTTAAGGGGCAGAGGACCTACATTTGGCCCTGGGCTTCCCTCTCTGAACTCCAGTGCCTCCCACAAAAAAGTTCCTGTGTGTATCTTATGGGAACATTTACATGGAAAGACTTTGTTCCTACACGACAGTGCCCAATTTGAAAATATATGTGAGAAAAGATCCTCTTTACAACGTAATGAAAACTCACAACATATTTAGGACTAGTCCTAAGAAAAAATGAGAGACTTATGTGGAGAAATCCATAAAACTTAATAACGGACATAAAAGAAGACTCAAATAAAAGGGGGCATATACTATATCTGGAAATCTCCATATTATGAAAATATCCACTGTAGAAATTATCTATAAATTCAGTCAATCCCAATAGCCATCTCCCTGGGATTTCTAGTTAAAACGGACAGTTTTATTATTATTCACATGGAAGAAAAGATGCAGAAAAGACTATTTTGAAAAAGAAGAACAGGGAAGGGGATATCCTGCCAGATATCAAAACACATTGTGAAGTTATAGAATTAAAAACAACATAACAATAAATAATTAGACTGATGGAATAGAACAGTGAGCACAGAAACAGACCCGTGAACATATAGGAACTTAGTATATGATAAAGTTGGTATAGCAAATGAGTGAAAAACTATTCAATTAAAAATGTTGAGAGAAATGAGTACAAAAAAATGAAAATCAAGTTTGCACCCTACTCCACGCCATTCATCAAAAAAAACCCTCTAGGGTACTTAAGAACAAAACATTTTTTAAAGATTACAAAAGAACAGAAAAAGTATAAGAGATTATTTTTATGGTTCTATGGTCAGGAAAGCTTGTGAAATGACTATGATTTTTTTTGTAGATAGAGACAAATTATTATAAAATTTATATGGAAATGTAAAGGAACTAGAATAGCTAAAACAATTTTACAAAAGAAAAATGAAGTGAGTGTTAGTCTACCCAATTTCCCAGGTGTTATAATGACAGCTGTGTGTTGTTGGTGTGAAGGACACAGATGGTGGGACAGAGCAGAGAACGTGGAAAAAGGACCACACAAATATGCCCAACTCAGTTTTGATAAAGGAGCAAAAGCAACACAATAGAGGAAGGGCAACCTTTGAAACGAAGGGTGCGGAACAATCGGACAATCCAAACGCAAAAAAAGTGAACCTCGATCTAGACCCCATAGCCTGTATAAAAATTAACTCAAAATGGATCATAAACTTAAATGTGAAACATAAAACTATAAAACTTTTAGAAAAACAAACGAACATAGGAGAAGAATCTTTGGAATTTGGGGCTAAGCAGAGTTCTTAGCCTTGACACCAAAAGCACTCTCCATAAAAGGAAATAGTGATAAATTGAGCTTAATCAAAATTTAAAACTTTTGCTTTGTGAAAGGCCCAGGAAAGAGGATAAAAAGATAAGCTGCCGGAGCCCCCCCCGGAGGGGGGGGCGCTCAGTTGGTTAAGCGGCTGCCTTCAGCTCAGGTCACGATCTCAAGGTCCTGGAATTGAGCCCTGGGTCTAGCTCCCTGTTCAGCAGGGCGTCTGCATCTCCTTCTTCCTCTGCCCCTCCCCGCCCCCGCTCATGCTCTCTCACTGCCTCTCTCAAATAAATAAAATCTTAAAAAAAAAAAGATAAGCTGCAGACTGAGGGGAAAATATTTGCAAAACACGTATCTCACAAAGGACTATCATCTAGAATACATAAAGACCTTTCAAAACTGAACACTAAAAAAACCAACCCATTAAATTAGAAAATGGGCAAAAGACATGAACTGGTATTTTACTGAAGAGAATATTCTTATGGTAAATGAACATATGAAAAAATCTTCAACATTCTGAGCCATAGGGAAATGCTAATTAAAAACCACAGGAGATAGCATCACACACCTATCAAAATAGCTAAAGGAAATATAGTGACAACCTCAACTTCTGACTGGGATGAGAAGAACTTGGATCACCTGTACTTTGCAGGTGGGGACGTAACATGGTCTAGCCACCGGGAAACAGTTTGGTAGTTTCTTAAAAAACTAAACATGTAACTTTGATTCGACCTAACACTTGTATTTTTGAACAATCTGCACACAAATGTTCCTAACAACTTTATATGGAATAGCCCCAAACTGGAAATGACCTGCCCAGATGTTCTTCAACAGATGAAGGGTAAGCAAAGTGGGTGCATCCACACCAAGGAGTAAATATGTCCCAGCAATAAGAAGGAGCAAACTATTGACACCCAAAACAACTCGAATGATTCTCCGGGGAATTATGCGGAGTGAAGAAAGCCAATTCCCAAAGGGGAATTAGAATACTGTGTGATTCCGTTCATAGAACATTCTTGAAATGACAAGATTGTAGAAATGGAGAACAGATTAGTGGTTGCCAGAGTTAAGGATAGGGCGGCAGTGGGGTGGGGTGTAGGAGAGCGAGAAGTCCATGTGGCTCTAAAGGGGGAACATGGGGGCTCTCTGTGCGGAGGGACTTGTTCTGTATCTGCCCCAGTGTCAATGTCTAGGTTTTGCAAGCTGTTACCACTGGGGGAGAGCGGGTAAGGGAGGCTTGAGCTCCTCTGTATTATTTCTTTCAACCACATGTGAATCTACAATATCTCAGGATAAAAAGGTGAATTAAAACAAATACAAAAGAGGGGCACCTGGCTGGCTCAGTTGGTGGAGGGTGCGATTCTTGATCTCGGGGTTGTGGGTTCGAGCCCCACGTTGGATGTAGGGATTACTTAAGAAAAAAATAAAAATATTTAAAAACAACAATGGCTACAAAAGAATTAGAGAAAAACATATTATTTTAATGGATTTGTGACGGGGAAAGCTTGTGAGACAAGATACTCCACACAGAAGCCATTGAGGAACGGATATCAGTAAATTCAACCGCATCAAAACACACCATCACGAAAACTGAAAGCCAGCAACCGACTGAGGGAAATACTTGCAACAGTTATAATATGCACACAGTTGATATACAAAAATGTAAGTATATTATAAATCAATATGAAAAAGTAAACAATACACAAGGAAACAGTGTAAAGGATATGAAAGGACAATTCACAGAAGGAGAAATCCAAATGGTAAAGAAACACAGGAAAGGGTGTAATATCTCAATAATAAAGGAAACGTAAATGAAAAGAATGAGAAGCCATTTTTTATTCTAACAGGCAAGCAAACTAGAAAGTAGGGCTGATAAAGATGTGGACTAGTCTCATATTTTGTTGGTGGGAATATAAATTAGTAGAATCACTTTGGAGGGCAATTGAAAGAATCTATTTAACTTTAAAATGCACTTACCTTATGATCCAGTAAATCTGTTTCCTGGTACATTCTTAGGGCAATTGTCCTGTGTACCCAAGGCAGCAGGTAAAGGGCTCTCTTGTAGCTTCCCTTCTCATGGTGAAAACTGGAAATGGCCTCAGGGTCCATCACTGGGGGGATGGTGACAGAAGTCACTATGGACTAGTGTCCGTACAGTGTATTGGAAGTAGTAAAAGCAAGTTGCTGAATAATACGTAGAGAATGGGAGATATCATTCAGGTAAACACACACACAGTTCCTGGAGGTAATTTGCATTTTAAGTGGATGACCACAAACCTCAAATGATCATGCCACACAGCCTGGTAATCCTAAAATGTTTCCCTAGTAAGTTTATTTTCTCTTTCTAAAATTATTATTTTGTATCTTCTCCCTCTTCACCTGTCCCACATCCCCTACCCACTTTACATCCAGCTGGTGACCTTGCTTAACACTTCCACCAAAAAAAATAAAAATTAAAAATAGAATTACCATATGATTCAGAAATCCCACTTCTTGGTAGATGTCCAAAAAAACTGACGGTAGGATCTTGAAGGGTTATTTGCCTGCGCATGTTCATAGCAGCATTATTCACAGCAGCCAAAAGGTGGAAACAACCTAAATATCAACACATGAATGTTTAAAAGAAAGGTGGTATATACATCTCATGAAATATTATTCGGCCTTAAAAAGGAAGGAAATTCTGACACATGCTACAATGTGGATGAATGAACTTTGAAAACATTCTGCCAAGTGTAATAAGCCAGACACAAAAGGACAAAGAGTGTATGATTTCACTTACATGAGGTACTTAGCATAAGCAAATCCATAGAAAGTAGAACAGAGCTTACCGGGGGCTGGGGAGAGGGAAGAATGGGAAGTTCCTGTTTAATGGGGACCGAGTTTCTGTTTGGAATGATTAAAAAGTGCTGGAAATGGATGATGGTGATGGATGCACAACATCATACAATGTACTTAATCCCACTGAACTGTAAAACTAAAAACGGTTAAAACGGTAAATGCTACATTTTGTATATATTTTCTCCCCTCATACCTACAAAAAGAGTGAGGGGATTTATTATTCATCTTTCTTCCTGGCAGCAGGACCCACCAGACTACTAGGGCAGGTTAAAAAAGTCTATCTTGTTTCCAGAGATACCCCCTCCTGCCGTCAGCACTAGCACAGAGGTGACAATGGGTAGCCGTGTTGGATGATGGGCATCTGTGTGCTCCGGGAGCACCAGCAGCTAGTACCCGCATGCTGATCCTGCACGCTCGGTGCTCTAACGAGTCCTGCCCATTTCCAGGAGGTCTGCAAGGTTTTGGAGCCACAGACGACCCAGCCTCCCGTGCCTGTCGGCACACCCCCAACCAAGATAGTCCCTGTGTGGATACCACCGACAGAACTTCTGCCAGCAAATAGGAAGCGGCAAATAAAAAAAAAAAAAAAATAGGAGGATCTGAGGGGAACTTGTTTGTAAATTGATGGCTTATTCCAGCCCGGTCTCTGGCCTCCACATGTCCAGGTTTTAAGCCTGCTCCGTGCAGCTGAGGTTTGCATCGGGATCTGCCAAGCAGACCCTGCAAACGAAACCATGCAAACGAAATGGCCTTTGGCTCCTCAGATTTTATACAACCTTCCAGACTCCCACAGCCCACATCTTCTGCCCGCCACCATGTGCTTTAGGAAATGCATGAGCCATAAATCAGATTAATCTCAGGAAGGTCCCCTCGCTTAATGGAACACATGTACTCCATCAAAGTGGCTACAAGGCGATGGGGTTTTGAGTGAACCTCATTTTCCCACTGATTGTCATTCTGAAATCAGGAATATGCTCTTCTGGAGAAAAATGATTGGTCGTTTAGGCATGATTTTTCTCAGCTTTATTGAGGTATAATTAACACATAAAGTTGTATATATTTAAAGTGTACAAGGTGATGATTTGATATAAATATACATTGTGAAATGATTTCCACAATCAAGTTAATTAACACATTCATCATCTCATGGTTACTTGTGTGTGTGTGTTTGTGTGTTAAGATCTATTCTTAACAAATTTTAAGTATATACCACAGTATTATTATCTATAGTCCCCAAGCTGTACATTAGGTCCCCAGAACTTATTCATCTTATAACTGAAAGTTTGTAGCTTTTGACCGAAATGTCGCCATTTCCCTCCACAGCCCCAGCCCTGACCACCACTACTCTACTTTCTGAGTCTGTGAGTTCTATGGTTTTTTTGTTTTTTCTTTAGAGTCCCCATATAAAGCGGACAGTATTTGTCTTTCTGTGTCTCACTTATTTCACTTAGCAAAATGTACTCCGCGTTTATCCATGTTGTTGCAAATGACAGGGTTTCCTATTTTTAATGGTTGCATGATATTTCATGATATACAATCACATTTTCTTTATCTACACCTCTGTCAATAGGCACTGAGGTTGTTTCCATAGCTTCGCTCTTGTGAATATTGCTTCAGTGAACAGTTCCTCTTTTTAGTAGCTGAATAATATTCCATTATGCATATAATAAAAATAAAAATATATTTGTTGCAATGCACATATAATGCTGGGAGTACAGATATCTCTTTGAGACAGTGATTTCATTTCCTTTGGATATAGACCATAAGTGGAATTGCTGGATCATATGGTAGTTCTATTTTTAATTTTTTGAGGAACTTCCATACCGTTTTCCGTAATAGCTATACCAATTTACATTCCCAAGATTCCTTTTTCCCACATCCTTGCCAACATTCTTTTTTTTTTTTTTTTTAATAATAGCCATCCTAACTGGTGTGAAACGAATTCTCCTTGTTGTTTTGATTTGCATTTCCCTGATGATTAGTGATGTTGAGCACCTTTTCATATACCTGTTGGCCATTTGTATATCTTCTTTGGAACAATATTTATTCGGGTCCTTTGCCCACTTTTAAATCAGATTATTGCCTTTTTAATCTGTTGATTTCTGATGCATTTTCTGTCAGTTCCTCTGAGAACTTTATTATGAAAATAGCAGCTCAGAAAGACTTGACCTCTCTAAGAATTGCTTGGCTATTTACACATCCATCACAGATTTATTAAATACCTACCACACAAATGTCACTAAGAATATCATGGTATCCTTGCCCTTATGGAGCTTATGGTCTTGTGGGAGAGTCAGACATTAGACAAATAATTATATATATATACACAGACATAAATACACATATAATAAAGAAAAAGGTCAGGAATCAGAGCACTTAATAAGAGGGTTATAACCCAGAGAAAACTGAACTGAGGAAGTAAGGTGTGAACTGAGGTCTGACAGATAATTAAGTAATTTTCTTTACAGATATTTATTGAATGCTGACTGTGGTCCAGGCACCATTCTAGGCTATGCGGATGCAGTGATGAGCCAGCCAGCCAAAGTCCCTGTCCTCATGGAGCTTCCCTCTAGTCACAGTTCATGAATGACGTTGGGGTCATGAGAAGGGCAGTCAGAGGGAGAGCAGGAACCAAGGGCCTGGGGCAGAAAGGAACATGGCACTCTCAAGGGACAGCTGTGTGCTGTTTGGCTGGGGCCCAGAAAGGGGGAGACAGCCACAAAAGAAGCTGGACTGGTAGACAGGGGCCCAGACCAGAGCCTTGGGACTTCGGATGCCAGTAATGCAACCATCAGAACACATCGGCCTTAATGGTCCCATTCCCAAGCGCCACCCACCGGCTTTACACCCATTGATGATGGTGGCTTGCTGGACTTGGCAATGGGCTGATTGCTTCAGACGTCATCCGACCAGCTGGGTTTTGCTTTCCCACGTGCATGTGAGGCAGATGGCAGCAGCCCCAGCACCCGGCCACCACAAGATGGACTTGCGGGACACCTGCACTCCCTAGAGTGTGTGTGTGTGTGTGGTGTGTGTGTGTGGTTCCTTTGAGGACATCTTTTACTTGCTTTTACAATGCTGCTTACCAACCTGCGACCATGAGCGAGTTACACAATCCCCCGGGCCTCAGATTCTCTGCTGTCCTACGGAAGATAGTAATACCTCCACTGTGGTGTCGGATGACACGTGGGAAAGCGGACATGCGTGTGGAACTGCCCAGCACAGTACCCGGGACTCCGGTCTCGGGAGACGGGCATCCCTAAAACTATCGCCTCTCATTTACCCGTATGCAGTTTGGAGTTTTGTTAAGTGAATTTCTGTGAAGCAAGTGCTGTCTGTTCTCAAATTACAGGTAACTGCTATTTTCCGGGGCAAGAGGTTCTTAGCAAAGCTTCCTCTTGCAGTGGTGCAGGACCGGCCGGCAGAGATGGTGGAGGGGGGACCTTCGAGCTCTAAGGGTGAGACTTCATCCCGTAACAAAGAAGCAGCGAGGACCAAACCCAGGCCTTTGTCTTCCCCCTTGCGCGGGGACCAAAGTCATGTGCGGGCATGTATGTGAGAGTGAGCCATGTGACCACGTCAGGGCTCTAAAGCTAGTGCCTCTGAACGCTGGTCTCAAAACAAAATAATTGCATACAGACATTCCTTTTGATCACATTCTAATACCGATTTACAACTCTGCTTCCTTGTAACCCCAAAGAAAGCCCTAATCATGGGGCGCATACCAAAAATGAGACTTTCGGCTGTGTAGGAGTGGGTGTCTGTAAGGATGTATTTGTGTAGGGGCAGTGAGTGGAGATTTACTAATGTTTGGTTCTCCTTCCCCAAATTAAGCTCTCCATGTGGCTAGTGGGATATTTTCATCTGAATGGCTCAGTTGAGCACTGGAGGCAGAAGACAATTTTTTTGTGGTTTGCTGGAGGCCAGGCAGTTTTTCCATTCTGTTCTTTTATTATGATCATGATTACTTCATTACCTACCCCTGATGGGGTTTCTTTGGGTCCCAGTCTGTTTTTAATAAGAAGCAGACTAAAAACAAAGTTTTGGTTGTGTTTGAAATCTTCAGCTCTTTTTCTGAAATAATAGGTTAAAGAATTCTATTTGTCTTCTGAGGTTCTGAGCTTGGCTCAGAAATGCTCTGACCCAAGTCCTTTGGGAACAGGGTGATGGCACTTACAATAGCACTATCAAATGCAGATTCTTGGGCTCTGTGTCCAACCACTGAAGCCGAAGCTCCAAGGGGAGGCCCAGGAAACCGCACTTTTACAAACATTGCAGGTGATTCTTGTACACATTAATGTTTGAGAACCGAGTAAAGGAAGAAAAACCCATCAGCAGTATTTTTCTTTTTTTTTTTTTAGCAATATTTCTAATTGTGATATAATCCAAATGCCATAAAATTCACCAATTTAAAGTGTACAATTCAGCGGTTTTTAGTGTATTCACAAGGTTGTGCAACCATCACTCTCTGATTTCAGAGCATTTCTAACGGTCCGCCTCCCCTGAAGAAACCTTGTACGTATTAGCAGCTAGTCCCAATTTCCCCCTCCCCCAGCCTCTGGCAACCACTAATCTCTTTTCTGTTTCTATGGATTTGCCTATCCTGGATATTTATTTTCTTTTCTTTTTTTTAAATCCTGGATATTTCATATAAACGATATAACTTACGGTTTTTGGGTTCGGCTTCTTTCACTGAGCATAGTATTTTCAAGATTTATCTATATTGTAGCATGTTAGAATTCATTCCTTTCTGTTGCTGAGTAATATTCCCTTACGTGGATGCATCACATTTTCTTTATCCATTCATCAATTGATTATTAATCAATATTTGCCAAGTACCATTTATGTGCAAGATGGTCTGTTGGGCTGCCCAGAGGATGGAAATGGGTTCTCTCCAAGAGTGCAGGGAATCAAGAATGAATGAATGAATGAATGAATGAACGGATGAACCAGAGGCCACACACACCAGAAAAGAAAGTTACTTGGAGAGGCAGCATGGTGCCCAGCCAGGTGGTGGGTGATGCTGCCCACGTTCAGGGCCCACAATGACGGATCACTCAGCCTTTACTGGAGGTTGGGTCTAGGCCCCGAAGTCCCAGAGATGAATCAGATGTGATCCACCCCACAGAGCTCACAGACTATGAAGGAGGCAAAACATGTACCCAAATTAGTATAATACAGGGTATCCATGGAGGGTGGGGCAGAGGGGTGAGGGGGGAGGCCCCTTTCAGCTCAGGGACTGGAAAAAATGAAGGGAGAGGTAGCCTTAGAAGTGAGCTTGGCAGCTTGGGTAGGACTTAAATGGGTGATTGACAGTGAGAGCAAGTTACTGAAAGGTCATAGAAATGTCTGACAGGAGCTCAGGGACAGAGTTCCAGGACACCTGTCTTACTTAGGTCTGTTGTCGTGAACCCTGGCTGCACATCAGAGTTGCCTGGGGGCTTAAAAAAAACTCCCAAGAGCCCTGCCCCTCAAGATTCTGTTTTAATGAAATTGCTTGAGGGTGACCCCAGGCAGTCATCTTTATTAAAACCTCCCCAAGGGATTCTAATGAGCAGCTAGAGTCGGGAACCACTGACTTGGATCCGAGGAGAGACTGTTGGACATTAGCTTGGAGCATTAGGTTGAGTGGACTGGAGACAGGTTGGTCACATCACCTATTGTCCAAACTGGGACACTTCTTTTGCATGAGAGGAGGTGTTGGTAATTATCATGCCAGGGCAGGGGCGCCTGGGTGGCTCAGTCAGTTAAGCGTCTGCCTTCGGCTCAGGTCATGATCCCAGGGGCCTGGGATCGAGCCCCATGTCAGGCTCCCTGCTCAGCTGGGAGCCTGCTTCTCCCTCTCCCTTGGCCTGCCGCTCCCCCTGCTTGCGCTCTCTCTCTCTATCAAATAAATAAATAAAATCTTAAAAAAAAAAATCATTCCAGGGCAGCAGGCATAAACCAGACCACCCCAGACAAACTGGACTGAATAGGTCACCTTAACCGCAGAAGACCCTGAACGTGGGCTGTGGGATTTGTGCTTCACCTCAACACAAGTGGGAGCCGTTGGAGGTTCTGGAGCAGAATACTGACACCTAATAAAACTGTGCTTTAAGAAGATTAAGGAAACAGCAGGCTTAGGCAGATTGGAGGAGAGAGGCTAGGGGCAGGAAGGCAGAGGAATCTGGGCAGGATTGACCTGGGACAGCGAGAAGGCAGATGGAGTGCTGGAATGAGAGGTGCACCCCCAAGACCACTCCAAGTACACCTGCCGTTTAAATAAAAGGTGCACTTGCTGGGCAGTCCTTGCTTCAAGACAAGTCCATTCGCTGAGTCATTGTCTCTTTCTTCTACACGAAGGTAAGAAGTGGGGGGTGGGCAGTCAGGCTCCCCCAGCGCCCGAGGCAGCGTCTCGTAGGGAGGTCCTCTGAGGACTCTTTGCACAGTTGCCTCTGCTCATTTGTGAACTGTGAGAACTCCAGGAAGTCAGCCTTGGCGCCCTGCCCCAGCCCTGCTATGTCCAGGCCACTCCCTTGAGAGTTTCTGCCCCTTAGGAAGACCCCAGTCCTTCTTTTCTCCAGCTTCCGGATCAATCCTTCTCTCTCCCTTTGTCTCCTGCCTCATCGTAGAGCTTTAGGTGAGATATACCCCTGCCCCACACAGCCCAAGGCCCCAGAACTGGGTGTGTTTGGCTGTGAACATGAGAGTTCACAGCCTCCCCTTCTCAGAGGCTGGCACCCCAGCAGGTGGCACTGAGTCAGGCCTTTGCCCTCCATGTCCCCTAATCCCCAAAGCAGAAAGTGGTGGCCCAGGAGCTGGAGTGGGAGAAGGAAGACGCAGAACCCCCTACCTCCCCACCACCAGGCTGTGCTCCCTAGCGGAATCCAGTGGGGCACAGAGGGGTGCCCTCATGCCGGATGCGTGGTCCACAGTGCAGGGTGGGAGGTTGGGAAGGGGAGAGGAAGTGGAGAGCAGAATGACCAGCTTCCAAGCACTCTACCTCTTCATTTCCCTCCTTTCCAGCCTGGGGAAAATATGTTGAATTATCTCAAATAATCTCAGAACATCAACACATAAATGCATACCAAACTGCTCCTGCCTTGCACTCACCCTTGTGGTGGCCAGGGAGGTCACTGGCGGCAGGGACAGTCCCAGCCCGGCTTCTAGCGTGTCCGGGAGTTGACAACAAGATGCCTCCCTGCGAGACAGCCGGGGACAAAGTGTGGCTGCCTCTGGCCTGGAAACCACATTCTCCCTGCCCTTGGACCCGAGGGGTAACCACAGCTGCACCTGGAGCCCAGGAGCGCAGCGGGTAGGCCAGCCCTGGGTTCCGTGGCCTGGAGGCTGGGGCCAGAGGGCAGCTCGGTTCCTCCCAGCAGGAGAGGAGGAGAGGAATTCCCGATGCGTCCGTGTGCAGCTCTGTGATAGAATCTTCAGTGCTGGAGGCTGGGACTTCAGTCTCTCAAGAAGTAAGTGGATGGTCTCCATGTCCTTATCTGGAGAATGGGCACACTGCAAATTTGCTGGTTCCAGGTAGTTTACC
>NC_138378.1:109545802-109644093 GCF_054177405.1 Leptonychotes weddellii
CTTAATTTCAGGGCGTCTATGTGCCTGGGCCCGAAGTGTGGCTGAGAGCAGAATCCGCCCTGGGCTCAGCTGTCTCTGCCATGGTCACGCTGTGTGTGGGAACACGGCTACATTCAGAGAGTGAGCTCTCGGCCTGACGCTGGGCACCTCTGAGGGCCCAGTGAAGGGCAGATCACAGCAGAGTGCAAGACAATTCTTCATAGAGACACCATAGTGCTGTTCCAGAAGCAACGGGAATCAGGACCTCTTGATTTTCCAGTGTGTCTCCGATTGCCATTTGCAGTCAGAATTACTCCTAGGACTGAGTATGCCCCCAAGTTCCTTGGGGAGTGGGTGTGGGATAGTGGGTGTGGGATGAGGTTTCCTGTTAATACGGGTAGATGGAGCTCAAGTGATTATTGAATAAATAGAAGTGACTGAATTTAAGCCCCAAACTAATGAAGTGTGTTTGCTTAGGAAAAAGTCCAGAAAGTTATACAACAAAAAGTCATTAGTCATTGCCTCTAGCTGGTCAGATATCAGGTGATACTATTCTTTTTTCTTTTAATTTATCTGTGTTTTCCATTTTTTTCCTATAGTACAAACTCATGTAATTACTTGAGTTATTAAAAAAACTTTTATTTTATTTTTTTAATTTTTATTTATTTATTTTTTAAAGATTTTATTTATTCATTTGACAGAGACACAGCGAGAGAGGGAACACAAGCAGGGGGAGAGGGAGAAGCAGGCTTCCTGCAGAGCAGGGAACCCGATGTGGGGCTCAATCCCAGGACCCTGAGATCATGCCTGAGCCGAAGGCAGACGCTTAACGACTGAGTCACCCAGGTGCCCCCTAAAAAACACTTTTATAGTGGCTCAAAAAAATAATTATTATCTACAGGTCCCAAGGAAAGGCTACATTATGTCTGCTCTCATCTATCTGTTCCAGGAGGTGGAGAAGAATACATCGTGTTTTGGAAAGATTTTTCTTTTCTTTTTTTTAAGATTTTATTTATTTATTTGAGAGAGAGAATGCACATGAGGTGGGGGGCAGCAGGGAGAGGCAGAGGAAGATAAGACCCTGAGATCATGACCTGAGCCAAAGGCAGATGCTTAACCGACTGAGCCACCCAAGTGCCCCTGGAAAAATTTTTCTTTTTAAAAATTTATTTAAATTTAATTAATATTAATTATTATTATTATTAATTATTTATTAATATTATTAGTTTCAGAGGTAGAGTGCAGTGATTCATCAGTCTTATATAACACCCAGGGCTCATTCCATCAAGTGCCCTCCTTAATGTCCTTCACCCAGTGACCCCATCCCCCCACCCTCTTCCCCTCCAGCAGCCCTCAGTTTGTTTCCTAGATTAAGAGTCTCTTATGGTTTGTCTCCCTCTCTGATTTCATCTTGTTTTATTTTTCCCTCCCTTCCCCTATGCTCCTCTGTTTTGTTGCTCAAATTCCACATATGAGTGAGATCATATTCACCCCAAAGATACAAATGTAGTGATCCAAAGGGGCACATGCACCCCCAATGTTTATAGCAGCAATGTCCACAATAGCCAAACTATAGAAAGAGCCCAGATGTCCAACGACAGATGAATGGATAAAGAAGAGATGGTATATTAGAAGAGATGGAAATATTTTTCTTAATCACAAATGGTTAAAATAGAGAAGTGAGGTGCCTACTCGTATGTGTTCAATTATCTGGAGAAAATCAATTAGCAGAATCAGCAGAGCAGAGCTTGACCCACAGCGATGAGGGAGACCGAGCCACGGGGGGCTAGTTAAAGGGGAGGAAGACAGAAGATGTGGATGGGGCCAGGTGTGGAGCATGATTTCCAAGTCTCTGAGGACGGCTATGGAGCAGAGGGAGCCAGGGTCCCTACTGCGCAGGACTTACAAGGGATGACGTGTCAGGCAAGCCATATACGGAAGCCTTTCCAGCACGTCTGTGAACGGGATGTCTTAGGAAATGCTGTAATGAAATGACTTCAAACTTCAACTGACAAAGATGTTTTGTCCGGATCTGATTACATCATCTCAAACATGACAGGAGAGTCAGTGAGGATGGGCAGTGAGGAAAGAAAAGGTAGGACAGCTAGTCCAGCCAAGAGGCTCCAAAGAGAGAAGACAATCAGGGCATGCATGCCACCAACAATCATGGGCAGCTTGGGGGGCTGGGCTCTCGCTGATGCGGGCATGTGGGGACAGTGCAGGTCCAGTTGGTATAGGTAGGGAAGAGGCAAGCGGAGGTCCAGCTCAGAACGAAGGGACCTGGGGGAAGGGAGGTGTGAAGCTCAAACACTGGCCCATATCATGCATTTGTGCAAATTAGGAGAAGGTGCCCCAAATGGGTGGATGCCTCCTTGCAGGAGGGGACATGGGTAAGTGTAATGTGGGCTGGATTTTATCCCTCCGTTGGCTCCTTCAGACAGCTGCCCTTGTTCGGTATACGGCCTGTGCATGTGTATCCGGAGGCCCCGGGCAGTCCCAGGACAGTAACGGATGGCTGTCCACGAATGACCTCAGCCAGCCCTGGGGATACAGGAGCAGGAGGTGGTACCCAAGTGAGGAGAGCAGTCCCATGTATGGCATGGTACAGAGCCCAGTTCTAAGGCCAGCAGTGAGCTGGAGTTCGAGTGAGGGAAACTGAGGCAGCATCCTATTTGTATGGACAGTGGCAAGGATGCAGGCAAATGGCTGGAGGGTGCGCCTGGAGGGTTTGCCTACCCATGCCTTCAGGACATATCTCTGGCCATGAGACCCCTCTGGAATGTCCCGCCTGCAGAAGTCCTGCCTGCTTTAGAGGGAAGGGATCCCAGCAAGGGCCAGCAGAGTGGGCTTGCGGGAGCATCCGTGAGCCCCACTGGGGACCAGGACTGGCAGGTACGGACCAGGTACCAGACCCACTGATGACCTTTGCTATTCTTTACGGCAGGAAGAAGAGCCAAACTTGAGCATGTGTCCGAATCATCTGAAAGACTTGCTGGGCCCACCCCTAGGTCTGGGGTGGAGCTGGAGGATTTGCATTTTGTATTTCTAACAAGTTCCCACATGCTGCTGATGTTGTTGGACCCTCGACCAGCGACCACACTCTGAAAAGCCCTGCTCCGTGAGCTGTTCTTACCTCCTGATGCACAAGGCATTCCCTGGGAGGTGGCAGACACCTGGTTCCTGTCTGCTTCTCCTTATCAGCTCTCGGTCCCTGGAGGGTCCCCTTACACTATCCCTGCAGGCCTTTGTGAGGTGCACTCAATCTCCTCTGCCTGGTAGGATTTTACACCTGTTCCCTCCTTCTACTCTCGAGTTTCTCTGAAACAGCTGATCTTTCTGAGGAAGGATTGGCCACTCCCAGCTTTGGGCAGTGGTCGGAGCTGGGGTGGTCCTTTGATCTCCTGCTGCTCCTGGCGCCTCTGTGCCCAAGGGGCAGCCACAGACCCCAGGGAATGTGGACCCCGGTTCTGGGCCCTCCTGGCAGGTGTAAGGACTAAGAGCTTAGTTACTGGCTGAGCAGTGATTCTTTCCCCTGACATCCCGCTGCAGCCCTAAATCAGCCCCGTTCAGTGGGAGAGCCAGGTTCGAAGCGCATCACAGCCTGTGATGCTGGAAGGAGCTCCTGCCCCTGCCAGGGCCCCAGGGCCCCCGGCGCTAAAGGGAAGCTGCCCCAGGTACTCCCAGAGACCCATCCCCGTTCTAGCATTTCTTGACTCCGAGGAGAAGATGGATCAGAGAAAAGAGAGGGTTTGCTGGCAAGGGGTGGGGTAAAGGTGATGTCAGCTGTGGTGAGCTGGGCCTGGGAAGGCAGTGTGAGTCACTGGTCATGACAAGGAGGGGCTGGGGAGCCAGGGAAGGCTTTAATGAGGAGTCATGTGGTCACGCCACTGGTGAGAAGGCTGAAGGCTGGGGTTGGCAGTGGGGCTGGGCGTCGGGGCCGGTTAGCCTCTGGCCCAGGGGGCTGGATCTTTAAGGCCATGCCGGAGCCCTGACCCGGGACTGTGTGGGCGACTTATGGGAGGCCTCTGCGTGGCCAGGCCCTCCTGGCAATTCTCACCGGCAAGGGGGCTGCCTGACCCTCTTTGCTCGACGCTCCAGTCCTGGGGTCACTTCACGAAGGTTCCTGTTCCTCTGCTGGTCTCTTAGTGCCTCAAAGGCAGGGACCAGGAGTCCCCCATTTTGCATTGTCCTGCACGGCTTAGCTCAGCCCAACGCAGGACACACTGTGGGGACCGACAGTCCAATTCAGTCCAAAGGCAACTGAGTTGGAGGCTGAGGGTCCGACGGGCCCTGCTCCCTCCCATCCTTCTTGCCCTTGACCCTTCTCTGCCCGTTGTGGCTTTTGCAGAGACCCCGGGTGCTTTGCTGTGCTGGCCACCACGTGGAGAGGGGCGGGCGCACCCAGGTGAGAGCGCCTTAGCCTCCCAGGCCCACAGACCAGGTGGAGACGCACCCATGCTCCCGCAGCTCCAAGGCCAGGCAGCCCGGGGGCCTGCAGCTTGTGCTTCCTGCCCAGAGGGCACCTGGCTCGTGGCTCCCCGACCTTCTTCACGGCTCCAGCTCTGCCACACACGCGTGCTCCTGAGGTCCCCTTTCTTTCCTGGCATCGGTTTCCTCCTCTGTAAGTTCGGAGCAGTTACTCTTGAGGGACCGGGTTCCCTGACACAGGGTGTGTGTGCTATACCAGTGGTCCTGTTGTTGTTTAGTGCAAATCGCCACGGCAGGCAGGAGAGGGCTTGCGTCCCTGGATTCCTGGGGCTGGGCCGAGCTGGGCCCAGAGCCCCGGGGAGATGTTTGGGGGTGCGCAGGCATCTTGGGCCCTTGAGAGAAAAGAAGGTACTGGGAGGGAACCCGAGGTGGGGGGCGTCTCTAAGTGGGTCATGGCTGGGGGAGGCAGTGCCCCCTTAGCAGGGGCTTCTGGACAGGTGGAGACTGGCTTGGGAGGTTATCTGAGGGCACAGGAAATATCTGGAATCTATGGGAATGGGAACTCAGGTCAAAGGGCACCTCAAATTAAAATTTAAAAAGCCCTCTGTATGAAGGGAATCAAAGGAGGTAAAGACATTTGCTCTTCCGGAGTCTCCTGCACCTAGCTGTTTGCAGTTAAAATTCTTGTGGGGGCAGACAATGGGCGCTGAGAATGGCTCTTGAGGCCCCGTGGGGCAGAGCTGCCCAGGGGATGAATGTGATTCTCATGTGCCCTCGAGGACACTCACCCCAGGTTTGACTGAGCAAGCTGATGCTGTGGGGGGATGGGGCGCTCTGGGCTGGGTGGGTTGGGGAGGGGGCCCTCTGTGTCCCCCCGCCCCCGCTCTAGGCTGGCTTCTCCTAGAATGAAACAGGATCCGGGATCCTGCTCCGGTCTGAGCCAGGGCAACTTGTTAGCTGGAGGCCCAGCTCCTTTAGATTTATGGTCTGGAGCCCCTCATCTGAGGGCCAAGGTCTTTTGATCTGAGCCCAGGGTTAGGGGCAGGGGATGCCTGGGTTTTAATTGGCATCAGTCCGGCTGATGCTGACCAAGACTCCGTTCCAGCCCCAGCTGCTATGGCGGATGCTGATTGGCCATGCAGGGGTCTGGGAGGAGGACAGGGGTTTGGTCCTGCTCTGGGACCTCAAGTGCAGAAAGACCAAGAGTGAGAATTAACAGCTCCTGAGGATCATCTTTCTGCAGCATCCCCCGGCCTTGACCCATCCCTGATCCTGACCTCTTTCACTCCCCCCTCTGACCTCACCCAGATCCAGTGTCACATCCTTCCTCGAGTGGTCGTCCTGTGCCTAGCCTGGAGCTGGGCACCGTGAGCCTACAAGGCCAGTTTAGCAGACAGGCAAGATACACACCCAGCTGGAACTAACAGACAAAATAATAGGCTGTGCTTTGAAGTCCTAGACTCCCTCAGTCCAGGGTGTCAATTTGCATGAGGGTTTTATTATGTGTTGTTCTTTTGTTTTCTGGCTGAAGGAGGAGGAGGGAGGTATATATATGGGGTACTTGGAGACAGAGAGACTTTAGGGAGAGGAGGGGGAGGAAGAAGAGTGGGGAGGGAATTCAGCTATTCCAAAACCTAGCTTAAAAGGCCGACTTTTCACATCTCTGTGCCCCATTAAATACTCTTTGGGCTTAAGTTAGATGGAGCTGGGCTTCTCTCCTGAACAAGGTGAGTAGCGAACAAACGAAGGAATGACAGTGTTGATGATCATGGACATTTTTTCTCAAGCATCGGTAGGGTGTCCCACTCCTGTCCCACACTGGGCCTTCGTGGGATGGGCAGTAGCTAGGACGAAGGTCCTGCACTCAAGAGTTGACCTTGGTTTCAAGGAGCCAACACTCCAAAGTGAAAGTTGCCAGAAGATGCTATCATTCTGGGCCAGAAAGGAAGAGAGAAGAGACCAGGGCCCACGTTGCCCTGCTGGCCTGGAGATGCCTCGGGAGCAGGTTGAGGAGAGAGATGCCATTGTGTCCCAGGCTGGTGACCCATGTCACCATGCTGGCTTTGGGGAGACACAATAGTATCTCACTCATGAAAGGCTAGCTCTTTATCACTCATGAAGGATGGATGAGGTTCTCTCAGGCAGAGCAAGGAGGAATGAGGGTATCAGAAAAGGGATCGAGGGTGGGGTTCAGGCAGAAAAGCGGGGCATACTTGCACTGAGGCCAGAGTCCATTTATCTGTAGGGCCTCTGTAAGGTCAATTGTTCTAGGATACCCTGCTATTGTGTTTCTTCAAGCCCTCCCTCATCTTTACTGGTCACCCAATCTCTTATTTCTGGGAAGTACTAGACACTTCCTCAGGGTTCTCTGGGTAGAGAAACTGTTCCTCATGTATATGGCCTAGACCCCATTTTCCACACTGAAAGAGCTCCTCCCCACCAGCTTCACTGAAGTATAGCTTACATATAGTAAAATTCACCCATTTTAAGCATATGGTTGGATACGTTCCACCAGATGGAAATCGCCATATACCTACCACGGAACAAGATATTGAGGATCTTTACCCAAAGATCATTTTGGGAGCTCCAGTTGCCTTGTCTAGAGTTCACGTACACAGAACCATACATGTAGCCTTTGGTGTTAGTCTCCCTCCATTTAGCTGTGAAACTTTTGGCTAAAGCTGTTGCCATGCACCTGTGTGGTTGAGCTACGTTACTGCTTTGTTCCTTTTATTACTGAGAGTCACTGTCCCTTCCCCAGCTGATGAATGTTTACTTTTCCCGTTTTTGGATATGATGGCTGAGGCGGCCCGAAGGCTGGGTGTCTGGCTGTCACACTAAGGGGCCCTCTTCACTCTCTCTCACCCTGCCCAAGTGGAGTGGGTGGGAGGGAGGCCAGAGCCTGACCCCGTGGCACCATGGGACCCTGGGAAAGGGAGGGCCCAGGAACCTGAGGGTCGGGGTGTTGAAGGGACTTCCTAATAATAACAACCACTAAGCGGGATCTAAAAGCCCACTCTCTGTGAGCCTCTCCAGTCCTCATTGAAACCATGCGGGGCTGGGGGGCTGTGGCCCCACTTGACAGCTTGAGCAAGCTTACTCATAAAGGCCAGGCACCTTGGAATCACAGAGCTATTGGCGGCCAGTTAGGATTCAGGCCTCCTTAGTCTGTGGGCCTCCAAAGCCTCTGCTTCCTCACGTTGTCTTCCTGAAGGAGGTGGGATTATCCTGGGAGTTTGGGAGGTAAAAGGCCATGAGACCAGCAGGGTCGGGAAGGCAGGTAGAGGTCTTCTGAGGTTGGTAAGGACCCTTCTCAGAATCCCATGTAACTGGTGGTAGGTAGGCTGTCTGCCTCCAGGGCCTGCAGAGGAGGGTGGGAAGCTCTCCTGTCTCCTGAGGGCCAGGGGAGTGTTCTCCCTGCCACCCTGGGGTGTTCGGGTGAGCTCTGAAGTGGGGTGGGGGGCAGCTTTGGAGGAACTGAGCACCACAGACCGGGGAGGGAAGGTCCCTGTTGCCCCAGACCCGGGCAGGTGTGGACCTTCCCGCTCTACCGCCAGGTTCCTGCCGTTCCCAGGGAGTCTTAGGAGCAAGGCCATTTCACGTGGGTCTGAGAGCCTCACCGGAGGCTTCCCTTGGGCAGAGTGGCTTCTGTTCACTCTCAGCGGCCTGGGAGCCCCTCCTGAAGGTCTCTGCTTGGCTTTTCATGCTGCTCCGTGGGGGCCGGAGGGACCGGAATGGGGCTGGAAGTTCAGAAAGCTGAGCTGTTCCGGCTCTGCCACTACCTGACTGTGACTGCTCCCTTCCCCTTTCTGGGCCTCAGTTTCCCCAACTGTAAAAGGAAGCAGTTTTAGAGACAGAGGACAAAGGTCCTGCTGCATCTGATTCTAGATCTTTGTGGAGTCGTCAGTGAGTCAAAGAGACTGAAAGCGAGAGTCCCCTCGAGGGAGGTGCAAGGTGCTGTCCCTCCCTCTCTGGACACTCTGGGCATCTCCTGGTGGAGCCTCTCTAAGGAAGCAGCTTTTCCAGGGCCCCTCTGAGAACACCCCCTTTGCTCTCTTGCCAGGGCTCCCTGGGGCTGCAGTGAAGACCTGCCCCCCTCCACAGAAAGCAGGTGGAGCGGGGAAAGATGGGGGGCGGAGAGAAGCAGAAGCAGAGCCACAGTGTGCCAGAGCAAGAGCCGTTCCCTCGAAACCAGGTCAGCCTCTTGCAGCTCCTATTATCCCAGCGAAACTGGGAGAACACACACCTCGGGCCATTTGCTCGGCGTCCTGGTTTTGTGATCAGGGTGCCTGAGCCGGGGAAAAAATGAGTTCATTCCTGCTGCCTCCGCCCCTCTGAAGGGCTGGCTCTGCGTGGCCCCCGCCGGCCCCTCGGGCCCCGCAGCCTGGCCCCGGGCACCCCATCCTAGGAAGGTGGGAGGAGGCCGGCCCCGCCTCAGCCCTCAGCCCAGGGGGCACGGCGCATGTGGAGAAGCTGCCAGCCTCCCATCCTGTTTGAGGGTTCTAGAGTGGGCTGCAGAGGCCGGCAGACATAGAGCCGCGCAGGACAGGGCTGGCCCCTCTCCCACGTCCCCCAGCCCCTGTCTCAGACCTCGGGCCATGCAAGGCACTTCTTTCACAGATGGGGCTGGAGTTAGAGACGGTATGGATGGTTCCTACCTCTCCTGCTTCTGGGATGTTCCTCTGGGAGTCCTTGAACACTTGTGCACCCTGGAAGGTGGCCTTCCCTTCCCCCCCTCTCCCCTCCCTACCAAACCTCCCTCTCCTGCTCTGGGCCCTGACTCCCTGTTGTTACACCAAAGACCCCAGCCTGAAGGATGGTGATGCCACAGAACAGATGGACTTCGGGGAAGAAGTGCCCACTTCCTGAAAGGTTTGTGCACATCTTGGTCCAGCAAGGCCTTTCAGTTGTCACTTAGGGCCATCCCCTGCCCGAACAGGCCACAGATGTTCCCGGAGCTCTGGCTGCCCTTGCCCCTAGGCCCCCTCTCGGGGACCAGCTCTGCCGGATGTCTCAGAGACTTGCCCTCAGACCCGAAATGCTCTGCGGCCTACAGAAAACCTTTCTACTGACCTGCCCCACGGCCTCCGTCAGCAGCTCCATGACTGCCCTCAGCCTCTGGTCCCTTGGTCAGGTGCTGGGAGAGGGTTTCTGGGCCCGAGGACATAGGTAGTGCGGTGTGCGGAGCAGGGTGAGTTGGAAGATGGTAGGACCAAGGCCATGGTCCTGGTTCCCAGGGGTAAGGGGTGGCCAGCGGAATGAAGGGCAGGCAGGGCAGCAGGCACACGGAGCAGCGAGGATGGTCTCGGGGGCGTGGTCCCAGGATAGGAGCTTGAAGCCAGGCAGGACCGAGGATGGGGAGCCCAGAGCCTGTGGGTGGCCCAGCTCCCTTCACTTCTGCTTTCCTGGCTTTGCCTTGGGCTCAAAAATAACCACCTCCACCCAGCAGCTCCGCTCTACCTGTCCAGTAGCCTTTGTCATGTCTGTGGCCTTCCCGTATCTTTTGCATATACTTCCTACGTCTGGAGAATTTTCCATGTTATGAGTCTGCCCAGTTACGGTAGAAGTCAGAACTTGCTCCTCTGCCTGCCGAGGGGCAGTTACTATGACCAGGATCTGCTGCTTACACATCCCTACGTGGGAGGGGTCCTCTGTGGGAAAGTGCGGTGGTGGGGGCATCTGGCCCTTCTGGGCAGCAGTGGCAATTTCTGGGGCCATGCCTAGAGTAGGGTTATGTGTGGTATGCTGGTGCCATTTTGTCTTCTCTAGGCAGTTCCTGCTCTGTGGCTTGGTGGTATTGTTCTTGGCTTCATGGCATCCAAGTCTGACTCTTTGATCTCCTGAGGGTTCCGTGAGCCTCATTATATCTTTTAATAACTTACTTTTCTGCATAATCTAGCTAGAGTAGATTGTGTTGTTTGCAACTCAGATCCCTGATTGGTTTACCTTTTCTCCCTACTAGGACTCTTAGAAAACTCACCCCAGAAGGGGACAGAGAAGGAATCCCAGCCAATACTAACAGTTATTAACCCTTTAAATTAGCTGGCGCTCATAAAGCATGTCCACATCCACCATCTTACTTGCTCCTGTGTGACCCATCTCTGAGTTGTTAGCGCACCTCCAAATTCTCAGAGATTATGGGATTACCCTTTCCTGTAATATTTAAATACATTGGCTTGAGTCCCTATCACAGATAAGGTTAAGACCTCAAGATGCTCCCCCCCCGCCCCCGCCCAGTGTCTTGGGGAAGTCTTGGAAACAATGAGGTTTATTCCGGTCTGCCTCCAGTGTTCTGCTTCTGCTTGAAGTCCTTACTGTCCTCCTCTCCTCCTTTTCTGCATGGCATCACCTCTGCCCAGACTCCCCTCTCCCTCTGGGCTCCCTCTGCTCCCCAAAGGACCACCACAACAAGGCTGAGACCACCAATACAGGCTGTGGAGCAGAATTTAATGAAATTTAGGAATAAGAAAAGGGAGATGACATCACATAACAGCATGGTAGACACACACAGAAAAGCACGTAAAACATCGATATATATTTTAACAAGTTATTTTATTTATTTTTTTAAAGACTTTATTTATTTATTTGACAGAGAGAGAGACACAGCGAGAGAGGGAACACAAGCAGGGGGAGCAGGAGAGGGAGAAGCAGGCTTCCCACTGAGCAGGGAGCCCGATGCGGGGCTCGATCCCAGGACCCTGGGATCATGACCTGAGCCGAAGGCAGACGTTTAACGACTGAGCCATCCAGGCGCCCCTTAACAAGTTATTTTAAAGTGAACACCTGTATAACCATCACCCAAGTCAAGACATAAGACATTGCCTCCAGAAGCCTCCCATGTGTCCCTTGTATTCTATGTATTGTAAAATATATTGTACATTCAGAAGAGTGTGTTGAACGGATAGATGCAATCTGAAGAACAATCATGAGATGAGCACTTGTGTGTGTGTTACATGCGGTGTTACTAGTACCTTAGAATACTTTTGTGTGCCACTCCCCGATCGTATCACCCCCCCACCCCCAATCCTTTCGTTCGACTTTCTGTGTGTATACGTCCTCCCGGATAGTGGAGTGTTTAGTGGTTGTATCCATCAGCACTCCGGCAGGAAACAGCACACAAGCAGGGCAACCGGGGGAAAGATTAATGAAGAGACTGTCTACAAGGTGTGAGCAGAGTTAAGGGAAGCCAGGGCTGGTAACATTACTACTCTTAGACCTGAGGAGTCAAGAGGAAGAAGCAGTTCCCGGAACCTGGAGGGAGAGAACCCACGCTGGGGCCTTGAATAGATGGTGGAGCCACCTTCTGTGATGGGACCAGAAGGGGCCAGGGCCAATCTGCTTGGCCTCACTCTCCTTCTTCCACGTCCTGCCGCTACTTCCATTGGCCAGACCCAACTGGACACCAGTGACCTCAGCTCACAAAGGAGCCCAACCAGGTGACTGTAAAGGTCAGCTCCTGGGTTTGGAGTGGGGTGGAGAAGGGTGAAGAATGGATCTGGATTAGGTGAGGGAGAGGGGGGCAGATAGAGCCAGAATTGAGAACCAGAGTGGCAAACACAAAGCTGGCATCTAAGGGAAAGCCTGCTGGTGTTGGTTGAAGATAGAGAAGATAAGCTGAAAGAGTCCTTGGGGGCACTGTATGGCTTCTGAATCGCCAAGAGTTTACAAAAGCCCTTTCTGGAGACATTGCTGGAGAAGGCCACGAGTGAGCCAAGGGCATCTGGTAGGGCTGGGCTGTGGGCCACATACAGGACACCTGGCAGAAGAGTGAGCTGCTTTACACTTTTCCATTCATTATAAGCTCCCTACAGCCTACGTCCTGTTCTCGGGAGCAGGGTAAACCAGAAAGTCCTGTCCGGTGGCCACAGACCAGGACAGGAAGCCATGAGCTTCACCAGCACATGGTCAGGTCAAGTCCAGGGCAGAGCAGATCTGGGCCAGGCTCACCCAGGCCTCTGTCCTCAGGATGGCAAGACAGCCCAGTGCCAGTGGGCTTGCTGGTGGTGGGACAGACTCCCTGGGGGTGGCTCTCTGCCTCCTATCTGGGTGGGCTCTGCTGTGTCCTTTCTTTTTCCCTCAGTTTACTCTTAAGTCTGGGGGACATATTGTCCAGCAGTTTCCTGAAAACATATTGCCCAGGAGGGATTGTGATGTCACACATCTCAAACTGTCTTTATCCTCATACATTATTGGTCATTTGGCCTGATGGAGGGTTCTAGATTAGAGAAATTTCCTCTACCATCTCAGATATTCCTTCATTGTCTTCTTGTGTCCCCAGTACTACTGAGGAGACAATCAAAGCCGTTCGGATTCCTTGGCATGTGACCTGTTCTCCGTCACTCCCTAATGCTCAGAGAAGTGTGTCATGGCCCTGGGTGCGTGCAGGGTTGCACAGCTGTGCCTGGGGTGGGTCTGTTTTCACCTTTCCTCCAGGCTCTTCTCTCTGTGATTTCCCGCCAATATCGGATCTCCTGGGCCAATCCTCCAATAGCTGAAAGCTTTTCTCTCCTACTTTCCATTTCTGTGTCATCTTTTTTTCCTTCTGATTTCTAGGAGAATTCCTCAATTTTTCTTCCAGTTTTATCTTCCAAACCTCCTACTGCTGCTATCATGTTTTTAATTTCCAACAGTGTCTTGTTTTTGTTCTCAGAGCTTTAATTTTCTTAAGTCACTCTAGGGTGGGGCTGGCCAAACATTGTCTTTGCTGGGGAGAGATCTGGGTGTGCCATTTGTCGGGACAGCCCCAAACATCAGTACTAAGGTTTTCCTCTTGAGCAGGCCAGGCTTTCCAGAGAAGACTCTTCTAACCTCCTGCCCAGAGGGGAAAGCTGTATCTGCCAGCATTTCAGGGTGCTTGGAGCTGAGGGAGTGCTGGGGATAGGGTCACAATATGCACAGAATTCCCCAATTTCCCTGCCTTCTCTTCAGCACCCCCAAATTGTGCCTAATCCCCAGCAGGATGGGGAAGGGGATAAGGGTCCAGGCATCTGACTGTTCCTTAAACAATCTCCAACCCATCCTCCCTTGTAACTCCCTCTTTCCTCCTTCCACCTGCAGAGAGTCCCACTACCCCAGTTTCTGAGCCTTTTGAGCATCCCACTTGCGCCCCTCTGCCCACCCCCACTGGCTTTGGAAGAGCCTTTCTCTCTTGGTTAGGCCAGTTACTGCTCATCTGCTGGCTTCCCAGGTTGGCCTGTGGTTCTTTCCTCTTTGGTTTTCCTCATGCTTCCCCTCTTGCTGTTTCAGTGAGATCTGGGGGAAAAGTGACACTAGATGTGTATGTTTAAGCTGAAACTTTAACCTGAAACCCTCAAGTATTCGTCTTACACGAGCCCCCTGGGCACGTCCTGAGAGCAGGAACTCCTTGGCCCTCTCCTCCTCCTCCTCAGCTCCCCCAGTGCTGTTTGGATGTCCCCCTCTCCACCCACCCCTCTGAGCCCCCCTCCAAGGCCCTTATCCCACCACGAGGTCCAGGCCACACCCCAGATTCTTCTCAATGTCCTACTCCAAGCTGTCTGGCCCTCCCGCTGTCCTCCCCTCTTCATCCAGGCCGGATCCCTGTTGTCCGCTTAAAGCGGCCATCCGTGGGCTCTGCCGTCCCAGACCACGGAGCCCTCCCACACACCAGGCAGGTGCGTGGCGTAAGGCAGCAGGGCGCCCCTGGCCAGGTGGCCTCTTCAGAGGAGCCGTGGGTGTGGGCTTGGGCTGACGCTTCTGGGGTGCGGGGCCACAGCATCTCGGTGGGCCTGAGTCCGGCACAGCCGTGGTGGACACTGCCAGGCCCGTGTTCGGGTCCCACCTCAGCCTTGGCCTCAGCGGCTCTCTGCATTTTTTTCCTTGAAGGTTTCCTCTGATGCTACAAAAACTAGGCATCCCCTGCAAGTGAAGGGTGGCTGATGCACCCAGGGGCCACCCTCAACACACGGGCGGGGGGGCTGGTGAGGAGTTTATGGAGAGATGCCCAGACTCTCCTCCTCCACACAACCCCCCTGGAGCTGAGCCCCAGGTGCCCATGTGAGGAGCCAGCCCTCCCAAGCAACCCCTGCTTCTTCCTGGAGTCACAGTCCCAGTAAACTAGTTGAGCCCAAGTCTTGTCCTAGGCTCTGCTAATGGGCTATCCCAAACTAAGAGAGCTGTGAATGGGGATATGGCAAGTAGCCCTTTATGTTACTGTTCTTCCTAGGAACCTTCCCCTAGCTCCCAAATCCACATCCTGAGCCCCCCGCCCCCCCATCCTTTGCCTTCACCAGGGGTTCCTCCAGGTGCTAAGTTTGGCCAGCGCCCTCCTGCCAGCCCTACCCACTGCGGCTGGGCCGTCCTCCTCATTTCTCTTGAGAATGACAGCCACATCCTCCTGACTGGTCCCCTTCAGCTTCTCCGCCCCAACTGGGTCAAGTGGCTCTGTGAAACCCTCCAGATTTGGGGAGGTTTGTCACAGTAGAAAACCACCCTGGATTTTTATAATGCAAAAGTCTTTCTGCCCCCAAACACTTCCCACGGTCCAGCCATGGAATGGGGTTGGCTTGGAGTACTAACAGCTCTTGGGGTGTGGGGTGCAGGGGGGTGGGCATGGCCATGGAGGAAGCAGTTGTTTTTATTTCCAATCCTGGGGTGTCTGCTCCCTCCCCACCCCTTCTCTGTCAGAGACTGCTGTCCCCCATTCTGGCACAGATCCAAGCTCCAGGAGGGGCTCATGAGTTTTGAGACCTGTCCAGTGAGTCTACTCAGATTCATCTGGAACTTTGCCCCTAGGGAAGATGGATGGTCCATGATGGACAGTCAAGAAGAGAGACAGACTGACAAGGGAAAGACAAAAATGGAGAGACAGGGGGACATGGGAAGTGGGATAAGGGGAGGGGAGAGGAATAGGGGCGGTTTGGAGCCCAGGAGAGGGGCTCAAGTGGAGCCCTTGGGAAAAGAGTGAGGTACCTGTCCTCTGTGTGTAAGTAGGGGGAGTCAGGCTATGCTGGCGGGGGCTGAGGAGGGTCAGAGGAGGAAAGAACAAGGGTGGTCTCTGGCACAGCATGGGGCTGGGAGCTAGGACACCAGGGCTCTAGTACTGCTCTGCTGGAGGCTTATTGGGGGGCCTTGGGCAAGACCTTCCCCTCTCTGTGCCTCTGTGGAAAGAGGAGGCTCAGGGCACCTGGGTGGCTCAGTCGTTAAGCGTCTGCCTTCGGCTCAGGTAGATCCCAGGGTCCTGGGATCGAGCCCCACGTCAGGCTCCCTGCTCGGCGGGAAGTCTGCTTCTCCCTCTCCCACTCCCCCTGCTTGTGTTCCCTCTCTCGCTGTGTCTCTCTCTGTCAAATAAATAAATAAAATCTTAAAAAAAAAAAAAGAGGAGGCTGGGAAAGCTCCTCTTTCATTTAGTCTGCATCCCTGTCCATCCTTCTCTGCTCCTTCCTCTCCCCTTCCTGGAGATTGCCTCTTCCATGCAGCCTCCCTGATTTTTCTCACCTCTCTGGTGAGAGGGCTAATGTCCCTTCAGCTACAGCCGGGGCTCCTCTGGCAGCAGGACCTCAGCTGCTCACAGTGCACTCTGGGGTTCTGTGTTTAGGAGGTGGGCTCCCCCTGGGTCTGGGAGCACTGCTGAGATAAGGATGGCCTCCGCTTTCTTTCCACTTTCTTCATGGGGACTCGATAGCCCCATCTGAGGCCTGTACCAGGGAAGATGAAGAAGGCAGGAGCTGAAAGACCCTAGAAAGGGCATCTGCCCCCTGGAAATAAGGATGACAGGGCCTGGGGAACAGCAGGGCACCAGGGGGAAGCTTCTGGGCCAGGCCCCGGCTCAGATCTTGCCCAGGCAGACTTACAGACACTCCCAATGCCCTGTGGTCAGTGCCAGGATATGAAAAGTCTAGGGTAGAGTGGAAGCCCAGAGAAGGTGTGATTGGCCCAGCTGGGAGTGTGGGGTGACCACCAGGGAAAGTTAGGGAAATGTCCTGGGCTGAGCTGAGTCTTGAAGAATGCGTAGTTTTTGGTCAGGTGGAGGAAGGGATGGAAGGGGGTGGGTGTTCCAGGCAGGGCCTCTGCTGGCCCATATGGTACCTTTGTGTGAATTAGACAAAAGTGCCCCCTCGGGGCAGATGCAGCCCCATGCCTGCGCACACAGCATGGTCTGGATCTGAGCCCCAGAGTGAGCTTGCAGTCAGCCATTATTCTGCATGTCACCGTGCAGAGCGATCTCTGACTGGCAGAATGACTCCCGAAGATGTCCACGTCCTGATCCCCGGAGCCTGTGAATGAGCTGCTTCCCATGGTCAAGGGGACTATGCAGATGTAATTAAATTAAGGATCTCGAGATGGGGAGATGATCCTCGATTATCTGGGCCGGCCCTAAAGGCAATCAGAAGGGTTCTTATAAGAGGGAAACAGGAGTGTCAGCCTCAAAGAGAGAAGGTGTGACTCAGAAACGAGGTCAGGAAGAGAGAGACTGGAAGAGGTTACCCAGCTGGCTTTGAAAATGGAGGAAGGGGCTCTGAGCCAAGGGAGGAGGTGACATTTTGAAGCTGGAAAAGATCAGGAAATCGATTCCTTCCTAGAGCCTCCAGAAGGAGCTTCTTGATTTTAGCCCCTTAAAACCTGTTTTTGGACTTGCAACTTCTGGAACTGGAAGATAATCCGTCTGTGCTGTTTGGAGCCACCATGTTTGCGGGGGTTTGTGTCGTAGGAGCTCAGGTTTGAGCCATGGTGCTTTCAGAGAGCACCGTGTCTGGAGCCCAGCCTGGCTGAGAAGGGAGACAGGAGAGGTATTCCGGGATTACCAAGGGCCTCCTCAGTCCTAGAAGAGAAAGACAGCACAGAGGGCAGAGTCCTCTCCTGCCTCATCCTCTCGTTCCTTGCCTCGCCCACCCGTGGGGCCAAAGCTCCAAAGGGCCACTTGAGATAAGGAATAGCAAATGCTGGAGAATGTTCCTGAGGGTCCAGTTGGGAAACGGTTATTGGCCCCCTGTGTATGCCCAGCATGTGCACACCCATACGCACGCACACACGGACACCGGGAGGGGTTCTAGTCTGCCCATGGCCCGTCTCCTCATTTACCTTCTTCCTCACAGAGCCAAGGTGAGGCGGCTCACCCTCAGCAGTCACAGGTGCCCTAGGTGCGGCCCTGTGGGGACTATCTGATGCCAGGTGTCCCAAGGTGACTGTCCTTTGGGGCAACCAGGTCTCACAGATCTGAACCCTGGGCGGGGATGCTCAGGGGGTGCGGGAAACTGAAACCGATTTTTTGTTGACACCTGTGATCACTGCTTGGGTGAAAGTCTGGTCGCTTCATCTGAAGGATCAGGATGAATCATGAATCGGATTAATCACAAAGCCCTACCTGGGATGCTAGAGGGGCTCGGAGTGCCTCCCACTTCCTCACCTCGGCAGACATCTGGCTCTCTGTCTGGGCACCTTCCCCACTCCTGATCTGCCTGCTTCACCCCTCCTGAGTGCCCGGGTGGCACCCCATGAACATCCACGCCCCCAGGGGGCCCCTCCACCATCCAGCTCTCCCACCACCACGCACGGTCTCTCCTGGAGGCAGTGACAAACAAGCTCAAACCAAACTGATGTGAGCAAAAACGCTGCATGTTGGCCCCCTTCTCAGGCAGCCCAGGCCTGTGGTCCCAAGGCAGCTGCAAGCTGTTCTGGAGCACACCCTCCCTTGTCAAATTTTATATTTACGTTTATATTATGTATATATAATATTTGCATCATTAAATATTATTAAATTTTATTTATACTCTAAATATGAATTTCATAGACAAATATGAAATGTACATAGAACATTTGTATGTGAACTTTATATTTATAAGATAAGGAAAAAAGAGAATTTTAAAGGAAATGCTGTTCCCTTTCTTTCTCTTCCTCCTCTGCTGGCCTGGGTCTCTGGGCCATGGCAGAAGGGAGTTGCAGTAGGAGATTAGAAGAAAAGCTTCGTAAAGCTTAGTAGTGTGTCTTTAAGAACGAAATGTCAGATGGAGGACCATTAGAATTCTAAATGCACTTACCCTTGACCCAACAATTCCACTTCTATGAATGTCTCCTGTAAATATATGACACTTGTTCAAAACAACATAATCAGAGGGTTATTCAGTGTCGCATTATTTGAAGTAGTGAACAGTTCAAAAAAAGCATTAATTGCCGTTAATAGGTGATTGGTTAAACAAATTAGAGTATAGTCATACAATGGGATACTATGATAATGTGCTGTCACTAGCCGAGAATGAGGTATCTCTACACTGGTGTGAAATCTCTAAGATACGTTAAATAAATTAAAAAAAAAACCCTAATGCAGGATATTGTGCAACCATTTATACAAAGACTGCGTGTGATGCGATGTGTGTGCATGTGGACACTTGTGCATGCAGACTTAGATTTATAAAATATAGCATGTCTGGAAGGCACTAACTATGGGCAAGGATGTGCTCCTCTGGGGAGCCTCTTCGGGTAGCATTAGCATCGTTTGAACTTTGTACAGTTTGTTTGTATTTACCTATTCTAAAATAATAATAGTTGACTCTTCTAAGCAGTTCAAAATAATGAAAACATAAATAAAAATAAGTGAAGTGCTTAGAACAGAGCCTGGCATGCAATAATCCCTAGGGAATTTCATATGTTAGTCCGCCTCCCCCAAGGCTGACCCGGGTACTTCTCAGTGTCCCCACTGCATTGTGTACACACCTTCATCCTAGCCTTATATTAGTGTGTAATAACTGTGCATATCCACGCTTGTCCATCCAGCTGGACCAAACACGCCTCCAGGTCAAGCACAATACTTTTTCACCTTCTGTACCAAACAGACACTGGCAGATAGATTGTTGAGTGAATGAATGTATTAGAGGGGAAAACGAAGCCATAGGCCCTGCCCTCTAGAAGCTCAGGGTCCAGTGGTGGGAGAAGAGTCACACATGACACATTTCAGTTAATACAAGCCGCATATGGCAATGACCCTGTGAGCCTGGAGATCTGGAGGAAAGAGAAGGAAAGAGTCCCGAGCGCAGAGAAGTGACTGTAGTTGCAGAGACGGCGTTCAGGCCTGCAAAGACAGGAGTCAGCAAAGAGCTGGTCCAGGGCCGATGAAACATGGAGGCTGCAGCAGAAGCACTGGGTCTGAGGTGGTGGGACAATATCGGAGGGACCTAGTCCTGAGCAAGCCAGTGGGGCTCTGCTCAGTTGGCCCACTTCTCTGTCAGCCAGGCTGGGAGGGGGCTCAACCATCCTATCCCTCCACTACGGCCTTCCATCTCAGAGCCATGCAAGGGCATCTGAATGGTACCTGAGCTTCACCATCTGCTTCTCTGGGCTAGCACTCAGAAATGGAGCTGGGTGGCCAGCCAGTCCCCCGTCTTGGTCTCCAGCCGTGTGGGAACTGGGTGTTTTGTGATTTTTGGAAGTTCAGTCCTAGAGTCTGACAGCGTGTATGCATCCGTTTCTAGACTTGTCCTAAAAATTGGCCGACTTGCTTGGAATGGTTATCAATATGATAATTCACCTGGTCACTAACCAAGACCTGACTTAAACCTGTTAGGTGTTGGGGAGCAGTGAGGAAGGGGGCACAAGACTCAGGAATACCAGTCAATCTCCCCAAAGGGAGAATGTTCTTGTTAATCTGTCACTGCATAACAGACCACTCCAAAACTCAGTGGCTTTAGAACAACCACTATTTAATTCTCTCTCGTGGTTCTGTGGATTGACTGGGTTCAGCCAGCTGGTTCTTCTGCTGGTCTTGCTTCAGGGTGTCTCATGCAGGTGCATTCAGATCAAGGCTGGGGCCGAAGTCATCCGCAGGCTCAACAGCTGGACCTCTCTTCCTCTCCACGCGGGCTCTCCACATGGTCCCTTCAACAGGGTAGCCAGATGTCTTCCATGGTGACTCCAGGATCTTAAGAGAGAGGAAGTAGAAGTTGCTATTTCTCCTAAAGGCTAAGGCTGGAACCGGCACTGAATCACCTCTGCCACATTCCGTTGAATAGTGTGTGTCTCAGGCCAACCTGGATTCAGCGTGGAAGGGGGCCTACCTCATGGCCTGAGTGTGCGTCATCGGGGACCCTCATTGGAAACCAGCTTACACAGCCCTGCAGAGCCATGGTAGCTGAGGCACCAAGGAGGGACTCACGTGAGGGGTGGTCTGTGATGTCTGTGACGGATCCTCTCCCCTCCCACCCCATGCTGATCTCGGCTCTCTGGCATGGAAGAGCCGAGACCAGACAGATCTCCTTTATACAACCCCTTCCCTGCTCTAGCCACCCATCCTGCCTGTGCTCAGGGCCTTGACCCCACTGTCCTCTGAATGGGTGCCCCCTGACTGGCCCCTTTAACGCACAGGCTGAAAGAAGCCTCGAGTTTGGGAGTGAGTGTCCAGCCATTGTGGGGGAAGTTCCAGGCTCATATACCCAACTGCTTCCTGGGTTGTTCTACGCGATGTCCCAAAGGCACGTCAAACTCAGTGTCAAGAACTAATCCCCCACCTCCTGCTTCTGAGGGAAGCTTTAACCGGGAGCTCCGAGCTCACTTGCCCTTATAGAGGAGATGGCTCAAGGGACTTCAAGTTGACTCTATTATAGTAGAAAAGAAAAATCAAGTTCAATCAAGTCTGGAAGTGCTCTTGATCTAGAGTAAAATGTGGGTGATAATCGTGCCTGGCTCAAGATTATCTCCTGATAAACACACTGGATAAATTATGTGGAAGAGTTTAAAAGTGTAAAATGCTATAACGGAGGGAGGGACTGAAATTTAAGGAGGGGTATTTGACTTCCGTTGGTTTATCTGTCTAGTAGCCATTCCTCACTTCTGATAACAGGACCCCTCTTTCTTCCCCTTAAGAAACCTATTCCAGGTGGTTTGGATGGGGCTGGGCTGCTTGAGAAGTAGATACATGCTTCAGGCTTAGCCAGTCAGAGAACTCCAGATCTCTGACCATCAGGACTGGTTCAGAAATGGGCATGTGACCTCAGACAAGACCGATCAGAATCCTCCACGCTTTTTCTGCTGGAGTTCTTGGCAAAGATTTTTTCTATCCACTTAAATTGCTAAAATCAGTCTGGCTTCCCGCATGGGGAGACTCAAGTCAGGAAATACAGAAAGACATCATTCTAGCCTCTGGATCCAACACTGCCTGAAGCCAGAACAACTCTGACTTTTCAGTTCCATGAGTCAATCAATACATTATCTTTTTTGTAGCCTGATTCAGTGTGTCTAAAACCAAAAAACCAAAAACCCTCTTTCTATTCATTTTCACCATTCCATGACTGACTTAAAGACCTGACTCAAATTCTCTTTTTCCAAGAGGCCTGCTTGAGTAACCCCATCATGTAGTATACAGTGGTTCCGATTTCATTACCTTGTACTGCTTTGTCTGTAATATTATAAACGTTTTGGGGAGTGAGTGTTTCTGGAACCCATGGGGTCCTTCCAAGTAGCATGGGAGTTTCTGGAGGGCTGGAGTGTGCTGTGTGAGCTGTGGAGACCTGCATATGGGGTTCCCTGCCCGGGGTGTGGTGGGTGAGTGTGTGAGGACATAGGCACCCATGTGAGGCCATGAGGACAGGCGTGGGTGTGTGCGTGTGACCAGAGCAAAGGTGATGTGCATACCTGCGCGTGTGAGCACTGAACCAGAAAGACAGGTGGTGAGACTGGCTCGGGGACATGTTCCCTGCAGGGCTGGCAGGAGTGTCCCTGCTTCAGCCTCAAAGACCAGGCACGTGTGTGGCAGAGGAACCCAGAAGTGCCCTCCGCAGAGCGGCTGCAGTCTTGTGGTGTGGCCTTCGGCTGAGACTTCTTTGACCTCCACAGCTCAGCTTAGATTCTCCAGCCACAGAGGCCTCAGCCCTTTCATTTCTGTCTCCCCAGCAGCTAGTGCAGGTCCTGTCATGTTGTCAGAGCCCAGTGGGTCGTGTGGAAGGGGTCGATGAAGGAAGGAATGCTCTGCATCAGATGATGGCCTCCCCTCCTTCAAGCAGCCCAGGGAGGAAGTAACACCCCTTCTGCAGTCGGGCGGGTCAGTGGTCTGCAGGGGTGATCCTCTGACCCACTCCCTGTGTTCTCCTCTCCTCCTGCTTTGTATGGTCAGGTGTCCCTGCCCGAGACACGCTCCTCCACCTCCCCCGCCCTGCACAGCCGACCATCCGGTAGGTCTCAACTTAGACACAGCTTCCTTGGGAAGCCAGCCCCTGCACACGCTCACACACACTCCGGGTAGGTGCTTTTTCCAGGGGCTCCCCAACACTGGTCCTGGAATTTATGGAAGTGCTTACCACATTGCGTGATAAATGCTAGTTTGTCTCCATTGGGCCTCCATGTTTGAGTGCCTGGGGGCTGGGATTGTGTCAGATTCTGTTTTGGTTTTCTTTCCACTGCCTGGTCTCCATTTGTTCATTTATGCGACAGTGATTTATTGAGTACCCACTAATGTGCCAGGCACTGTTCTGGATGCAGGCGGTGTGGACATGAACGTGACAGAGAAGCTCCCTGCTCTCATGGAGCCTCCACCTTAGTTGGGTGGGGAGAGAGACAACCGACAAGCAAACAAATACTCAGATCAGAAACAGATCATTTCAATGAGGCTAAGTGCTGTAAAGGCAAGAAATCCTGGTTACACCACTGAGAGCCTCGAGAGCCTGGAGGAGTCAGAGAATGCCTCTTTCAGGAGCCGATGTTTGAGTGGAGACAGGCAGAAATCTGGGGGAGAATATCCTAAGCAGAGGGAAGAGTTGAAGTACTCCCCCGAGGTAGACACTATACCCTGCCCTCCAAGTTTGCACAGCAGGATGGAGGCTGATGTAGAGGAGGAGTGGGGAGAGCTGAGGTCAGAGAGGCAGGCTGGGGCCCTATTTTTATAGAATTGCAGGCCATGGCAAGGAATCCGGGTTTTATTCAAGTTACAATAGGGAAGTGCCATGGTCCTATTTAAAATCTTCCAAAATCATTCTGGCTGTTGTGGTAGGATGGATTGTAGGGGACAAGAGGAGGCCAACAGTCACATGGGGGGAGATGGGCAGTCATGGACATGGGGAAGAAAGGACGGACCAGGATACACTGAGTTGAATTTACAGGACTTGCCAATGAATCTCATGTGGCTTGGAAGAGAAAGTGGGGAACCCAGGAGGCCTGCTAGTCTTGAAAGACTGAGTGTGTGCGAGTGGCGGTTATGAAGATGGGACAGATCAGATTGGGGTGGGGACAGAAAGCAAAAGTTTTGTTTTGCCTGTGTCAATTTTGAAATGCCTGGTAGATATCCAAAAGAGATGACAAGTAGATATGAGCCTGTAGCTCAGTGGAGAGGTCAGAGTTGAAGACGCAAGTGTAGGAGGAATCAACATACAGATGGTTTTAAAGCCTTGATGAGATCATCTAGGTAGAGCATGTCTAGAGAATAGTAGAACAATGACCAGGCCCTAACACCTGACAACGTTTAGAGGTTGACGGAAACCAACAAAGGGGCCTGAGATGGTCAGAGAGAGAGAGACACAGGAGAAGAAAAATAGGGAGGTGGTTTTCCCCGAAACCAAGAGAAGAGAACATTTCAATGAGGAGACACAGGCAACCATTCTAGCAATGCTGATAGATCCAACAAGCTGGCAAAGAAGTGACGTGGGTTTCAACAATGTGAAGGTTGCTGGAGATCTTGACAAGGCAGTTTTAGTGGAGTGTTGGTAATGGAAGCCCATTGGGGGTGGGTATGGAGAGAATGGGGGTGAAGAAGTAAGAGCACCGGGTAGGGAGATCTTCCTAAAGGAATTTCACTGTGATGGAGAGCAAACCATTGGGGCAGAAGCTGCTGGGGGAGATGGGGCATCCAGGGGAAACTTTTTAAATTTCTTTTGTTTTTGTTTTGATTTTTGCTTTTAAAGAGATCGGAGCTCCTAGAGCATTTATGTATGCTGATGGGAAAAATCCTGTGGAGAGGGAAAATTATGCTGGAGAAGGGAAGATAAAAAGAGAATTTCACAAGCGAAGATCTTGAGGGAGCAAGAAAGATGGCATCCAGAGCTCAAGACCGAGCTGGCTTTAGAGAGGAATTGGGTTGAGTAGGTGGGTACAGATCCAAGTAGACTTATAGTTTTAGTGGTAGGAGAATGAAGCATTTCTATTTTCTCAATGTCATTTAGGACAAAGTGATCAGCTGAGGAATAAGTGGCCTTTGGGGACGAGAAGGTAGAGTGAAAATGCCAGAGACGTATAGGGAGAACGCCATGTTGGGTGCCCCTTTGAGAATTCTATCAGTTGGGTGCCATCACGCAGTGCATGTTTCTCTCCAGCCACATTCCGCCACATGGGTGCAGGCAGAGAGGAGGCAGAAAGTGAAAGCACATGGCCTTTGGACAACCCAGGGTTTGGGCCTGACCAAGAAGATGAAGTGTCTCAAATGTTCTCGTTGAACTTGGCCTCACCAACAGAGAAGTCTGTCCCATCCCTGCCAGCCCCCACTATGTTCAGAGCCAGGCCTCTGAACTGCTGGGGGAACTACCTGGGGGTGGGATAGAAGGATGAGATCACTGAATGGAATGCTCATTCCTGCTCACCCAACCCTCCTCACCCCCGCGCAGGCACAACATAGAGTAATCACTCCCATATGGTGGACCCAGGAACACAGAGATAGCACAGTGTAGGGCTGGGCCCTGGCCTCTGACAAACAGGCTGTCCTGGGACCCAGCCCAGCCACAAAGAGCTTCCCAGAGGAGTTTTATTGGGGTGCATGTGTGTGTCTCTCTCCTTCACTGTCAGGCACCCACTTGCCTCTGGAGAAAGGGCTCCTTCATCCCTCGGGTTAGTCATCCACCCCTGCACAAACAACGAGCCCTTTCCACAGCTTTCTCACCCACCCTGGGCCAGGGCCTAGCACAGTAGCTGACACAGAAAGATGTTTCATAAATTCTTATTGAACAAATGAATGAGTGGACACATCAAAGCAACCATCCACCCAAGGCAGGAAAACCCTTGCCTTTTGCCTGGCCAGATATTGAGCAGTCCCTCCCCCATCTCTTCCCTGCAGTGGAGCCAGGATGAACGAGACCGGCTCAGGCAGAGCAGGAAGGTCTCCAGGTTCAAAGGAAGCTCCCCCTGAGAGGGGAGGGCAGAGACAGTTCTCAGGGGCTGAGGAAAGAAAGAAAGCCTTTCCCTGCCGTGAGTCTGGTACAAAGGGGCCTGGTGTCAATTCAGTTCTGGACACCGTGCTGGGCATCAACTTGACTGCCTTCTCTCGTGACCTCCTGGTCATAACCCTTTGGTGGCCGGAGCAGCCTCTGGTCCACAGGCCCCGGCTCCACCAGCTGTAGTGAGGCTCTTGACCTCAGGCTGAGGGCCCTCGGAGAGAATGGCCACCTGCAGGGCCAAGAGGTCAGCCAGTCAGGGATCCCACCAAGAAGCAGTTGCCATTTCCAGCAGGGCTCCCAGTTCTGGTTTAAGCCGAAAGGATTGCTGAAGAAGACCAGCCCCCCGTGGGGACCAGGCCTGAGGGGAGATGGGCCCTCATGCCCATTCTCCTGCTCCTCTATCCATCTCACCTCTTCTTTGTCGCCAGGATACCCTGGTCCTCAATACCCTGGTCAGCTAGGTGAGAAATGGAAACCCCAGTTGGTGTTCTGGAAGAGTTCTGAGCCGTCAACCACAGGGAATACTTGCTGAGCACTCCTGGAGGGGTTGTCAATCTGGCTGGGAGCCAGGAGAGAGAATAAGGCCAAGTGGGTTGAGGGCCCAGACATGGTACAGGTGAGAGGTGCCCACACCTGGCCCCAGACTCCCTTGGAGGGGCTAACAGTGCCCTGCTGGGTGGGGGTGGGCCTCGGCTGCTAGGCTGCTAGTGGGAGACAGGCCCTGGGAGCCGGGGATGCTTGAGAGGGCTGATGGCCTGGCCAGGGCTGGGGAGAAAGGGGGAGGGCTGAGGGAGCAGCCAGGTCCAGGGAAATATCACCTGTGAGAAGACCTTAGAGGAGCTTCCAGGACAAGCAAGGAGGCCCCACGGGTGATACCTTCGCTAAGTGTATTCCTGTCCTGGGGTTGCCGGAACGACAACGTCCACAGACTGGGTGCTTGAACAACAGAAATTTATTTTCTCACAGCTTCCAGCCTCACAGGGAAGCTGGAAGTCCAAGATCAAGGTGTCAGCAGGTTGGTTTCTCCTGAGGCCTCTCTCCTGGGCTTGCAGACGGTCACCTTCTCCTTGTTCCTCACATGGTCTTTCCTGGTGTCTCTCTTCTTACAAGGGCACCAGCCACATTGGCTTAGGGCCCGCCTTAACCTTGCTCTCCTCCTTAAAGGCCCGCTCTCCACATACAGTCACAGTCTAAGGTACTGGAGGTCAGAGCGTCTACATATGAATTTGGGGGGACACGGTGACTATGGGAAGGCTATTCTGATTGTGACTGTGCGTGTCGTAGAACAAATAATTGGGCCCAAATAATAACATCAACAGTAGGAGCGGGAGCTCCTCCTCTGTGTGTGTGAGTGTGTGTGTGAGTGTGTGAGTGAGAGTGTGTGTGTGTGAGTGTGTGTCTCTGTGTGTGTCTGTGTGTGAGCGTGTGTGAGCGTGTGTGTGTCTGTGTGTGTGAGTGTGTGTCTGTGTGACTGTGTGTGTGCGTGTGAGTGTGTGAGTGTGTGTGCATGCATGCACACAGGCATAGCAGCCTGCTGTTTACCCAACAGGCCCACTTGCTCACCTGATTTGTCCCAGAGCCTTGGAGAAGGACAGCCATTACTGGCCCATTTTATGGATGAGCCGAAGGAAGTTGCCTGGGTCGCACAGCAGACAAGGGGCAGCCCTGGCACCTCTCCCCAGGCTGCTGTGGTGTCCTGGGTGCTCCTGGTCCACTGCCCCGCGCTCTCCAGCGAGGTCACAGGTGAAGGTCTCACACCATGCAGCTGGAGGAGCCCCCAGCAGGCACCTGCATGCTCTCTACCCTGCGATGAAGAAACGGAGGCGGCAAGCTGCTCCCTGGAGCTGAAGGGATTCACGAGGCCCGTAAGATTCCTGGCTGATGCACTCTCTTATCTCCTTGACTCACTTTGTTTTCAGGCTCTGACAAGCTTCTGATTTGCCCAGGGTCGGACAGGTCCTGGCACCCAGAGGCCAGGGCTTGTTTCCAGTCCCTCTAGACGCCCTGTGCTGGCTTCTGGAGACTTCCCCTGAGTGGGTCCCTCCAGGGTGGGCCATCCCGCCACAGCTCCACCCTGACAGCTTCTGTCCCTGCTCTCTGGGGTCTTTGTCCCTCCCATGCCTGAGAGCCCTGTACCCCGGGGCCTCAGCCTGGTCTCTCCATGTGGGTGTGAAGGGGCTCAGCTCACCAGGAGCCGCCCATGGAGGGATGATGGCTGTGGCCCACAAGGTCAGGTGGGAGAGGCAGCCAGGAGGCCACAATGCCCAGTCTCCAGGACACTAGCCGGTTTGTCATGGAAGCCAGAAGAAGCCTTTCCTTGAATTAGCCCTGCCTTGTCCCACCTAGTAGGGAAGCCTTGACCGGCTGAGGCCTTGCTTTGGTTTCCTATTGGAAAGCTTCATCTAGATACTTCCAGGGAGCTCAAGCTCTCCAGTGCCTTCCTCCATAGCCATGGCAGATGAAAGGCCAGAGGGCAGATCCTTCTCTGACCTGGCCATGGTAGTGAGGGGTCTGTGGGAGGAGCACTGTGGACCTGGAGGTCTGCTCACCTTTGATTGTCAGTGTCTTCCAGCCAAGCAAGCACTGAAGGGACCCAGAGGGTCCCCATCTGCAACTTAGGGTTTAACCACAGTGGCCTATGAGTGCATCCCCAACCCCCAGATGGCTTGCGCTACCTGGGATCTCTTCTAATCAGCCCCAGCATTAAGGCCCGGCCTCGCCAAGGCTAGCACATAGTAACCAACCACTGCCGGCCGGATGGTCCCCTAAAGATCCTCTCATTGACAGTGTGGAAATGGGGCCAGAGAACCCACTTGCTCAGGTCAGGTCCGTGACAAACTGGGTGCCACTAAGTTCGTCTTAATTGCTGCTGTACCCCAAGCTGACCACAGCGCCTGGAAGGTGGTGGACATTCAAGCATCCTTGTGGATGAATGGATTCAGGTCCCCAGGTAGTTCAAATCCCCTTCTCTGAGCCCCTCCCACCGGGGGGCATGGTCAAGGACTTGGTGCAGGTGCGAGGGGGACACCTCTCCATTTTCACCAGGAGCCCACAGGGGGTTGCCTGCACGGGAAGAGACTGCAGGTCTGACCAGGGCTGTTGCTGTGAGCGTGGGGCTTTTCAGGAAATAAAGAGGCATTGATTGTGTGAGACCTCTTGGCAGGTAATTGAGACAGGCTGATTCCCCTCAGACCAAACCCTGAGGTGCTCGGGGCTATGAGCTGGCATGGCGGTGAAAGGCGCTGACTGGGGCCTGGCCGGACTCCAGCAGGAGCGGCGTGGGAATGTGGCCTTTAGCCCCTGCTGGGCCCCATGTGAGGGAAGTTGGCCATGGCGGGGGTGGGGGGGGATCCATCAAGGGCCCAATACCAGGGCGGCCTCTGATGGACGCTTCTGCGCAAACCAGGCTTCCAAGGGCCCTGCGGCAGCTGCTTCTCCATGCCTTTTGTCCCCCTATGTGGGTTCCCAGGACCGCCTTTGGGTGGCTGAAGGGGCTCATGGGAACTCCCCCATTCCCATGAGTGGATGTGGCGGGGCTGATCATCATGTGCTGTCACCGCTCCTCCCAAGGACAGCATCTGGCCCACTTGAGGGAGGGGCGAGGGTGGCCAGGGGACCCTGGCTGCACCAGCCCGGTCCTTCCTTTCCTCCATGTTGTTGAAGAAGGTAGCCTTCTAAGCTCTGACACATCAGAGACTATCACGGGGGACAGGGGCTGGCGGAGGTGCGGGGAGGCGATCATGTCTAGGGGTTGTGAGTGGGTGCCTGGCAGGCAGCGGTGGCCGCAAATGGGCCTGTTCTGCCGGATCTTCTTGGTCTGGCCTGGCTGCCCCAGAGCCCGAGGCCAAGGCCACAGGAAACCTGCCTTTCCTGTCCAGCCTTCTCCGCCCCTATCAGGCTCCCTGGGTGAGGGCAGGGCAATCGCACCAGCTCTCCCACAAAGCTCTCTGGGGCTGGGTTCCCAACAAACAAGATCTCACCCTAGGGGGCCCACTTGCTTTTTCCTTCTTGTCTGCCTGGTTCAAAGGAAAGTGGTAGACAGCCTTGGGTTCACATTCTGGCTCTGGCTCTTCCTAACTGGGGCCGGAGGCAAAGCCGTTTATTTTCTTGAGCCTGATTTTCTCATCTGCAAAACCAAGTGGTGGTGTGAGGATACTTTGAGAAGGTATAGACAAAAACACCGGGCACCCTGGGGGCTGTTCTTGGTTGGTTGTTCCTCCCCCTGCCCCCCCAGGCCTCAGAGTCCTGAGCCTTGAGGGGTATCTCCCCCCCACCCCCCACCTCGCCGGCCTGTCTTGCTGGCTGCTCACCGCACCCTGAGTCAGGCCAGGCTCCTGAAGCCCTTGCTCTCGTCCCCTTGCGCCCCAAGCCAGCAGCCCCTGTGCCCTCCTTGGAGCCTGCTGGGCTAAGTCCCACCTCCCAGCCTCGTGCTGGCGTTGACCCTGCTGAACGGGGATGCCCGGCTCCCTGCCCTTTCCCTGGGCCCATCTTTCTTGCTCCTGCAGGCCCCTCTCCTCCTCCTGGCTGAGTCAAACCGCATCAGGGCACCCCCTGAGACGGCAGGTGCTCCGTGCTGGCCGCAGAGGTCTGTCCTGTGCACGCTAGCCAACCCCTGGGGCTTGTCAGGGAGCCCCGACCACGCCTGCGCGGAAACCTGGCCACACGGGGTCGTCGTGGAGCAGCTCCTCCGCACTCCCAACTGGTCTGGATCAACCCCACCGCGGTGTCCTGCCCTCCGAGGGGGTCAGGACAATCATGCCACACGGTCATGCCTCCCATCTGCTCGGCTCTGAGGGCTTCGTGCTCGAGATCGCCGATCCTCCCAACAACAGTCAGGTGAGTAATAGTATCTTCATTCGCAGAGGAAGAAACTGAGGCGCAGAGAGGTTAAGACACTTTCCTGAGGTCACACAGCTAGGAAGGGGCCCATCATGGACCTGACCCTAAAGTCCATGCACTTTCTGCTGAAGGGAGTACTTCCTGGCGGGGGAAGGAAAGAGGGAAGAGCTCTCTCAGGGGCAGTCACGGGGAGGGGCTTCTCCCCTGGGGTCTAGCTAAGCTGTCCAAAATTGACAGCAGCACCTCTAGCCTTCGAGATTCATCTTTAGGAGTCCCCTCGTCTTTGGGCCTTTAGTGTCTGAGGCAGACTTCCCCTTACAACCTCCCATGGTGGGGAGCCCCTCCTCTTACCCGCCAAAGCCCACCAGCCTGCCTGCCACTCTGCCTGTCACCCCTTGCCCCAGCCCCCTGGTTCTGGTTCTGTCCCGTGCAAAAGGGACTGAAGATGGGATGGGAAGCTCCCAAGTCAGGTCATTTTATGGGCGCAGGGGCTGCCTGCCAAGGCCCAGGATATGTTAGAAACACTTCGTGGAGTACTGCAAACAGACAGATCTAGACTCATGTAGTGGCTCCCACATTTATCAGCATGACACAGGGAGAAATGTATTTTGCCTTTCTGAGCCTCAGTTCTCTCACCTGTAAAATGGGTTTATTGTGAGGATTAAATAGTGAGGAGAGAAGAGGGCATTTGGTATTGTACTTGGCTCAGTAAGTGCCGTAGTTGTTATTAACCTTCCTCTAGATCTGGGTATTCTGGGTGAAGTCAGCCACCCAGCACTTTAGGAAACTTCTGGATTTCCTTGCTGCTCTGTACCGAGAGTTCACAGGTGGGGAGCTGAGATCAAGAGCAATTCACTAGATAGAGGAACCTCCTGTGGGATCAGAAGAGCCCACAGTGGGATGAGCATTGCAGGGGCAAGAGAGGCAAACCAGAGGCAGTGAAATCACAGTCAGGGGCAGCAACCTATCTCCTCCAGGGGCCTCCTCAGTCCCTCAGTTCACCTGCAGTCGCACTCCACGCCTCCAGTGAGCAGAATGGGCCCATAGGAACCTGAGCCTCGAGGATGTGATGAAGGCGTTCTATGCTCTGTGGTCTTTGTGGAAGGCCATTCCTGCCTCTCACTGCTCAGACCAGAAGGGGCAGGGTCCAGAGTAACACCAAGTCTGGGAGGGAGGAGGTGCCCAAGAGGGCCTTGGGTGCTAGGGTTAGGAGGAGGCTGTGCTTTATGCAGCAGGGATTGGGAGCTGAGGTGAGAGAGACCAGAAGGTAGCCAGCAGCTGGCTGGGTCAGGGAGCCGTGGGGAAATGGAAGGGGCCAGCTGGGGTAGGAGGTCTTTTCCCAATCCTGTAGCTTGTAGCTTAGGTGCCACCGTATAACAGGGCTGCCAGACTGGATCGTGGCTGGTTACCAAGCCCGCCTGGAGGCTGGACATAGGTCCCCTGAGAGCCAGGCCCCAGCACAATTGTGCTCTCCAGCAGGAAAGCTCTCAACTGGTTTGACTTGATTTCCAGAGCTCCCTGGCTAGGGGCTGGGACCTCAGAGAGGGGGGCTGGGGAAGGCAGAGCTTTTGTCGGCATAAAAAAAAAAGCTGGTAATGGGAAGATTTAAGATCTGTCTCCTGGTGGACAAAGTCAAGGGCCTGCAAGATTTCCAGCGAATGCACCCATCCCGGAGGGGGCCCGGCATTCCCACTCACATGCCCTGGCGGCTTTGCTGGTCACAGCATGGCTGCAAATTACATGTTATTAGAACAGTCCGGATGATGAAGTCACTGCAGCTCTAATCCTATTTATTTCAATGACAGCTTTGGCAGAGCAGTAAATCTTGCTGCCAATCCCGTCTCTTGTGGCCGGTTCCCCGAAGGAGCTACCGTCAGACGTGACTATAGGGAGGGGCCCTTGTCCGAGCCATAATTCACATTACCTTTTTCCTTCAAATACAAAATTCTTCCAGGAAAGCCTGCCATGAGGCACATTGTATTTTATAAAGATGGCCCCTGTGGCATATCCCATCTTGCACACTCCTCCCCACAGGTAGTGGTCTATGTCCCCTTTCCTTGAACTTGGATGGGATTTTGTGACTGCCTTGACAAGCAGAAGTCACCGCAGAAATCACTGTGTGACTTCCGCAGCTAGGTCAGGGAAATGCTATACACGTCCACCCTATTTTCTTGGAGCTCTTTCTCTTGGAATCCAGCAGTCATGCTGGGAGGAAGCCCAGGTCACCTGGAGAGGTCACACGTGGGAGTTCTGGCCGACAGATCCCACTAGGTCCCGGCTGACCACCAGCATCAGCCAGACCAGCTGTGTGAGTGAGGAGATTGTCCAGATGACCAACCCAGCCAGCATCTGACTGTAATTTCCAGAAGGACAGAATTTCCTCTCCTGAGCGAGAACCATCAGGCTGAGCCCAGCCTGTCCCCAGAACTGGGAAAAAGGATAATAAAATGATTGTACAGTTGACTTTGAACAACACAGGGGTTAGGGGCACTGACTCCCCCCCATGCAGTTGAAAATCCCTGTATTATGTTTTGACTCCCCCAAAGCTTAACTACTAATAGCCTACAGTTGACCAGAAGCCTTACTGATAACATAAAGAGTTGATTAACATATATTGTGTATGTTGTATATATTATATACTGCATTCTTATAATAAAGGAAGCTGGAGAAAAGGAAATGTTATTTATTAAGAAAATCATAAGGAAGAAAAGATACACGGACAGTACTGTACTACATTTATTGAAAAAAAATTTGTGTATAAGTGAACCCATGCAGTTCAAGCCCATGTTGTTCAAGGGTCAACCGTAGTTGTTTTAAGCCGCTAAGATTTGAGGTTATTGGCAGAGCAATAGGTCACCAGAACACTCACGAATGATGATAATGGACAACCTTTGCCTCTTAGGCTTCTCTGCTATGGAAAAATGTAAGTACACTCCTTCCTCCCAAGCTTTCCTTCTTAGGTTCTGGAACGTTGTAATATCTGGGTGATTCAATCTGTCAAAACAGAATTTGAGAGCAGGCATTCCAGTTTTCAGAAGCGGGAAGACTCCTCTCTTACTCACTTTCCCAAGGAAGTTATTCTCTCGGGCATTTTGACTGGGACAGGCAGTTACGATGTTCCGGAAAGATCATGACTCAAATGTCAGGTAGACCCAGTGTCTTAATTTGTTCAGGATGATATAACAAAATACCAGAGACTGGGTGGCTATAAACAACAAACACGTATTTCTCACAGTTCTGGAGGCTGGAAGTCCAAGGTCATGACGCAGGTAGATTTGGTGTCTGGTGAGAGCCCACCTTCTGGTTCATGGCCAGTGCCTCTGGCTAGCTCTCCAGGGTCTCTCGCACAGGGCACTAATCCCAATCATGTGGGCTCTGCTCTCTTGACCTAAGGAAGTACCCCCAAAGCCCCACCTCCTAATACCCTATACTGGGGGGGACGCAAACATTCAGGCCATAGCCCCCGGGTACAAATCCCAATTCTGCCACCTCCTGGCACTCTGTCCTCAAGTCGGTCACTTGACTTTGTTCTTCAGGAGTCTCAGCTGCAAAATGGGAAAGCTGATACCTATCTTACGGGATGGGTATGACAATGCGAGATTCTTTATAACTAGTCTTGTTCTAAAAAAGGATTTGAGACAGGTTATAGAGATGGTGTATGTAAATCGTCTTGCATTAGCAATAACAACTCATATTTGTCAAATGCTTACTAGGTGCCAGGCACAGTTTTAAGCACTTGGCACATATCAACATATTTGACAGTTACAACAACCCAGTGAGTGAAGTATTACTATCATGTGTATTTCACAGATGGGGAAACCAAGGCACAGAGAGATTAAGTAACTCTCCCAAGGCTACACAGTTAGTAGGTAGCAGAGCTGGAATTTGAACCCGGGAAGTTTGATCTTAGAGCCCTGTAGGCAATTCTGTCTCTTGGTAAATGGTTAACTCTGGGTTAGACGCGCCGCTGGCCTGAGTGTCCAGCACATTCCCTTCCCAGAGAACCAGTCTGAAGAGATCCAGGGCTTGAACCAGAGTGATACCAACGGTGGGTTGCCTCGTGCTGAGGTGTGCTAATGCGGGAGACCCAGTAGGGGTGAAAGTCACGCCCAGGGCCCCCCGGCTGCTGGGGGTGCAGTGACTACCAGAATGGAAAGAAACAGCTAGGCGGACATTTTGCAACATCGGGACAGTAACATCCATCTGGAGCCCTCGGGGGCTGAGTCACCCCCGAGAGGGGCGGTCATGGGGAAGTAGAGCAAGAACACTTGATGCTGAGACTCGCCCTTCTACTTCGGCCATGGGACCCTCCAGTGAGTCACCACCCACCCTCGTCTCCCAAGTGCTGAGGAACTGTGCACCCTCCAAATGAAAGGAGGTGCACAAAGGGCACCAGAGATGGAAGCTGCCACTTCATTTTCTAGCTAGCAGAGGATGCATTCTGTTAAGCTTCCTTAAAACAATTTTAACTGTTTTGTAGGGAAACGAACGTAAAACAGATAAGGTGCTTCCTTGACCTCTTAACCAGTCATTCGAACATCATTTAACTTGTCTTCGTGATTCAGGGTTAATCATTATGAGCATCATTTCCATATTGAGCTGCAAAGTGACACCAGGTTAGAAGGCACTGCCTTGCCTAGGTGTGGCTCTGTGCCCTGTGCCGGATGGCCCCAGGCTGCTGGGCTGGAGTCCTTGTGACAGCCCAGTGCCAGCTGTCACCTCCCAGTGCCGTCCGCATGTCAGCCCAGAGCAGTTTCACGATACTTCGATTTGTTCCTCCTAATCTGTTGTGAATTTACTAACCAGATGCCTGTGTGTGTTAGAAATGTTCATAAAAGCAGGGATTCCTGAGTATGAATCATGGATTCCAAAAGCTCCAGGTAGGGGAGGTGTTACCATAGCTGGTGACCTGTCAGTGACCCTCTTTTATTTCGTTATTTAGAGTCTTGGTTTTTACATAGAACTGTTTCTCTTCCTTCCTGCAACCGGTGTGTACTGTCATTCACAGTAACTTCAGGGCCGAGACTGCTCCTCCAGTCCAACGTCCCATACAATCTCTGGCCTCCTTAGGTCACACCTGACAAGCATTTTCTAAGTGCCCCTCTATGCCCAGTGCCTGGCCGGGCACTCGGTGCAGGGACTGCTAGGGCAGGCCAAGCCATGGGCCTGCCTTCCAGGGGCTCACGGTCTGACTCAGGAGGCAAGGTCAACACTGGGAGCAGTTAGGAGACACACAGGACGGCCAGAAGTAAGGTAGAGGCTGGCTGGTTGTGGCCCCATGTGGCCAGTATGTTAGTGCCCTGGGTCGTCGGGAAGGAAGGCCGCCAAGAGTTTCAGGGAAGGCTCTGGGGGGGACCTGCAGGACACACGCTGGACAGCTAATCCTGGGCAATGCTCAGGTTCCAAAGGAGGCTGGCAGGTAGGAGGTGTGGGCCTCCCAGGATCCCCTGAGAGAAATGAGGAGTGGCTAGTTTGGGAAGTGTGGTTGGAGCCCCTCAGGATTATTGCCTGATGAAGAAACTGTGGGCCTTCCTCCAAAAGATTTGGGGTTGGAACTGGGGTGGGAAGAACACCAGGAAGCAAACAGCAAGAGTGGATGGTGCAGACGGGAGGCCAGAGTCCAGGCTGGGAGAGCCCCAGTGTGGAGGAGGCATGGGAGGTTAGGAGGGGGCCAGATGGCCGTTGTGGAGGGGTGCCTGAGCTCCCCAGCATCCCTGGGAGTCTGCCCAGGCTGAGCTCAGACAGAGCTAGTTCAAGGCCCAAGGGAGCCTGCAGACCCTCGGGTTCTCCAGGTTCTGGCTGTGGTGCCGGGTCTCTCCGGCCTGTTGGAATCGGGGATTATCAACGTGAAATGGAGACAGCCTCATATGTGACCACCTGCAAGTTGGTTTCAGGCAATATTAACTGGGCACGCACAAAATCTCTCCCCCACACATCTCCTGCACGCACACATCAAAACAAAGTTTTCGAATTTACCGTGGCTGGGGAGCTCACCTGCACATGCGCAGGAGGGGCTGGGCGGCCATTGTTTCCCGCGCCTACACCAACCGAGCGGTTTGGTTCGAGGGCAGAGATGTCCCCGAAGTACGGTACCGAAGGTCCCAAGAAAGGCCCTGGAAGGGCTTCAGAGGTGCCTTGTGGGTCCCCTGACATCGTTGGCGCTCAGATGATCGGTGCATGATCCGCGCCCATCCTGAGAGGGGCCCTGCCCCAACATGCCCGGCTCCCAGCACCCCCCTCCCCCCCGCCCCGTGCTCTGAGGGCCCCGGAGGCAGCGGGCGAGCGTGCAGGAGCGGGGTCCTAGGAGGGATTGCGGCCCTCGCTCGGGAGACCTCAGCGGTGGAGCAGGGGCGACTGTGCCGACGTCGCAGCCCGCACACCCTTCACCTTTGTCCTGAATCCTCTGGGTAGACTGTTGCACCTCTACTCTGTGCAGATGAGGCTACCCAGGCCCAGAATAGTGCAGGGTCACAGCGGCAAAGTACCGACTCACTGCTGCTTTCAGGCCCGCTATGACCCAGGAAGGCCACCAGCATGGGATGGCGGGACGCGCATCGCCATAGCTTGGAAATATACAGAGGCTCCTGCGTTCCACGAGGCGACAAGATAGAAGGGCCTCCGGTCATCCCACGCGTCCCCAGCCGGGCGCCACCCAGGGAGAGCCGCGCCGCAGGGTCTCTGCCTGCGCCAGGTGCCCTGCTCGCCCCGCCGGCCCTTCCCAGGGAGGCGCCCCGGGGCGGGAAGCGCCGAGGACTCGGCGGACACGGGAGCGGGAGCGCAGCCGGCCGGGCACCTACCCCCCCCGCGCGGCCGGAGCGGGAACTGCGGCGCGTCCCCCGCCCGCCCGCCTCGCTGGACTCCAGCACCCGCCTGACCTGCGCGGAGCATCACCGGGCGCAGGGAACCCGGCGTCCTTCCCGTGGCCGCCCGGAGTCAGGGGGCAGAATGGGCAGCAGTGTGACCGATGCCATAGAGGAGCAGTGGCAGGAGGGGAATGTTTGGAGGGGAATGCCACCAGAGATCCAGGAGGATCCATCCCCATGGGACAGGAGCCTTCCACAGGGAGAGAAGAGCAAGCGTAGGGGCAAAGGCTGGAGGGGTGAGGCCCCAGGGTCCAAGGCGGGGACGCCTACCAGGGGGCTTCAGCACCCCACGGACGAGCTGGGACTTCTCCTGGGGATTGTTGTGTCGCAAAGGAAGGCGGGGTGGCCCCCCGCTTCCAGAGGCGTTTGGTGACCTGCGAGGAAATCCAGAGGCCTCAAAAGAAATGTGACTTGCCTTTCTTGAGTTTGCACGAGAGCACATAAATACATAAACTTAAATTTTTAAAGATGGATAGCTTATGGAACCTATAATGCAAAATCCCCATGCACTTAATGCTGGGACAGGAGACTCGCCTTCTGTGTGAGCTGTGGCGGGCTGCTTCGGGATGTGTCCTCAGGTCCGGGGACACCATTCTGGCCATCACGCTCGGACAACGTGTCTGTGCACATGCAGGCAAAGCCCTGGGAAGTACTTGGGGTGGGGGGAGGCTTTGCTGGGAAGTGAGAGGAGTTTAGGTGGCCTTTTACAAAGCGTAGGGTAAGGAGTGGTGGGGGGGGCTGCTGCCGGGGCCAGGGAAGAGGGGAGCAGCCATGAAGCCTGTTTTAACCTCAGGGTTAAATCATATATGCAAAGCACTGAGCCCGTGGCCAGGGATTCAGCAGACCTGAAACATTTCAAAGTAGGGTCTTCCTAAAAGGAACTCACCCAGGTCACACACAATCAGGAAATGATATGGCTGGGGCCTCAGGTCTGCTGAATCCCTGGCCACCGCCTCAGTGCTTTGCATATATGATCTCTAAATCCTACCACAACTGGGAAAGGGGAGTCTATTGGTTTCACAGTTTTACAGATGAAGACACTTGAAGCTGAGATGGACAAAGAGACCTTCCCAAGGTCACATAGGTAGGAAGTGGCTGGCTCAGAACCACACCAGCCAGACTCCTCCAGAGACCCCTTTGCCCAGGCCTGAGGTATCATGACTGACCACCTCATCCCTGGAAATCTCAGTCAACACCGTCATGGGGTCAGCCTCAGAGGTGAACATGCCCCAAAATCCCCTGCCCTAAAATGTCCCCTTTGATGGTTCTTCCCGTTGTGTGAAGTCCCCATCACTAGAGATTTCTCTGAGGGGCAAGGCCCTATAGGCCACTGTCTACTACGTGGAAAGTGTTTATTAAATCTGGTGAAGCTTGGGGTTTGAGGAGTTGCCCAGGGACCTCAAGGGGGGTAGAGATTAGAGTGCCCAGGGCCAAGCCCCCTGAGCAGTGCTGTTGGGTGGCAAGGGTTAGCTCAGGGACAGGTCTGTTTCTTGGGACAAGCAAGAAGTCTTTCTCAACTTTCTTGTTTGAGAGGAGTGTCCCCTGCTTCCTTCTGCTCAGGGGTCCAGGAGTATCCCGAACAGAAGGTAGGGCTCTCTGACAATGTTAGCTGCCCGGCAGGCTCCAGGGAGTGGCCAAGCAGGAGGATGGGTAAGAAACACTCTGAAAAATGCGCACCCAAACGTTGGTGACTCCCTGGAAGGCTTGCCCTCCTACCTGCGGTAGAGGTAGGTAGCCTGCGGGCCTGCGGTCAGGATCTCACGGGACACAGGGACCATTTGGGGACATTTCCTCCTCTCTCCTGCATATAGGACATTGTGGGAACACGCACCCTTCCCATCTCAGGGCCATGTGTTCTTTGGCTAGCAGAGAAAGGGAAACGTGAACATCGAAGTTGGCCATTAACAAAAATACTGTGTTCTAGACCTGTACCCAGGCTTGTGGCTCATGTATCTGTATTCTTAACTCAGCAGTTCTCATAGTTCTCTGGGGCCCACTGGGGGTCCCTAAGACCCTTTCAGGGGGTCCTGAGGTCAAACCTGTTTTCACAAAAATACTAAGATGTTATTTGCCCTTTTCACTCTCATCCTTGCACGAGCATACGGGGGAATTTTCCAGAGGTTAGGTGACATGCGACATGGCAAGAGACTGAATGCAGAAGTGAACATAAGAATCTAGCTCTTGTCTGCTGAGCCAGACGTTAAACAGGTTTGCAAAAGTGTAAAACACCCTTTTTACTAACTTTTTTCATTTAAAAAAATCTAGTTATGTTTTCATTAAAATGTGTTAATATGGGTTTATTATTGTGATTTTTAAAAAGATTTTATTTATTTGAGAGAGGGAGGGGGAGAGAGCAGGGGGAGGAAGCTGAGGGGTATGGAGAGAGACAAGCAGACTGTGCTGAGTCCACAGCCCAAGGCCGGGCGTGATCCCACGACCCTGAGATCATGACCTGAACGGAAACCAGGAGTCAGACGCTTTAACGACTGCGCAACTCAGGCGCCCCTATTATTGCTATTTTAAATGAAGTAATGCATACTTTTCAAATTCTCAGCTTTCGTTTCTAATAGAGTATAAACCAAGAGATACAATGCACACCAACATCCTGGGATCCTTGATCATTTCTGATTGTCAAGGTGTGTCGCATGTAAAGGGAGAGACGTTCAGTCGGGCTGGAGAGGCTCTCACGCAAGCCTGGCTGCCTCTCCCACTCGCAGGGGCCGACCCTAGCCTGGCGTTTCTCTCTCAGGGCCCTCAGTGGGCCCACTGGCCGGAGACAAGGAGAAAACGGCAGGCAGGAAACCAAGGAGACCAATGCAGGGAGATTTATGTTGCAGCCGCAGGGACCTAGTTGACATTACCCCGTAGGAACACAGGGGGGCGCCCTTACCAATCAGCAGATTTGTCGAGATTACCGAGATTGCCAACATGAGGTTTTGTTTTTTTTTTTTAAAGATTTTATTTATTTATTTGAGAGAGAGAGAATGAGAGACAGAGAGCACGAGAGGGAAGAGGGTCAGAGGGAGAAGCAGACCCTCTGCTGAGCAGAGAGCCCAATGTGGAATTCGATTCCGGGACTCCAGGATCATGACCTGAGCCGAAGGCAGTCGTTTAACCAAATGAGCCACCCAGGCGCCCACGTGAGTTTTATTCACCGAATTAAAAGTATTTAGTCTCTTGTCAGTGGTGATGTAATTTTTAACCTCTCTTGTGTTTCCCTTGCTCAGAGTGTGTGCTCCAATAAATTTGCACTTCCTTCTTTTTTTTTTTAAAAGAGAAAATTTTTTTTTTAAGATTTTTTATTTATTTATTTATTTGAGAGAGAGAGAATGAGAGAGAGCACATGAGAAGGAGGAGGGCCAGAGGGAGAAGCAGACTCCCTGCTGAGCAGGGAGCCCGATGCGGGACTCGATCCCGGGACTCCAGGATCATGACCTGAGCCGAAAGCAGTCGCTTAACCAACTGAGCCACCCAGGCGCCCCTGCACTTCCTTCTTGATGATCACCTCTGCACTGGTAAATGGCCCTGCCAGGGCCCCTAAGGAGGGTGTCAGGAACGCATGACGCCATGCATATGACACTGAGTCTCCTGAAGCCGCTGAAACCCCCACCTCCCGTGGAGTCCTGACTAAGACACGGAGCTCCCTTCGAAGCCACAGTGCTCTGGCTGCCACCACCAGGCAGGACTGACATCAGACACTGCGGTGTCATGTCACAGGCTGTCTTTCTTGCTCTTTTTACTTTTATTTATTTATTTTTTCCTAATCTGTCTCATCATCTTTGTGATTATCCATACCTGAGACTGGTTTATAACAACTAATTAGATGTTGGCTTTGGAGGGGAGCAGCACCAGGAAGAGGATTAGCGGAGGTCAGGAACTTGGCTTCCACGTATGTCTCCTGAGTGTCCCGGACCACTCATGGGTCCATCCTACGGGGCCAAGGTTCTTGTCTTCCGGAAGGTTTCTACCTGGGTCAGAGGGTTGTTATGGGTATCAGATGGCCCAACTGTGCAATGGGCATCATCAACCATAAGACACTAACCTAAGAAGTGTGGACATTTATGGACTTCTCTCTCCTACTTTGGGAGGGGAGGGGCAATGACAGGTTTTTAGTAGGGAAAGGATATATAGTCTGTTTTGTGTCTTAGCTTTTTTGGAGGCTGTTTTGCAGGACCACATAGGTAGAGGGACATAAGTTAGGAGGCCATTATTGGAGGCCAGGGGAGAGAAGATGAAAGCCATCCTGGGGAGGTGAAAGGAATGGAGGGGGAGGGGAGTGTTTTGAGAAACCTCAGAACCAGAATGGAGGAGGCCTGGTAATGATTAGATGGGACAGGGAGGTTCTAAGGTAGGAACAAGCTGGGACCACTCCCAGGTGTCTGGAGGGAAAGGAGTAACATGTTCCTGGAGATGGAGGTCATTTTCCTCACCTGTTCCAGGCTCTGCAGGTTTGTTCCTTCCCTAAAGGTGGTGCAGGTTTTGTGACTTGCTGTCCCCAAGGGGGGTGGCGTCAGTGCCACCAGCTGATGGGACACACAAGCCCATAAACATTATGCTAAGACTTCATTAAACACAGGAAGAAAAGACACACTTACAGATACTATTTTTTCTTATTTACAAGTCATTTTCCAAACACAGGGACGTTGGCAGAGTTATGGGACATTAGAGCTATAGTAGGGCCCTGAGAATTGTAGTCCAACCCCCGCCCCCGCCCCCGTCTTAAAGATGGAGAAATTACAGATAATCCAACCCAACCCAGGTCAACAAACATTGAGCACCTATGATGGGGCGAGTAGAATCAAGCAGAGTAAGATAGGGACTGCTGGATGGGGTGTGCTATGTTCTGAATGTTTGTGTTCCCTCTAAATTCATATGTTGAAATCTTAACTCCCGGAGGTGACGGTATTAGGACGTGGAGCTTTAGGTCATGAGCGTGGAAACCCAAATGAATGGGATTAGGGTTCTTACAAAAGGGACCTCAGAGAGGCCCATGACCCCTTCCATCATGTGAAGACACAGCAGGAAGTTGGCAGTCTGCAACCCGGAAGAGGGCTTTCAGTGAACCTGACCGTGCAAATGCCGTGACCTTGGACTTGCAGCCTCTAGAGCTGTGAGAAAATAGTTTGTTGTTTATAAGCCACCCAGTTGATGGTGTTGGGTCACTGGCTGCCCAAATGGACTAAGACGGGGTGTTACCTTAGGTGGGCTGCTCAAGGAAAGTCTCAGTGACAAGGTAGGCCTTAAGAACAGGTTCCCAGGCACCTCACTGACATGAAGGACCTGATATGTTCTAGGACCACAGAATCTGGTTACATTTGAGAGAAATGGTATCTCCATCTACAATCATAATTCATCTGTAGAAAAAAATACCTACTGTCAGAGGAAATCCTCAATGAGGCATTTCAAGAACATTTCCTAGACCCGAAGGAAGGGTTTCCACATTGAAAGGGACTGTTCTGGCACAGTGGATGAAAAGAGACCCACAGCAAGGCAAGCCCTTGTGAACTTTCCAGAACACTTGGGACAAAAGAAAATAAATGAGATTTAAAGGGAAAATCCTGTCTCATACAAAGGAAGCAGAAATCAAACTGTTTTCATATTCTCAATAGCAACAATTTTTAAAGCAATGGAGCAACATTTTTACAATTTTAAAAGAAAATGATCTTCAGCGTAGAATTCTGTTTCCAGCCAAACTATCAATCAATCGCAAGAGTAGAAGAAAAATTTTTCCAGATATTCAAGTGTTGACAAATTTGCCTCTAATGCACTTTTCCCCAGGAAGCTACTGGGAGATGGGCTCCACCAAAATTCGGGGTGGGGGCAGGGGGCAACAAGAGGAAGGCAAGGGAATGCTAACCCAGGTGAGGTGATGAGCGTCCTCCACAGACCTTCAGGGTCATCATTCAGATGGGAGCTTCAGGAGGGATTCCCAGGAAGACAAAATTGGCAGGCTGCCACAGGTGTCTGAACATCTTGAAAGGAGATTTATATACTTTATCTTATCCCAGATTTATAAAATTGGAGTTTAATTTTATACTTTGGGGTTTAATTAGTGATAACTAATTAGAAACCTAACCAAAACAAAACCAAACAAAGACAACAATTAATTTCAGGAAAAGCAAAAAAATAAACAAGCAAGAAAAAGTTATCATAGTATATTATATAATTCAACACCATTGGCATATTAATAGTAATATAAAGGCAAAATATTTATCTAACTAAAATTATCATGTAACTATATTTTAAGGGATAGGAAATATGTTTATGCTTAGTGGGAAGGAGTAAAATCCTCATCTTCTATGGTGGAAATTCAGTGAATGACATTTAATATTGGAAATCACATAGTGGTAATATATGTCATATTTACTTATTTATTTTTATTTTTTTAAAGATTTATTTATTATTTTAGAGAGAACATGTGAGCAAGTGCATGGGGGAGGCGATAGGGGCAGAGGGAAAGGAGAGAGAATCTCAAGCAGACTCCACAACTGAGCGGGGAGCCCAGTGCAGGGCTTGATCTCACAACCCTCAGATCATGACCCTGAGATCATGACCTGAGCTGAAACCGAGAGTCAGACGCTCAACCAGCTGCGCCACCCAGGTGCCCCTATATGTCATATTTAGAGCAAGGAAGATAAATACTAAAAGAACCAGCTGAAAGCTTGGGGAGGAGGAGGTGAGACTGGGTCTGAAGACAAGGGCCCTTAAACTATGAGCAGGTGTAAGTGATAAAGTTCCAGCTAAAGTTAAACACTCTCCCCTCTGTCAGGACTTCAGTGTTCTTTGACATTCATCCAAAAAATTAGGCTGTTTTTCTAAGCTTATTTTTCCACTCTGCTTCCTCTCCCCACATACCTATGATGTTTCAGCCTCCATTATATCTCCCATCCAGACACTGTCTCCTCTGCCTGGGATGCATTCCCCCACCTGTCTCTCGTCAACCACTGAGGTCATCCCACTCATCATGGTCTCTGGATCGGTGCATGAGGCTGCCTCCCCAGTGGCCATGGGATCCTGAGACCCTGATCCTTGTCTCCTATAGGACCAGCACCGCCGTGTCTGGCTCCCACCAGACTTGTTGCATCTCAGCTTTTGGCATCAGGGCTGGATGCATATGTGGAGTGTTCCCAAGAGATCCAGAAATCCAAACCCTGGCCTGCGATGTTAACTGAATGGGACTTTCTCCCGCCCTCAGGACCAAGATGGCCCTCTTTCCCCCGCCGGACTGGCCAACAAGCTTCCCCGAAGATGCTCCCCACTCCCTGGTATCCTAGCACCTCCCCTCACAGCTCTGTCCCTCTGCCTCTAGGCACTCACCCTCATTAAATGGCAAGCTGGTACAGGAGGGGTCAGATTTCCGAGAAAGAGGTGAGGGACAATTCACGGAGATATTAATATGTGTTCTGCCAGTGTTTTCTTCTCTTCATTGCAGGTAGCCAGACCCTTGGTAAATTCTTGCCTGGGGGTGCTTTGCAAAGCAGGCCTGATGTGTCACAGAAGAGCTTGGCTGATGTCCTGCAGGGGGCGCCTTTGAGAGTAGCACTGAATTAGAGATTCTTTCCCCCCAGGCTTGAGGGAGATCCCCACCAGGCATGTGAACACAGGGCTGGGCCGTGGTGCATCTGGGCCTCCTGGACCACACACCTGGGGCTTCTAGCCGTGCCAGATATTCCTGAACTGGGAATGTTGCCTGGAAAGCACAGGGCCACCTGACCCGGAGGGTCCACGCCGGCTGCCTAAGTCAGGTGTCCCACGTAAAGAGCAGGAACCAGTTTTATCCCCTCACCAGCACCCCCACGTCCTCAACAGTTAAATTAATCCCATGGTTAAATTAAAAAAGAGAGAGTTTGTAAAATGTGGCTTCACCATAGCTCTGAGTGACTGAGGCTTGGCCTGGGAAACAATAGGGCAAAATGAGTCATTTTTCCTGGAATCATGTGCCTTTGAAGTTTCCAGAGAACACAGCGCCTCTGTGGCACCTCGTGGAGAACCCTGCTTCCTGTCATGGCGGTGTCGCGGGGTCTCGCCGCAGTGGCCAAGCTTCCGGCAAGGGCAGGGGACCTGGAAGCTGCGGCTGAGCCCACGGGGATCTGACAGCACATCCCAAGTGCATAATGGTGGCCACTCCAAGTACCTTTGTCTGGACTCGCTCAGGTAATGTCAGCCTGTCCTCGCTAGCACATGCAGCACCTTTGTGAGAATTAGAAGAAACAGGAGCCCTGTGTGGACAGATGAATTATGAAAAGGCACCTCTCCTCTGGTCCATAGCAAGGCTTGACCAACGGGTCTCAGGCTGAATTTCAGCCTTGCTCCGAGGCCAGTCACACTGGACATCAGTGAAACTCCGTAAGAGAGCCAGGCGTGCAGAGAAGAGAACGCGGGATGTCATGAAAGGTGGTGGGGGGCTGGTGAAACACTCTGACTAGAGCAAAACATTTTTAAAATCCAGAAAAGTATAAAGAAGAAAACTGAAATCACCCATAATCTCGATATCTGTTGTTCGAGCCTCAGAAAATTTGATGTGGAGAGAAATCAGATCCAGAGGGTCCTTTGAAGGCCTTCCTTTGGATGATGATGTTGAGTCTTGCTTGGCAACCCGGGGCCAGGACGCCAGGCCTGCTGCTCCCACACCAGCCTGGGACCCTAGCCACGGTGACCACCAGGCTGGGCTGAACCACACCACTGTTTCCTCAGCAGCCTTGACCTGGGGATTCCGTTTCTCTTCACGCCCCTGGAAGTTCCCAACCTCTGGAAAACCATTCATTGGCTCATTCTCATTCAAGATTATTTCTGGAGCATCTTCTCTGCCCCACTTTTACCCTTGAGAAAAAAAAAAAGCACAGCATGTAACAACGAACAGTTGAGTCCCTCCCCCCTACCCACGCGGGCCAGCTGATCTAATCCTTCTGCTCAGAGCCTGGCCTCCCTTCAGCAGCCCATCCCAAGATACTCAGCTGCATGCCAGAGATCGGCTTCATGCTGATTCCCTCCAGTAGGGCCCCTAACACTCCTTCACATTGGTCTCACTTTGCCAACATCCTCTATACTGTCTCAGGAAGAGGCCCAGCCATTATCTGAAAGGTCCCAGCAGATGACAGGAAGTGGTCGTAATAGAAAGAAGTATCAGACAAAACTCCAAGGAGGAGGTGCGTTTGAAGGACTGAGGTTCTCAAGAGGTAGAAATGGCAGAAGAAGGCTATGGACCCTTGGGACATACCAAGGTAGCCCGTCACCATGTTTCCACTCATGTAAACTTCACGTACATGCACCCCCATGCTTACATCTGTGCACAGGTCTTCTACCTAAGGATGAGCCCTAAAAGCTTTTTTTTTTTTTTTTTTAAAGATTTTAATTTTTTGACAGAGAGAGACACAGCGAGAGAGGGAACACAAGCATGGGGAGTGGGAGAGGGAGAAGCAGGCTTCCCACTGAGCAGGGAGCCCCGATGCAGGGCTCGATCCCAGGATCCTGGGATCATGACCTGAATGGAAGGCAGACGCTTAACGACTGAACCACCCAGGTGCCTGAGCCCTAAAAGCTTTTACATTTGCATAGGGGGATGGGGTTGCAAGTGGTTTCTGACACCAGAGGTGAGTGCTTCAATTAGCCTTTAGAGCAGACCTGTTCTTCCCTCCCTCCTTCCTTCCTTCCTTCCTTCCTTCCTTCCTTCCTTCCTTCCTTCCTTCCTCCCTCCCTCCCTCCCTTCTTTCCTTCACCACCAGAAAGGGCCCTTGAGCCCCACAAATATAATATAACCATTATTCTTGGGGGAAACTTTAAAGTTATTAATTCGTAAAGGATGGTGTATGGATGTGTCTGAACTTTGTCACCAAAGCTGCAGGCAATGTGTGTGTGTGTGGGGGGGGGGGTGGGCACAGAAAGAAGGGAGGAGAAAGCCTGCCTAAGATGAGTGACAACACTGTATCTCCACCATTGTTCGTTCCTGAGGAAATAGGTGGTTGCTACAATAGGAAATAGGGGGCACATAGCGCCAGGCGTCCTGTGATCTTTTTAAAAAGATTTTTCTGCAGGAATATGAAAATTCTAAGTCCTTTAACACCACATATATGTTAACAGATAATTGTATAACATTGTTTTAAGGCCAAAAGACTACTTCTTAAAAATAAGACTGTTATAAAAGCTGCATCATTAGCAAGCATAAATTAATAGTTGATGTGTGCAAATATATATTGTGAGTAAACGATATACTTTTAGTCCCTCCCCAAGCTGGTCCTCAGGCATGTGTATGTCGCATCTGGCAACCCTACTTGGAGAGAGGCTCTCAGTGTGCAGAGGGGGCTGCAGTGAACCCCAAAACACAACATTCCCTACGCTACTTGAAAGAGTTCACAGGCTCCTTAAAGGTCATCCAGGGATGCCAAGTTCAGAACAGCAAAAACTAAGTAAACTCTCTCCCCTGGGAGAAGCACCCCAGATCATTTGAATTAAGTCCTTGTAAGAAAAATATGAAAAAGATATTTGGTGATCTTGAGTTTAGTTTACAAAGAAAACTATATGGAAAAGGTAATCTTATTCTAATGCCATTGTGTGTATCCAAGGGGGAGCAGTGCAGAAAGCGGGAATTGAAACATCCATCAGAAAAGTCCTCACTCTGCCAGGACGGGACCCGAGACCCGGGATCCTGGATCCCTGAACCCGTGTGACACTTCAGCTGCAGGAAGAATTTCTGTCCCCAGAGCAAATACAGCAAAGGTTTATTGAAGAAAAAAAATGTAAACAAACCGAGGTCATCTGATTCCAAAGTCTGTGTTTTGGGTTGTTGTTGTTGTTGTTTTCATTATACCACAAGTACCAAATTAGGCAGATCTTTAGTTATTTAATAACTATAATTAAATCATTGAATTATAGTAAAAGGATGTAATTTTAAAAGAAAATCATTGTGTTCGCATTGCCAGCACTGTGCCAGAGGGAAAACTTAGAAAAAGAACCTTGAATTCTGGTCAGGGAAGAGGGACACAGACACAGACAGCAAGTCAGAACAAGGCTGGCCATCACGAGAGGAGGGAACCCTCACTGCATGTCCAGGTTCTGGCCGGGAGCCCTTGCTGGCTTCCTGGCACAGACCAAAGTAGGTCCAGGAGGGTTGGTTGGCAGGAGATGAAGTAGCATTAAGTGTGTCCTTTCCCCTTACCATGCCTGAAGTTTCATGTCTTGCCCATAAAGCGGTGAGAACAGATTCCCCTCGAGAGCCTTTCCAGCTCTAAATTCCATGACTGCTCAAGGGAATAGCATAAGCAAAGGCCCTGAGGTTGAGTCGAGGCACCGTGAAGTCCTTGTTCACTGGGAGCCCTGCCGGCTCCGAGGAGGAGAGGGCACAGACTCCTTGGATGCTAAAGAGCTTGAACTTGGCCTTGTAGGCAGTGAGAGTCATTGTAGGTCCTACAGAAAGGAAGTAGTAATACATTTAACCTGAACCTTTGAAGGGTCAGTGAGGAGAGGAGAGAAATCTGTATGTGAGCTGTGTTGGATAATTTTTGTCTGTCTCTCTGCCCAGATCTGTTCTCTGCCCTTCTTGGTGCCAGCGACCCCCAGAATACTGCATCAGGGGGCTCCCTTGCTAAAGGGTGGTAGAGCAGGAGACCAGAGGTGGTGGGCTCTGCCCATTTCCTCCCTGTCTTGCTGAGTTCTGGGCTGACTGATCTTCTACCTCCTGGGAGCTCCAGTCCCCTCCTGCAGGACCTCCCCGCCTAGTTCCTGCTATAGTTAGTCCTTGGGTGTCCTTCCTTACACAGTGTTGCCAGAAAAAAATACAGGAGGCTCAGTTGGATCTGCACTTCTAGTAAATCAAGAATAATTCTTTCGTATAAGTATGCCCCAAATATTACAGTATTTATCCTAAAAATATGATTCATTGTTAATATGAAATTTAAATTTAACTTGGCATCCTGTTTTTTTATTTGCTAAATCTGTTAACCCCATTTTAATCCCCCTAATCCTGCCCACACTCTGTAATAGTCCCTTCAGTAAACCTTTCCAGGGTCTTCCACTTCCCGCCCTTTCTGGCCCCCACACTGACCTTCCTCTTCCCACTGGGGCTCTGACTGTTACCGTAGTGACGTCAGCAGCCGGCCTGCGCCTCAGCGAGGGGAAGCCTTCACCAGTCCCCAAACCCGGCGTCCAGGTCTGCCGGGGTGCGCCCCCTTCCCTGGCTGCTGCCTCCCACTGTGCATGGTGCACGGAGGTCTCCGGGGAGCCCCTCATGTGAGGCTCGAGGCGCCCGCACAGGTAAGGCCCACGCTGCCCTGTGCCTGAGAACCACAGCTGAGCAGACCCGGCCTCCCCCCAGGCTTCCCTGGTGATGCCCGAGGCACTGTGGCCACTGGGGGCTCAGGGCAGGGGGGCGGCCTGGCAGCTGGATGCCGGGAACCCGGCTCCACTACTTAAAGGTGGAGTGCCCTGACCACTCTGAGCTCATTTCCCCATTGATGACTCGGAGGTGTATTCCCCCGCCCCAGGGCCATCAGGAGGAGTGATAGAATGCACATTAAAAATGTCTATAAACTGTGCCACAGCGTCTAAAGGGCATTCCCAGAACAGTAGTCACATCATTATTGTGGATGGTGTATCCGTCTGTCTCCCCTGAGGCCAGCCACCGTGTTGGCTCACTTTCGTCTTCACCGCTTCCGCCTGGGCCTGGCAGAGGGCAGGGCTCAGACACGTCCACGGAGTGTGACTTAAGCTGCATGAACACCAGACAAAGGTCACAGACCTAGCAAAGTGAGGGCTTCTGCTGTGTGCTGAGCTTCTGCTCCAGGTGAGGGGCCAGGTTTGGGCCTCTGAAGGCCCCGAAGGCTGAGTGTAAAGCACAGCAGAGTTAGCTCGATCATCCGATGGTATTTCTCCTTTCTCCCCTGTGGGTACCCCTCCCAGCCTCTTGTGTGCGCGTGAGGTCCAGCTCTGCGGTCGCACTCAGCCCGGCTTTACCTATTCCCTCGGAGATCCCGCACCGGCAGGTGGGGGTGGGGAGGGGGCCTCCCCCCAGTTGGCAGTCAGGCCCACCCACAACCCTCGGGCAGCTTCTGCTCCAGAGCCAGGATTCGAGTTGCTGGGCCACGATCGGGCAGAGCCAGCCTGATCTTGGCCAGTGTCTCCTGGGCCACAGCTCACTCCTCAGCGTTGGGGTTTTGAGGTGGACTGTAGACGGGGTGGGGGTGAAGGGGTCCTTTTAGGAAACTCAGAAGGGCAGCTCAGACACCCCTAGGCCGAGATGGCAGCGGCGCTTCGGAGGACCCTGGGTGTGTCCCTGGGGTCAGCTGACTCTGGGTTTGACGTTGGGCTGGGCGTGGGCTCCCTCACAGACCACCCAGCAGAGGCCTCAGCCTGGCTTTGCCAAATAAACACAGTTTGCAACACCTGGCCACACAAAGGCCGGACCCCCTCCCAGACTCAGACCTCCAAGGCTCCCATGACTGCATCCAGGGCTTGGAGCCAGGCCAGGCCGGGACAGAGGTAAACCAGACAAGGGAGGATCAGAGCCTCCGCACAGATCTAAGGGCCCGTCCCGCTGCCGTGGGGACACAAGCCACAGGCCCACTCCACCCACATCCCAGATGCCATTTTGCAGAGAGGCAGAAGGAGGGGATAGCAAGCCTGAGTAACACGGTCTGGAGGAATAATCAAAATTACTGTACCAGATGAAGTCTCTGGAATGGACTACAGGCATCTTGCTTTTATTTCTGCTCAGTGGGCAGTAGCTTGTTGGGAAGATTGGATCTACCCTTTACAAAAATGTAAAAAGCTGTTTTCTAGGCAGGTCTGACTTGTGGTGTAGACCAACTTGGGCCCCTGGGGCAGATGGGAAAAACGAGGCAATAGAGTGAAGACTTAGAGTGCCAGTGGGCCGTTGAAGGAACCAGGGGTATTTCGAGGACACTTCTGGGGCTGATGTCCAGCGCTGCCTGCTTCTACATGTGTTATGAATGTGGAGACCTTCTGAGTTGTCCCTGTTCTGTTGTTTTAGCAATAAGCTGTCTCTCTATGGCCATGTGTCAGGGGCCAGAGGACCTGGGCTCAGGATGTGCTTTTGGGTGACCATAGCTCTGGGGACAAGGCAGCTGCGTATAGCTATGGACCAGCTGGAGAGCCGGAGGGGTTCCCGCTGATCACAACCAAAACAGCCGATCCAATCCCACACCCACACCCAATCCTCTTCCTGAGTGTGTTATCCTGGATCCATGTCAGTGTCGGGCAGAATCTTTGAGAGACACGTTTCCTCTTTTTCCAAGGGCGGCAGGGCCCCTCACACAGCCACCTGGACTTGTTTTAGGGAGGACCTTGGAGATCATGTGGTGTATCCCTCCTCCCACCAGTGGGCGAGCTCTCTCACTTGGCAGTGGCTTCTCCTCCAAACCCCCCATTCTCTCACACTCAGGGTGCTGGTTCTATACCATTTGCCTCCCTTCTTTGCCCTGACTGCCCTGGGAGGCTGACAAATATGGATCTCAGCTGTTGGGCAATGATGATGCTTTCTGTTGCATTTCTCAGATTCTACTCCTTCCCCCAGACCCTCACCTCGGGTGGTTTGTAGAAGTTTGATGATCAAGAAGATTTGGGAGCTGCTGCCTGGGTGTGTCTGTGCACAGTGGTCACCTTTACTCTAGAACAAGACTTCGTTAGTCACTGGATGCTTTGGCAAAACCATGGCAACCTTTCTAGGAGACACATCTGCTGCTGGACCTATCCTGGGACCCTGGGAAGATAGGGCACCATCGTGACCACCACCATCACCACTGCTACTTTAAGGACCTGACTAGAATAGCACCAGGGGCAAATTTGGGTCACATGTTGCAGAGGCTGGGGTGAACCGGGCCCCAGAACAACCAAGGAACCCTAGGCCTTGGGCACCTGCAAACTGCAAGCTGAGAGTTTGCTCACTTTCCACCTGACATGATTATTCTAGACCCAGCTCAGTTCCGGTATGTCTGTGAGGTCTCATTCCCTTAGCAGAATGAATGGATCATGCTTCTTTGGGGTTTGGGGACATTGCATTGTGTTAGCTAGTGGTCTGTGCTGATCTCTGTCCTCCCTCCCACTGCCATCCCAGACAAGAATGGGAGCTCTTCAAGGACAGACTTCATCTCATTCACTGCTCCATACCAGTCGAATGAAAGAATGGGGGAATGAACTAGTAACCAGTTTCCACTTACTAGACTAAGAACTAAACCATGTATTGTAATAGCATTGTAAGGTGACGGATGGTAGCCACACGAATGGGGAAGCATAGCATAATGTATACAAGGTGTTGAATCACTAAGCTGTGCCCCTGAAACTAATGTAACGTTGTGTGTCAACTCTGTTTCATTTAGGAAAAAAACAACTGAACTGTGGATAGGTTGGCTCAGGCAAGTCACCATTTTCTAGATGATCACCGAGTATGGTCTACAAAACATGTCTCAAATTTAATTTGCCTGGGATCCAGGCCAAGAAATGCACCCAGTGAGTTTCATTTGCCTTTCCTGAAGACGGGGGGCGGGGAGGTGGACCAGAAACATCCTAAGATTTGCAATGATTGGGAAACTTGCTCACTTCACAGGCATCTCCTTTGCTGAGAAGAATTAAAGAGGTAGAAGCCCCTAGCCTCAAGTCAGGAGGCCTCGGCTGTAAGGCAGGCGTCCCTGACTGCAGCTGGGTAGCCTCAGCCCTTGGCTGGTCTGCCGCTCAGACTCCTCATCTGCAGGAAGTCAACGCAATAATGATGCAGAAAACCTGTGAAGTTGGAGAGCGCGCCCCCACGGGGAACCTTGGTGAGGACGGGAGTCCAGCTCCGGGAGTCCTAGTGTCGCAAACCCTGCAGGAGCTGCATGGCTGGAAGGCACGCGTGTGACGGAACAGCAGATGGACTGTTTGGACTTGCTCAGTGGAGTCACGAGCAGCCCCGGACTTGGGGAAGGTGGATTTGGGAGCAAAAAGAGGAGGTTCGGGAGGCAGAGGGGGAGAAGGAAGGAGGAGCTGCTCTAGGAGGACGACTCAGGGCAGATTTATAGGTTTTTCTGAGAGAGCACGGAATACCATCTCCTCTTCCCCAGGAGACCCTGGGCGCATCTACCCTGCACACCAGTCCTTCAAACTGGCTATGCAACTCAAGGGGCTCTAAGCTGAGACTGGTCACTAGGCAAATACGTGATGAAGAACAACGGCTGTCCCCGAAGGCCTAGTCACATTGGCCTGCCCAGGGCTGGGCTGATTTGGAAAGGAGGGTAGCAGACAGCTGCAGGCCTCCCTCCACATATTCAAAGCCTGGCGCTCTAGCCCTCTCCTCCCTGGAGTGTGGCTACAGAGTGGGGGTCAGATCTTGAGTTTGCTCATAGACACCTGGACTGGAGATCCTGCTCTCGTCATTGAAGAATGAGCTTTCAGGTACTGGACTGAGACCTAACACATGTTATTCCTCCCTATCTGAGTGTAGAGGTAGTAGAAGTTGCTATAGAAACAGAAGCCAGTTTCAGAAAAAAATAGAGGTAATCCAAGATTAAGCTTTGTAGCTCTAGGAGGAGGGAGGATGAAGAAATGAGCTCATAATGGTTTAGTAAGCCAGATTTTTGCTGATCTGAGCTATAAGAAAATGGCTAATAGGATAGATTTAATTTCCAGAGGACCTTAGGAAAGACTCTTGACATTTGAATATAAATATACAATATTTGCTTTCCTGGCAATGGTCTTGCCCTCAATCACTGAAGTCCCACAGTGTGGGGCCAACACAGAAGGGTTGTTGTATATCACCATCACTCCCTGTGCTCCCATTTCATGCTAGGGATGGACGGAACCACCTCTCAAGCTGTTGAATGCTCATTTGTGATTTCTGTTCACCTGGTTCATTCCTTCCCTGTGGCTGCTAACTGCTCAAGGAAGTAAGACGAGCTGGTGTGCCCGAGAAAAGTGAGCACTAACATTAATTGAATGTCTTCCATGTGGAAGGCACTGTGCTAGGCAATTTGCACACACTCCATGTATCGCTTGAGAAGATGGTGTCTCGTCTACTATTGGGTTCAAGGTTCTACGAATCAAGAACTGTAGAGGGTCTGTTGTTTTATCCTATTTGCAGCATGGTGACTTTTCTGTCTAAAGTTTCAGGGATGCTGACAGAAGACATGAGCCTTCTGGATCAGAAACAGCGGACTTTATTACCACATAGCAGGCAGTATGCGCTTCCTGGCTCCTTGCGCCTCAAGCCCCACAAGGGCGATATGGAGGAGCCCAGGTGGGTGCTGGACATGTATCCTTCACAGCTGAGGATCCCCAAGCTTAGGAAGCTCCATTGTTTTATAACGGGCTGTAAGCAAACCTCAGATTTGCTCTGAAGGGAAAAATTCATCTATGCTATACTGGACAATGAACAAATTATTCCTCAGCTCCAAAGCGGGACACAGTCTGGATATTATTCCAAGGCCGTTCACTATGCAAGCATCCTTGAACCGATATCCGGGGTAAAAGCTGCACTGACAAGGTCTGCAGAAGTATGAGAGAGACCAATGGAGAACTCCCTCCCTATACTATGTAAGTACATTAAATCACACTGGTTAACTTTGTTTTTTCAGATCTTTCTAATTTTTTTTTGTACTTGACGTATCAGTGGTACGTGATGAAGATATGTCAAATTTGTTAATTTCTCCCTGTAAGCCTTTCAACTTTGCTTTATGTATTTTGAGGCTATTTAAATAAGTACTATATAGGTTTAGAATTGTTGTATCTTCCTGGGTGAATTGAGCCTTTTACCCTTATGTTGTGATCCTCCTTTTTCCTAGTAATGTTTTTTGTCTTAAAAATCTAGTTTATCTGATATCAACTTTCTTTTGGTTACTACTCCCCTGATCTATCTTTTCCTATTCTCTGATTCTCAATTTTTTTATATCCTTATTTCTAGGTATGTCCCATGTAAAGAGCACATAGCTGACTTTTTTTATCCAAGCTGATAATCACAATCTTTCTTTTTCTTTCTTTTTTGAGGGAGAGAGAGAGAGAGACAGAGAGAGAGAGGAGAGACATGGAGGGGGAGGGGCAGGGGCAGAAGGAGAGGGAGAGGCAGGGGCAGAAGGAGAGGGAGAGAGAGAATCCCAAGCAGGCTCCATGCCCAGTGTGGAGTCGGATGCAGGGCTCAATCTCATGACCCTGAGATCCTGACTTGAGCTGAAACAAGAGTCAGATGCTTAACTGACCGAGCCACTCCAGATGCCCCTTATAGTCTTTTAAATTAAAAATTAAGAACAGTCAAATTTATTGCACATTTCATACATATGGACTTCTTTTTAATGCTCTTACTTTGTGCTATCTGCCCCATTGTTCTGTTTTTCTCCCTGTCTCCTGCCGTACCTCTGATGGGTTCTTTCCTTATAAAGATTAGAAAGAAAATGCCAAAGGAGGATTGGAGTAAAGGGAACTAGGCTATAATGTTTGTTAAGAAAGAGAAAACAATTCTTACTTTAATCATCCCCAACACTAAGCAGGGCGAATGGCTGGTTTTCATCATATCTACCAAAATAAGTGTCAGTCTCAAAAAATTTAATCTGCTTATTCACCGTTTTTCTTTGGTAAAATAAAAAAAAGTAAAGAGAAAATTAAAATCGCAAAAAATTGCAGTCAGCCAGGAAACAACCATTTATTGAGCTTTATGTAAAGCTCTGAGCCAGAGTCTGGGAGCTTCCATGTTAAGGGGGAGACAGGCAATAGTCAAAGTACACCACTATGCTACCTTCTGCATGTGATAAATACCATGAGTAGATTGAAGAGGATGATATTAGAGAGAGGGACTGGGGTCAGGGTAGAGCAAGCTACTTAAAGGGGATGGGGTGAGATGGCGGAAGGAGGTGGTGGTCTTGGGAAGGCTCAGGAGGAAGTCCTGTAAAGAAGTCCAGGTGGAAGGAACAAGAGGGAAGGAGCCCAGATTGAGAGACAGGGATAAACCTGGCCTGCTGAGGGCAGAATGGAGGCGAGGTGGCTGATGGCAGGGGTGAGGCCCAGAGTGGTCCCAGAGCAGAAAGGGATGAAGAGGGAGGGAGGTGAGATTCAGGTTACAAGAGGCTTGGAGGCCTTAGTAAGGAATTTGGATTTGAAACATGATCTGATTTTTTAAAAAATTTTTTATTTTAATTTTTAATTTTTTTTTTTTTAAAGATTTTATTTATGGGCACCCGGGTGGCTCAGTTGGTTAAGTGACTGCCTTCGACTCAGGTCATGATCCTGGAGTCTCTGGATCGAGTCCCGCATCGGGCTCCCTGCTCAGCTGGGGGTCTGCTTCTCCCTCTGATCCTCTTCCCTCTCATGCTCTCTGTCTCTCATTCTCTCTCTCTCAAATAAATAAATAAAATCTTAAAAAAAAAGATTTTATTTATTAGACAGAGAGAGACACAGTGAGAGAGGGAACACAAGCAGGGGGAGTGGGAGAGGGAGAAGCAGGCTCCCCGCTGAGCAGGGAGTGGATGCAGGGCTCGATCCCAGGACCCTGGGACCATGATCTGAGCCAAAGGCAGATACTCAACAACCGAGCCACTGAGGGGCCCCTGATTTTTTTTTTTTAATTTACCATTTTGTAGAAGGGATTTTGGATAGGGTGAACATATCATCCCAGATTGCCTTTCAGTCCTCAAAGTCCCAAGTCCTGAGAGACCCCGCTGGCTGGAGCAAACTGGGACGACCCTAAGTGTATCATAGGTATGAATCTTGATCCACATTCAGATCATCAAGAAACATTGCTGTATTTCTAGTAGCTCGGCCTAATTCTGCCGTAAGCCCCTTCCTTCCTGAAAGGTCATTATTGAGACCCCCTTCTCCTTTCAGGACCACAAGGAAATCATTAGGCACTCAGAAGCCTGGCTAAGGGCCTCTAGTTGACTTGGTTAAAGCAGGTACCCTGACTGTTCAAGACAAGGGTCCCCGCAGTGACTCTGTGCCCCGGCCATGGGTAGAGTCCCCCTTCCTTGGCACCCCAGGCTGCTAAGCCGTCTGAGCTAGTTCCTTCCTTCCCTGGAGCCTTGGCTGGGCTCCTCGTGGCTCTCCGGAACCACAAAGAACTCTCTCCTTTCCCACTGTGGGAAAGTCTCAGGTCTGGCTCTGCTGCTGGGTCCAGATATACCCTCTCTCCCGACAGTCCCCAGGGCATGTAGCAAAAAAGCCATCTCCGATCCAGGCTCCTACAAATACAGACACAGCCTTTCTGTACTTCCAGGATCCTGGGATCATAAAGTCTGTCTACCTGCTTGAAAAATGAAATGTGGGGCAAGGGAGTGAAGCAAAGGATAGAGATTTAGAGAGAGAACTTTTCAATACATCTTTCTGCCACAGGGGAAAGCAGAGAGACGAGAGAGGAAGCTCTTGCATACTCCAGGTGACCGAAGATGGTGCTCGACTGGAGCTATGGCAGTAGAGAGAGAGGGAAGAGGACCCTGGGAAAACATACTTTGGAGGGAGGACCCAGAGTGCGTGCTGATGGAGGGAGGTGGGAGATGAGCAGACACTGGGGCTCAGGATCATGCACTGAAGAGTGGCTTTGGCTTGAGCATTTGGTGTAAATAACTTCAGTCTGATTTGGAGACCAGACAGGAATGTATGGCAGGCCCTGGATTTCTGCCTCCAGGGGACAGGCTCTGGCAGGGGGTGTATCGGGCTGTCCAGCTGAGACACAGTTCTGTCACATGGGTCACTGCTGGCAGTGTTATATCTTGGAAACTCTAAGAGCCCTTGGTTATATTTGTCTTTTGGCATGTGGCGGCAGACACAGATGATGCAAGACAGTGAAGATACGAGCTGTCCTTTTCTCAAAAATGTGCAAAAATGTGCTGAAACGAGTTCCAGAAATAAACAAAATTTTAGTTATCATTTATATTGAAAAAAAAACCCTAACATTTTTTAAAAACAGCTAGGCTAGTGGGACAGACTCCTTTAAAAATTTTTTTTTCCTTTTGATTTTATTGGGACTTAGCAGTTGTTTCTTCACTGGGTCCTGAGCCAGGAAATACTGATTTTCTGGAAAGAAGAGAAACAAGAGGAAGGAAAAAAAAAGTCTATTAAAGAGTCCCCTTGCTCCTCAGCAAGAAACTCCAACCAACCAACCAACCAAACAAAACCCCAAAGATCTGTTTGAAAATGTGCGCATGGGTTGACTAAGTGAGTGGCCGTTGGGGCTGAGGCTCTGTTCACTGCTTGGAAAACCTCCCACAAGGAGTGGGTGGGGTGGTCAGGGCAAGGTGGGGAAGTAGGGAATCAGGTCAGCCTAGAGTTTGGGGGAGAATTGGAGGATGTGGGAGAAGGGGACTAGGGAGGTAGGAGCATGGGGAAGAGGAAGGAAGCTGGAGGAATTTGGAGTCACACAGCAAACAACAGCATGCTATTAACTACTACCATATGTTGATCATGAATTTGCAACACATGCTGGCTTTTTTTTTTTCTTTGAAGCGAAGCCCTATTATTATGGAGTCCAAATCTTTAAGAGCTGGAAAAGCAGAGAGTTTAGCAATCCACCCCATGTAGGGATTTTCTCTGCGGGGTCCCTTGTGAGGAGGAGGTCTCTTTACAGAGATTTGTAAGCCTAAAATGTCAGGGCAGAGTCTAGTCTGTAAACAGAAAGAGATTTCCTCTGGGTGGGGTTAAAGGCTGATGCGACCTACGTCATCTTTCCCGTCCCATCCTCCCCCATCCTCAGACCGAGAAGTGAGCAGGCCAGATTTCACTGCAAAGCACAAAACACTGCTTGGTGGAGCCATGATGCTCCTTGGCCCACTCAATCCCATCCTAGCTCTCACAGGCCCTTCCAAGCTCCAGCCATGACGTCCTGGTCCCTGGCCTGCGCCATCCACCCTGCAGCAAAGAGAGGGGGCTGCACTCTTGGGCCCTGTCCATGCCACTGGGGAGCACACTCTGGCCTCCATCCCTGCCCCTCCCCCTTGTCATCACTTCCGCTCTAAAGTGGCTACTCCTATGTCTGCAGTCCTCAAGGGGAAGGGCTGAGACACATCTCTAATCCATGCAGCTGGGATCCAAAGCCAAGGCTTCTGTACATGCCATCAAATTTCAAAAATACAAAAGGCAAGAGAGTGAAATAAAAAATATATCTCCTTTCTTTCCTATTCCCCAACCACACAGTTCCCTTCTTCAGAGGCAACTTCCTCCTTCTCCATACCAATGTCTGGCATGTCCTTTAGGAGATATACTATGTATCTGCAATCATAACCATGTCTTATTAAAATATTTTTATAATGGTAGTGTATTTTACATACTGTCTGCATCTGGCTTTTTTCACTTAATGTATCTTGAAGGTATATTCATTTCGGGACATATAGCACTATACACACACACACACACATATGTGTATATAGGCTGCTTAGTATCACATCCATACCTCTGATGGTTAATTTTATGTGTCAACCTGGCTGGGCCATGGGGTGGGTGCCCCAGGTACTTTGTCAGACATTATTATTCTAGATGTTTCTGTGAGGGTGTTCTTGGATGAAATTTACCTTTATTATTTATTTTTGGATGAGGTTTACATTTAAATTGGTATACTTTGAGTAAGCAGGTTGCCTTCTGTTGTGTGGGTGGGCCTTATCTAATCAGTTGAAGGCCTGAAAAGAACAAAAAGCTGACCTTCCCTGAGCAAGTGAGAGGTCTACAAGCAGGCTGCTTTTGACCTTAAAACTGCAACATTGGCAGGGTGCCTGGGTGGCTCAGTCGGTTAAGTGTCTGCCTTTGGCTCGGGTCATGATCCCAGGGTCTTGGGGTCCAGCCCTGTATCCACCTCCCTGCTCAGTGGGGAGTCTACTTCTCCCTCTCCCTCTGCTACCCTCCCCCCAATTTTGTCCCCCTCCCCCCACGCTCGCTCTCAAATAAATAAATAAATAAATAAAATCTTAAACAAAAAACAAAACAACTGCAAATTGGCTCCTTCCTGGGTCTCCAGCCTGACTGACTTTGGACTTGAACTGCAACTTTTTCCTGAGTCTCCAATCTGCTGACCTCCTTCATCAGATTTTGGACTTACCAAACCTCCACAATCACATGAGCCAACTCCTTAAAATAAATCTCTTTTTATACATAACACACATCCTATGGTTCTGTTTCTCTGGAGAACCAGACAAATACAATATGGTAATCTATTTGACCAAGTCTCTGTTATTGGACGCTTAGGCTTTTCATTGCTTTGCTATTACAAACAAGGCTGCAATGAATATACTTGTAAGCATGTCGTTATGTACATGCCATGCCCATGTTGTAACCACTATGGTATTTTGCTTCTGTGTATAGGAATTTAGAAAATCCTCTCCCCTAGCAGTAGCCAGGGTAGCTTGGGTAATGCCTTGCTACAAATATTATTGTGCATGTCGTTAGTCGTTACGGAAGTGCATCATGAGATGCCCCACAAACCCACTAGAATGGCTGAAATTACCAAGACTGGCCATATTAAGTGTTGGTGAGGATGTGGAGCAACTGGAACTTTCACACCCTGCTGGTGGGAGTATAAAATGGTGCCAGTATTTAGTAAGAGAGTTTGGCAGTTTCTTGTGAAGATGAAAGTACACCAGTGGTATGATCCAGCCATTCTGTTCCTAGAAATTTGCCCTAGAGAAATGCAAGGATGCGTCCACACAAAGACTTGTACACAAATATTCACAGGAGCTTAATTTGTAATAGTCCAAACCAAGAAACAACCAAATGTCCATCAATGGGCAAATAAGCATATTGTGGGACATCCATACAATGGAATATTCCTCAGCAGCAAAAAGGAATGGCCCACTGATTCATGCAGTGGATCATGAGGTGAGTCCCAAAATAATTATGCAGACAAAACATGTGTAAATACTGTATGATTCCATGTATATAAAACTCTAGAAGATACAAATTAATCTGTAGTGATAGAAAGAGAATCAGTGAGGATGAGGAATATGTTCACTGTCTTGATCATGATGACTGTTCCACAGATGTATACATGTCAAAACTCATCAAATAGTAAACTTTGAATATGTGCCGTTACTGTGTTTCTCTTTCTCTCTCTCTATAGTGTTTCAATATAAAGCTCTAACATTGTATTTTAAGTGTCAAAAGGTATATATTAATGCTTTCTTCTTTCCCATATTTTTTCTAGAAAAAATCTTAATCTTCTACGTGTAAATGAATGGCTCGGGACAATCGGATCATGTCACATACCCAGAACAGCTAAAGGGAAAAGCACATTAATATTTTTCCAAACTATTACCCTGCTTACAAATTTACGTTGTGAGTTTGCTGCCTAGCCCCCACACGGCTCTTCAGCCTCATCTCCCATCACACCCCAAAGGCGAGGTAAGCCGTGTCATACTGAACCGTCAGTTCCCCAGATACACCAGCCGTGGTCCCTGGGACCTGCAGAGCAGGCCACACTGAGCCCATCTGCAGAGTCTCCAGAGCAGGAACACACTGCCAGCCTTAAGGGCAGAGCCTGAGGACGTCCGAGGGTGATGCCCTTCCTTGCTCTGAGCTGAGCTCTCCTTGCCTGGTTCCAAGCTGTGGGCAGAGAAGGATGAGTCAGTGCCCCAGTGCAGCCTGCGAGAGGCCAGGGCACTCCTCACTGCTTGGCAGCCTGTGCAGATGCCCTCTGCCAGGCCCAGACAGGCAGATGCCCCAGATATAGGGCTGCATGGTGGGTGAGCAATCGGAAGCTCCTGTTAGGACACAGCCAGCCCCCTTGTGTGTCAGCACAGGCCGGAAGCGAGAAGAACACCGCTGCCTGCTGCAGGTTAGAGCTGAAGGGGCCAACACTACCTGGTCCGGCCTCCCTTCGAGGCTGCACACCAGAGGGCCAAGAGCCTTTTCAAAGTCTCATGTTTACTGTGCTTCAGCAAGCCCTGAGCCCCCAAGGCCTGGCACTGTCTGAAGCAGAAGACTCCAGCAAACTTTGCTCGTCTTCTATGCAATTTCCACTGGCGCCCACTGTTGGTGCAACCTGCCCCCCCGCCCCCCGCCCCCATTCCACGGCCCAGCCCGGTCCTATTTTCCCAACCCCTGATAGAAGGATCTGCTGGCCTCTTTATGTTTCTCTTGGACTCCAGAGGACAATATTCTCAATTTTATGAGTTGTAGAAAGAAAGAACACATCCTGCCCAACCCCTGCTCACCCAGGGATAAATGTTAATGGAAACCGCATTGTTTATTACTTTAAAAAAAATTATAGTCCAAGTGTTTGGCCAGTTCATATTTGCAGGATGAAGAGAGAGGTGCTTGAAAGCTCAGATATTGAAAACAAAAAGGTGAAGGACTCTGGGTTCTTTGGTTTCACTTGGCTAAGACCCACAATTGTGTAGACTCTCCCAATTTGCAGGACTGCTTTAGCTTACAGGCATGGGAATCCTTGTATTCCTTGGGAACTCACAGGCTTGCTTATGCTCCTCGGCCTTGTCTGCATTTTGGAAGTTCAAGAAGAGCTGTTAAATTGAATGGTGAGGGTGGTGGAATATTCCTTTCTCAGTAAGATGTATTTGGAAGAGTCTACCATTAGTAACAACATTCAGTAAACAACATGTACAAAGAATCCCAAGATCAAGTGCTTGTGAGGCATCAAAGGCAAAAGAGTTCAGAGGTCTCATTTTATCTTGGCCGGAATGTACCTGAGAGTAGGAGCAAATTTATGCTGCCCAAGTAGAAACTGTTTGACATGCACTGTCAAGGTTATGAGGGCCTGGACAAGACGAACAGGGGGCCTCTATGCATAATTCTCAGAAATAATCTGGAGACTACACATCAGACCAGAGGTAGTACAGGACTGTGTATTGGTCAGGGTTCAACCAGAGAGTAACAGAGTAAGTATATATTAAGTGATTTATTGCAAGGAATTGACTTATGTCATTGTGGGGGCTGGCTGGGCGAATCTGAAATCTGTAGGAAAGGCCACCAGGAAGGGCAGACTGGAACTCTGGGGATGGATGGAAGCTGCTGTCCACAGGTAGAATTTCTTCCTCAGGGAATCTGTGACTCTGCTCTTAAGACCCTTCAGCTGGTTGAATCAGGCCCACCCAGATTAGCTAGAATAATCTATCTTATGTAAAGTCAACTGATTATGGATTGTAATCATACCTAGAAAATACGTTCACTGCAACACCTGGATTGGTGCTTGAATAAGTGGAGACTGTTACTCAATCAAGCTGACATCACAGATTCTGTCTGCTGGCCTCAGGCTAAGCCATGTCCGTGGAATCCTCCTGAGAAGTCTGGAGGACCAGTAGGTGAGTGGCAGCTGGGGCCCCGGAGGGATGGGTCCCCCTGTGGTAGGTGAAAGGATGGGCCCCAGCCTGCATGGGAGTTGATCCTGGGATCCCAGGAAGACCAGAGCCTCAGAGCTGGGTGAGCCTTTAGACACTCTCATTTGAATACTCCCTTTGTGCCTTGAGAAAACTGTGGCTCAGATCAGTGAAACAGCCCAGATGAGCTAGAACAAGAGTTGAGGTCTCCCATGTGCAAGGATGAGGAAAGAAGGAGAAGGCAGAGGGGAAGCAAGGAAGGAAGAAGGCCTGATAGAGAAGGAAGGGCAAACAGGTTCTCACAGCTCGGAGCTGAGAGGGACCCTGGGGTTCCCTCATTGCACCTATGGGGAACCTGAAGCCCAGCAGGAGGGGAGTTCCTCTAGGTCACTCTGTGAGTTGAGGGTGAGACTGGAACTGAAGCCAGGCTCATATCTCCTGGGAAGGTGCTGGGCCCCCCCCCCCACCTCCCACTGCCCTCCCAGGGAGCCAGAGAGGCTAACAGTGACTTCTCTTGCCCTCAGGCATTTGGAGCTCGGTGTTCTAAGAAAAATAGAATCAATTCATCAATCTGAACAATTAGTTTCAGAGCCAGAGGGCTTGAGGATTGTGTCATGGGAACAACCCCAAACACAGTCTCTACCCTGAACAAACATAACCACCTGTGTCCTGAGTCTGCAGGTGACTCCCCACCTCAGCCATCCAGGTCAAGGGCACCAGGGACAGGCTGCGTGGCTCCATGCAGGCCTCCCCCATCCCAGTTCCCCAGTTCTCACCCCCAAAGGGACACAGGGCTCAGGGCAAGCGTCCTCTGGACAGCAGGGTGGGGCACCATCTTCTTATTTTTCTCCTGCCTCTTGCAAATGGCACCATGGAGCACAGAGAGGTAATTGGCACGAGGCCGGCCAACAAACCACTGTCTGAAACGCTAGTCCTCTGAGTCTCAATTCAGCATGTTACATGTGCGTTTCTCCCACTATTTTTCACTCACTTCCAGCAGCCAGCCCAGCACATAGGTGATGCCGTAGAAGGGCCTGGAAGTGTTCTCACTGCGTGTTGGTGGGCAGATGAAGGAAGGCAGGCTGGAGAGGGCTCAATAAGGTATAATTTAGTTACTCTAACTCTTACATTAAAGGAGAAGTATTTGAGTATGGTTTTGAGGCCTCGTGCTTCAAAAAAGTCACCCAGAGAAATACTGTGGGCCCCGGGGAGAAATGGGAGTCTTGGCTGCTCCGTGACCGCGTCAACAGGAGTTATGACTGTGACTAATCCAAACCACACTCTGGGCTCTGCAGAGTGCGTCAGTTCTCCCTGTGGCTCCCCAAGTCCCCGCTCAGAATGGAACCCTTCTAGAAAAGAGGAAACTGATGCTTGCAGCAGGGACATAAAGCCGCTGCGGGTCACGTCACACCGCTGCTCAGAGATGCCCTGTGTTGTGAAAGGTCACATTTCTAAATGGCTAATGTTAGCACCAGATGCCAAAGCTGGGCATCAGGTTCACGGAGCTCTAATGTAGAGGCTTTGGCCAGATTAAATAGTCCTTTTATCTGTGATTCAGGGTCGATAACCCCATTTCTGGATTGTCCATCCATCAGCAAACATTTATCGGGCCACTTTTCATGCTAGGTGGTTTGGTATATAAAAAGATTGATAGACCTGTCCTGGCCCATGGAGGTAGTAAGACAAACGCATACAGATACTGAACAAAACCAGCCTGGGTGTGCACACAGAATGCCACATGAGTGGTGCCCTCTGGAGTTGGGCAGTGTGGCGGTCCAGGCCGAGAGCTCAAAGGCGGGCAGATCCCAGGGGGCTGGGTCGCTCAGGGAAGATAGCTGTTCAAGGACCATATCCCTCCTCTTCCTCTCTCCTGCTGGCAATCACTGGCTGGGGCTTTTGCCAATGAGGGTAGGAGCCTGGGAACAGCCTCGTGAAGCAACAGATAAAGGAGGGCACCAGTGTGATAGGCAGAGGGCCCCTTCCCATCCTCCTTTTTTGAAACATCAATAGGGAAGTGGAGAGGGTAAAGCTGCTATTACCTTGTTGTGAATTGTTCAGATTCACTGTCTCAGTAGAAACAGGGTCTCCAGGAAAGGCAGGCTGTCCCCCTGTCGGGTCTGTCTGCTCTGGAACACCCTGGGAAGGGCCCCTTCTGAGACAATGACCCCTTGCCCTGTGTCCAAAAGAGAGAAGAAAGCAGGGCAGACTTGGGGAGACTTGAAACCTCATCCTCTGAGGACAGGCTAAAGGAAATTTTATTTTCAAACCATGTGAATATATTTCTTGATAAAATAATTACATTTGAAATTGTTCTGAGAAAAAAGGCAGTGTTATAATCACAATGATGTAATGACCGGAACCGAAAGACCAAATCCGGCACTTTGCAGGGCTGGCAGATGCAGGCACATGACCACTTCCTGTCACCAGGCTAATGGTGACATTCACACGGGGAAGTAAGGATGATGAAGGCGAAGGCACCACTCTATTAGAAAGCTGCTCCGAAAATTAGTTTCCCCTTTCTTTGGCTCTCCAGAGACAGGCCTGGCTCTGGTTCTCTCCGTATTCTGTCTATTTCAGTCCATTCCACCCCAACAGGTGGATTTCATACTGTCCTCAGCGTGGCAAATGATGTGCATGTGGGTAGACTTGGCCCTGCCTCTGTAGCTGGTCAGTCTGCCCAAGGTCACCTCCGACCTCATGCACTATCACAGCTCAGAGGAATCTGATTCCATTGCCATGATGCAAGTTTTGCAACACTGAGCTTTTATGACATTATATCTGCGTCTTGGATGAACTTGGAAGCAGCCAGATCACGTCCAGTTGCTTGAGCTTATTCTAGGCTCAGATGTTAACAAATACATTGATGAAATCAGCTTCCAAACTTTTTGTATTTTCTTGTTTTTGATTAAGTAATACGCGCGCATAATTCAACAGTCATAACCTGCTCAGTGCTCAGTGAAAAGTCTTCCTCCCACTCTTGCCCCTCATATGCTACCCCCTTCCAGGTTCTTTCTTATTAGTTTTGTATGTCTTTTCCAGAATATATTTATGCAAATATACATAAACACGAATATATATTTTATCTCCCCCCCCCCCGTCCTTTGTTTACAAAAATGGTATGTGTACATTGTTCTGTACCTTTTTTCTAAGGTCTTAGAGATCTGACTGTTTCTGTTTATACAGAGAGCTTCTTCATTCTTTCCATTAAAAGGGTGCAGATTGTTTATTAAACCAGTTTCTGTTGCTGACAGGCTAAACTAGTTTGGATGGTCTCAAACTTTCGCTATCACTACTACCACTATGATGAATCACGTTGCTCATTCACCATTTCACACATGTGCAAATGAATCTGTCCTATAAATTCCAGGAACTTGGGCTGCTGGGCCAAGAGGTGTGAAGACATTTGAAATTTGATGAGTTTTGTCAAATGGCCTTCCACAAGGGTTACACTGGTTTATATTCCCACTAGCAGCCTATGAGAGGGACCAGTTTCCCACAGCCATGTCAAAAGTGTGTATTACCAAACGTTTGGATTTTTGTCAAGCTATTAAGTAAAAAATGGATTTCAGTTCAATTTTGGGGGGTAACTTAATTTTGATATAATTTTTAAATTCTTAAAAAATGTGTGAGAATATACAAAGAGTAAGCAAAGACTTCCTATATATTCTTGGTTTGGCTTTAATTTGCATTTCTTCTAGTGAAGAGTTAAGTTGTAATTAAAGCCAAAGAACTGACTGACAGCATCATCAACACAACTAGGTACAAGGTGTTCCTATGGACTACATAGAAGCAGGTAGAACAAATCCTTGCAAGCAGCAAGACCTGCTGATCCTGGTTTCCATGCAGGGATGGGGAGGGCACGGTGAAGGTGGGATTCTGCTGGGGCCTCTGCAAGCTGGAGAAGTTGCATTCCCCAACAGACGCTCACAGGAAGCTCGGCAGGCCACTCCTGGAGGGCAGCACCCTTGCTGGGAAGGTGCTCTGCTGGCTCCAGCTTGTGAGTCAGGGCAACTACACGCGGCTGGTAAGATGGGATGGTGCAGGCCCTATGAACTCTCAAAATCAACCAACCCGCGATCTCTCCCAAGACAAAGCCCCATGTTAAAGAGAACTGGGATATTATCCAACTTGAACGGCATGGGGACAATGGAACGGAGGAAGCAGGAGGTCCAATGGAGGGGGAAAACAGAGCCAGCAGGCAAGTATGAGGCCATAGTTTTCAACACTTGTGAGAAGAGCAAGCCCAAAGACGTGCTGGCAAAAGTACAAAAAGATGTATGCCACAAAATTGACCGTAGCGCTCTTCGTAACTGCAAGAAAACAGGAAACGAATCCAAAAATCCATCAATAAGATAGTCAGCCACGGCGCATCCGCACAAAGGACTCTGGGCAGTTATAAAATGGAATGAACGATATGTGTTTACTACCAGGGTGTGATGTCCGGGATACAGGACTCACTGAAAAAAGCAAGTCGGAGAAGAGTTGAGTATGCCACTATTTATTGAATAAATGAGGGTGATGGGAACATAAGTACACATGTGCTTAGATTAAATTCTTTTTTAATTAAAAAATATCTATGGGAGAGAGAGGACAATATACAGGGGATATAAAAACTGGATACCCATGAATATATTTTTTTAGATTTGACCTTGGAAACATGTTGGTTTTACTTAACTGTAAGAAAAAGTAAATCAAAAGGAAAGAACAGCCCTTAAAGTTGAAAAAAAAAGTCAATCAGATGTAGCTGTGTATCCAGTTGATGACAAAAACCCACACAGAGAGGAATGACTTCAAGTTACTTTAAAGCCCAGTCATTCAACTTGTGGGAAGAGGCTCATATCCTTCATGTTTTCCTGCCCAAAGGCTCTCTCTTCTGGAGCGGGGGAAACAATGGAGCACTTCTTGGGTATATGGTATTGTGGGGTGAAATGTGCACCCCCAAATTCACAGGTTGAAGTCCTAACCCCCAGTATCTTAGAATGTGACCTTATTTGAAAATAGGGTCATTGCAGATGTCATTAGCTAAGATAAGATTAGCTCATTAGGATGGGCCCTAATCCAAAGGACCCAGTGTCCTTATAAAAGGGGGAGTTTGGACAGCGACACACAAGTAGGGAGAATGCCACATGAAGGTGAAGGCAGAGATGAGGGCAATGCTTCTACAGGCCAAGAAATGCCGGAGATTGCCCTGATTCATATTTTGAAGGCTATGGATATCTGCTCTTAATTTTGCTGAACATCGAGTTCACTGATTTGGATGTCCTTCTTGATGTTTTACTACCATTTAAATGAAGCAACAGAAAGATGCTAAACCTATGTTAGCCTGTTCATATCAGAAGTCCTTAAGGTTAAAATTTAATACCACAAGCCCAAGTCATGATTTTAGCCAAGTGCAGGGAAAGTCATTTTCCCATGGTGATAATTACATAGTACTTTTCATCTTCAGGGTTTATGGGCAACACCTACCAATTACTCCTTGCAATACCCTGGGGCAATTAAAAATAGAAACCACGTATTGAATTTGGCTAAAGGAGATAATTACCAATGTTAGCAGACAAGAAATGCCTTGAGGGATTGGAAATGAATAATTAAATTGTGGCAGAAATATTTCAGGGAATAATTGCCTTCTGCTTTCATTGGGGTAAAGAAATTATGGCTTCCTTGGGAAGCAAATCTTATTTGCATTCTGTAAATGAAGAAACATACTCAGACAAGAAGGTTCTTGTCCAGGTAAACACCAATTAGCCAATAATCTAAACTGAAGTTAAGATGAGAACTGTATAAATCCACAGTATTATGAATTTTGAATCAATTTTCTTCTCTGTTAAAAAAAGATTGCTGAAAGCAGCTCTTAGTATCTCAAAATCCTCATTTTGAATATCAGTAACCATTGTCCACTGTGGTGGTTAGAAGGCTTAGGTTAGTGGTTCTCAAACTTTTTGGTCTCAAAACCCTTTATATTCTTACAAAGTATCGGGGACGCCAAAGAGCTTTTGTTTATCTGGATTATAACTATTGATAGTTACTATATTAGAAATTAAAATTGAGAAAATTTAAAAATATTTATAAATTCATTTTTAAAATAACAATAATAAGTCCATCATATGTTAACACAGACAACATAATTTTATAAAAAATAACTGTATTTTCTAAAATTTAAAAAAAAGCCATTAGAGGGCGCCTGGGTGGCTCAGTTGGTTGGGCGACTGCCTTCGGCTCAGGTCATGATCCTGGGGTCCCGGGATCGAGTCCCGCATCAGGCTCCCTGCTGAGCGGGGAGTCTGCTTCTCCCTCTGACCCTCCCCCCCTCATGTGCTCTCTCTCTCTCTCAAATAAATGGATGGAATCTTTAAAAAATAAATAAATAAATAAATAAATAAATAAATAAAGCCATTAGAAGAATGGCATTGTTTTATATTTTGAAAGTCTCTTTTTAATGTTTGGCTGGACTCTCACATCTGCTTCTGATTCACTCTGTTGTGATGTGTTCTTTTGGTTGAAATGTATGAAGAAAATCGAGCTGCACGCAGATATGTAGTTGGAAAAAGGGAGTATTTTAATAACCTTTTTGATAATTGTGGCTTTTTTTCTTTTATTCTACATAAAAAACTAGTAAGTGGTAATTACTTTTTTTTTAAGATTTTATTTATTTATTTGAGAGGGAGAGAGTGGCGGAGGGTCAGAGGGAGAGGGAGAAGCAGCCTCCCCACTGAGCAGGGAGCCCAAAGCGGGGCTTGATCCCAGGACTCCGGGATCATGACCTGAGCCGAAGGCAGATGCTTAATGACTGAGCCACCCAGGCATCCCTGCAGAAGTGCTTTATGTGGACTTCCCATTTTGTTACACAGAGTATTTAAAAAATGTGGTCTCAAAGGTCAACATAACAAAATTAATAACGTTTTGTTCATCATGAACTTTCTGAATCCAAACTAGCATTTTTAAACTGCCGATGTGTGATGGTGAAGAACACCAGGATGACTAGTTGCGCTCAGTACTAGAACCACTGTTTTGATTTGTGTTAAAGCTCCAGCAGGTTCATCTTCCATTGATTGTGTGCCACCCACCAGATGTCAACACAGTGAAACAAGTAAATGATATATTGTTATGAAATTAATTTTGAACTCAGGTCCTCTGAAAGGGTCTTGGGGATCCCTAGGGATCATACTTTGAGAACATTTGGATAATGTGCCTGAGTGAATACTGAGCCCAGTCAGTATTTAAGAAATTGACATTTTGAAATCATTCCTGACATGATCATTAGGAAAACAACGTGAGAGAGACAGAAGCAAAGGCAGATGATGGGTGGATGGATGGATGGATAGATAAGACTTCAGTCTGGCTTTGGAGGTTTGACACGTTTCATATAAATCCAGTACTTCTTTATACCTAGTACCCTGTCTTTCTCCTCACTTTATAATCTTGCTTCTTGTGAACTATAATTTATTTTTAGTGCCTCTCCTTCTCATTTTTCACCTCTATTTCCCATCGCCACTGCTCCATTGAACCTACTCTCATAGACCTCACTGAATCTCCCAAAGGTTGGGAGTTGCTAAATCCAACCTTTTCTTACTTGAGACTCCTAGAGATCTGACACTATTGACTACTCTCTCCCTTTTATTCTAAGTTAATTGCATTTTTATCAAATTAATAATACATATAGTTATAAAAACTGAAATAATAGACTTGTTACATCTACACACACAAATGTAATGCTAGCAAGAATGTGGAATGACTGGTTATTAGAATATACTTCTAATGGTAAGTGATACCAATTTTCTGGAAAATAACATATGTATATATAATAATAATATATTAGCTAAGATTTTTTAAAGAAATTTTTAAGAATATCTATAGTAAATAGATATAACAGTAAATAGAATAACACTTTTTAAGAATATCTATAGTAAATAGATATTCTTCAAATGGCATTAAAATGTTTGTACTTTCTTATCTAAGAAACCCATTCCTAAGACTCCATCCTAAGAAAATAATAATTTTTAAGATGGCTTTAATGCAAAAAAGGTGCTTTTTGCAATGCTATTTATAGTAGTGAAAATACTAGAACCGTTAGTAAATTATGGTTTATCCACCTGATAAAATATTATATAGCCATCAAAATGGATTCCCATAAAGTCTATGTAAACACGAAGAAAACCATTTATTTTTTATTTATTTATTTATTTATTTATTTAATTTTATTTTTTTAAAGATTTTATTTATTTATTTGACAGAGACACAGTGAGAGAGGGAACACAAGCAGGGGGAGTGGAAGAGGGAGAAGCAGGCTTCCTGCTGAGCAGGGAGCCCGATGTGGGGCTTGATCCCAGGACCCCGGGACCATGACCTGAGCCGAAGGCAGACGCTTAACAACTGAGCCACCCAGGCGCCCTATTTTTTATTTTTAACCATAGTTAACACACAATGTTACATTAGTTACAATATATAACATAGTGATTTGACAAGTTTATACATTATGCTATGTTCACCCCAAGTGTAGCTACCATCTGTCACCATACAACCTGTTACAGTATCATTGACTACATTCCTTATGCTGTATCTTTTCTTCCCCTGACTCATTCTGTTACTGGAAGCCCATATCTCTCATTCTCCTTCACTCTTTCTGCCCAACCCCTTCCTCTGGCAAACTGTCAATTTGTTCTCTGTATTTATAGGTCTGATTCTGCTTTTTGTTTGTTTATATATTCATTTGTTTTTTATAATCCATGTATGAATGAAATCATATGGTATTTGTCTTTCTTAGTCGGACTTTTTTCACTTAGCATAATATCCTCGAGGTCCACCTATGTTGTCACAAATAGCATGATCTCATCCTTTTGTGTGGCTGCATAATATTCCAGTGTGTGTGTGTGTGTGTGTGTGTGTGTGTGTGTGTGTGTGTGTATCACATCTTCTTACCCATTCATTTATTGATGGATATTTGGCTATTGTAAATAATGCCGAAGTAAACAGGGATGCATATATCTTTTTGAATTAGTGTTCTTGAAAGAAAACCAGTTAAAAACTAGATATAAACTTGTATATGTGCTGCTTGTTACAAATGTTATCTAAAAGACCTTTAGAGGGGCACCTGGTTAGGTGTCTGACTCTTGGTTTCAGCTCGCGTTGTGATCTCAGGGTGGTGGGATCCAGCCCTGAATTGGGCTCAGCACAGAGTCTGCTTGAGATTCTCTCTCTCCCTCTCCCTCTCCCCTTCCCCCTCTCTCTGTCTCTTTTAAAAGATTTATTTATTAATTTATTTATTAGAGAGAGAGAGCGCACGCACAAGGGGGAGGGGCAGAGGGAGAGGGAGAGAGAAACTTAAGCAGACTCCAGGCTGAGCACAGAGCCCGAGGCGGGGCCTGATCTCACGACCCTGAGATCCACTCTGAGCTGAAGCAAGGGTCAGCTGCTTAACCAATTGCACCACCCAGGCGCCCCAATAAGTAAATCTTAAAACAAAAAATCAAAGGCCTTTAGAGGCAATTGCAAAAAATATATACAAAAATAAGATGGGCTCTGCCAAACAATAAAATAAAATAACATAGTACTAAAATGCTTATTATAAAGTACAGTGGTTCCCTTCCTTAGCCCTCCCAGCTCTCCTCAATCTCCCTACCCACTTTGCCTGTCCCTGCCTCGCTTCCTCAGATCCTCTCTGCAGAGACAACTACTATTGATGCTTATACTACATATTCTTTCCATCCCTGTGTTTACATCCTTCTCCAATGTGACTTTGCCGTTCCTAACATCGAGAGGGAGAGTCTAGTTCTCCATCCCTTGAACCTGGGCTTAGCTATATGATTTGTCTGGGCCAATGGAACTTTAGCAAATGTCACACAAGCCCTGCAAATGTGCGTGTGCATTGGGTTTGCCCTTTCATGGTATTCTTACAAAGCCTGCAAGAACTACATGAAAGAGGGAAGCCTGGGTGGCTGTCAGTTAAGCATCTGCCTTCGGCTCAGGTCATGATCCCAGAGTTTTGGGATGGAGCCCTGCATTGGGCTCCCTGCTCGGCAGAGAGCCTGCTTCTCCCTCTCCCTCTGTCTGCCGCTCCCCCTACTTGTGCACACTCTCTCTGACAAATCAATCAATCAATCAATCTTTTTTTTTTTTTTCTAAAGAACTATATGAAAGACCCTAGGCCATCTGCCTGCATGATGAGACACAGATGGCTAAATCATCACCACCAGCTGACATGGAACCAACCACCAGATGGGTGAGAACATTCCAGACCATCCAGCCTCAGCTAAGTTCGCCAGCTGACCACACAATTCAGCTGAGCTGACCTAAACCAGAAGAAATGTCCAGCTTATTTACAGTTATAAGAAATAAAAAGATGTGTGTTGTTTGAAGCCACTAAATTTTGTGGTGGTTTATGACACAGCAAAAGCTTACATATACGTTCTTGCAGCTTCCCCCCGCCCCTGCATACACACACTTCCATATTTTTAAATAATAGGTATATATGCTATATTTTCACAAATCAGCTTTTGATACTATCTATTGGCTTCTGTTATGATAAAGATGTATTACTGTTGCTGTCATCTATTCTGCCCCCAAATATACATATTTCAATGTTTTGTGAAATCAATAGTCAGTGTTTATTTGATGATGCCATGTAATCATTATCCACAACTAAACATTGTGGTATCCTCTGGTTAAATTTCTTTCCCAACTTTCTGTTTTTCTTGAACTTACAATAATTGCCTTGTTTACTCATGTGCTCCGTTTTCTTGGCGCTTATTGTTCTCTAAGCCTTGCCACACTTTCCCAGGGACTATCATGACAGCTTAGTTGTGGGGGGGGTGCCAGTTCTGAATGTTTTCTTCCTGACTTACCTTCTGGTGACCTTTCTCTTCGATCTCTACTGGCTGTTCCCCAGGCCTCCCGCACAGCTGTCATCCCAAGACTTCCCTTTGCATTCAGGCTTTGAAATGCCCTTTGCTTTTCTCCTAGATTTGATTCCCTCTTCCCTGGTTCTCATGTCTTCCTCTTTCTTGGTTTTCGCCTTTGTTTTGGTGTCGTACATCTTCGAGTAGCTTCCTCAGGATGAAAAGCCCGTAAAACTGCAGAAGGCAACCATGCTCAGATGTCCATTTTTCACCCTGAGCCCTTCATCACCTTTGGGAGTCTTCATCCATATCTCACCCCTGTCAGATCTCTTGTTGTCTGCGCCTCACGCCTTCCTCTTTTGCGGCTTCATTTCACTTCTTCTGGTGGCTTTCTGAAGTGGGAAGTAAAATTTTTGAGCCTTGTCTCAAAATATAGTTATTCTTTCCCCATCCTTGATGGGTAGCTTGGCTGTGTGTAGAAATAAATTGGAAATCATTTTTTGCTCAGACTTTTAAGGACAACCACTATTATGTTCTAGTTTCCAGGGTTGTTGCTGAGAATTTCAAGGCTGTTTGATTCTGATTCTTTCCATATGGCTTGTTTTTCTTCCTTCTCTCTGGAAGCTTGTAGAAACTTCTCTTTGTTTCCAGTGTCTTGACATTTCACTCTGATGTGCCTTTATGTGGATCTGTTTTACTCCAATGCTATGGTCACTGAGCCAGCCTTTCAGTCTTAGAAACTCATCCCTGTAGTTTTGAGAAATGTTATCATAGTAATGATTTTCTCACTTTTATTTCCTCTCTCTCTCTTTCAGGAATTTTTATTATTTACATTTGGATATTTTTGACTAATCCTCTTATTTTCTTTTTGTTCTTATTATATCTCAGTTAAACTCAATACAAAACTCTGTCGATATGATTTCTTTCAAAGCTGGAAGATTTGGAAGTATTCTGCACAGACTCGTTTCTGTCTCTGAGTATTTCAAACCTTGTTTCTCCTCCATGATCCAGGTACTTCCAGAGCAGGTTGTTGAAGGACATGCTCACATGTAGGGAGACCCTGGCTTTGCCTTTCACGGCACATCATCAGGTGAGTCAGCACAGTGGGAATGACAGCAGTCCTGGAAACCATTCCCAAGACAAGGAAATGCAACTGAGGCACATACATTTCCACACACTCAAAATAATGATACCCCAATTCAATTTCTCCTTCCTTGAATGCCTTATATCCCCATAGCCACTAGGACACCACATGATACAAGAGGAAATGTTGTAAAGGAAAAACAGAGGAGGAAATAGCTGTCTTACCCAGTGGGAGTCAAAATCTCTTATTTTTTGCAAATTAAACAAAAACACATGATCATTTTTTAACACACAGAAAGAGACTTTTCCAGGCCCAAACAAGAGAAGGGTCCTGAAGCTGAAGCTTGTTAGATCAAAGTCTTAAACAATTTGAGAATTAGTAGGCTTAAAGCATTTTTTTTTTTTTAAAGATTTTATTTATTTAACAGAGAGAGACATAGCGAGAGCAGGAACACAAGCAGGGGGAGTGGGAGAGGGAGAAGCAGGCTTCCCGCAGAGCGGGAAGCCCGATGCGGGACTCGATCCCAGGACCCTGGGACCATGACCCGAGCCGAAGGCAGACGCCCAACGACTGAGCCACCCAGGCGCCCTAGGCTTAAAGCATTTTGAAAGCCTTAACTTAGAATCAGAATTATAGATCTGGAATTTGACATCATTTAGTTTAACCTAGTAGTTTTGCCCATGAAGAAAATAAAGCCAGTTGAACTACTGAGGCTATGACCCAGGAAGGTGGCATAACATAAAACCCTCAAAAGTAACAATAAGGAAATTTAAGCAATGGAGAGAGTTCCTCAGAACACCCTGAAAGGGGCTGAGGCACGACCACAGAGTTCCCTACTTACCAAGTCGGAGTCTGGACAAGGAAAACCTTACTCCCATTATAAAAATGATCATAGGCGACTAACATGCTGATCACAATTAAGCTTACCTATTCATCAGTTATGTCTTAGAAAGGAATAAAGCTATATTTCTTTTGAAACATTCTATAACATGTTCTTTCCACTGATTTAGACCCTGGGTAAGAATTTAGTGTATTTTAAGGTTGCCTGATATTTTATTATGAAACAAACTTTTTCAGGGTGCCTGGGTGGCTCAGTTGGTTAAACATCCAACTCTTGGTTTTGGCTCAGGTCATGATCATGAGATTGGGCTCTGTGCTCAGTGAGGAGTTTGCCTGGGATTCTTTTTCCTCTTTCTCTCTCCCTCTCTGCTCCTCCCTGCACAACCCCCCCACCCTGTCTCTCTTTAAAACAAATAAATAAATAAAAATCTTAAAAAAAAATAAATAAAATGAACTTTTTCAACAACCAAACACACACACACACACACACACACACTTACTCATTCACTGGAAATTAGATAAAAGGAATATCATAAACCCATAATTTCTACCAGCTTAACAACAATGGTGTTCATTTTAATATATTTACTTTTGGTTTGTGTTTAGTATTGCTGTAAACACAATATAGACAATTTTGTGTTCTCTTTTCACTTAACATTATATCATAAATATTTTTCCTTGTTTCACAATTTTTTTTTAAAGATTTTATTTATTTATTTGAGACAGAGAGAATGAGAGAGACAGAGAGCACATGAGAGGGGGGAGGGAGCCTGATGCGGAACTTGATCCCAGGACTCCAGGATCATGACCCGAGCCGAAGGCAGTCGCCCAACCAACTGAGCCACCCAGGCGCCCTCCTTGTTTCACAATTTTAAAAACTAGAGTATCTCATCATATAGGTGTATCATAATTTACTAAACTATCACTGGTCATTTAGGTTGTTTCTAAATTTTTCTATTATAAATAATGATAAAGGATGATAAAAGATGTCCTTGTGCAGATCATTTCTCATTTTTTAGACTTTAAGAATTGATTTTTAGAAATGGCATCACTAGGTTAGAGAATGTGAATGTATTGTGGCTCTTAATACATACTATCAAAGACTTTTCCAAAATGGTTGTGCCAATTTACAATCCCACGAGTTATGCACAAAAGTATTAATTTCATGATATCATCAGATCAGGATATTATCTTTTCAAGTTATATTCCTTTAATAAAGGGAGGGGAATAATATTTCATTTATATTTCAATTCTTTGATTTTTCATTTTCCTGTACGTTTCTTAGGAAATTTTGTTACTGGTTGTGAATTGTCCATTCATATCCTTTGCCCATTTATCTGTTTCCACTGTGATCTTTTACTTATGAATTTCTAGAATATATTTAGATAGCAAAGATATTCAATTTGCTATAGATTATCTTTCACTGTTGCCCTTAGTTTATTCATTTTCTTTGGTACTGTTATTTATACTAAAACTCCATTTTGGGGTGGGAAGGAAATCAAATCAATTGATACAGCTTAAATGTTCTATTGACTTCTAATATTCTGTGAAGCAGAAATCAAAAATTCCAGTTTTCTTCTCTCTGTTAAGCTTCTTTCAGGTATATAAGAAATTCATTGAGGGGTTCCTGGCTGGTTCAGTCAGTAAGAGCATGCAACTTTTGATCTTGGGGTTGTAAGTTTGGGCCCCATGTTGGGTGTAGAGATTACTTAAAAATAAAATCTTAAAAAAAAAAAAAAGAAATACATTGAGTACTATCCCTACTAACATACAGGGAAATAACAATTCTATCAAACCATAGACTTTGGGCAGGTTGCTAAGTTGTTTCCATAAGGTAGTTGTGTTTGTTTTGGGGCCACCATCCCGTGTGATTAAAAGGGAAACATTTCAACACAACCATGAAATACGCCAAGTCAAACTTTTAAGAAAGGGACATGACATCAAGAATTCAAAGGAAAGAACCATTTGAGAAGATGGTTAAGGACGTCTTTTGAACAAAGGAAGTGCTTTTTGAAATATTTCAATAGAACATTAAAGGAAAGCAACTGGGTTCTCTTATTTTTATTATTTTATTTTATTAAGGAGCGTTTTTCAGACAACGATTTTTGCTTCATTGAAGGGGATGGGGGAAAGACTAACTTGAATCCATATTTTCCAGCTGTCTCACACCTGATGAAACAATTTAATGAGGAATAATGGGGCTTTAAATTGATTTTTAACTAATCCTCTTATTTCTTGGAAGTAATGAATATACTGTATTATAGATCCATTCATCTGCTATAAATGCTTTTACTGACAGTCAGACTCTCCTTGGTAGAAGTCTTTAAAAATTATCTTCTCTAAGAGTGCTATGATGAAAGTTTATAGAGAAGGATAATATAGAAGAACACATTTTAACTGTAAATTATGGTGTGAAAGGTCAAATTAAAATAATATAATGAAATAATATCAGTTGGGGTGGGAGTTTTACAGCTGAAGAATTGCAATCTGCTCGTATATCCTTTTTATCTACCTTCCATGTCATCACTGGTCATATTTTATCTCTTTGTCTCTCTGTGCTGAGTTCTGGGTCTCTTTGTCAGTGCAATCTTCTGATTCATTAATTTTCTCTTAAAATGACTCGATCAAGAGTTTATCTGATCTATTGAGATTTTTGATGTTTGTTTCATAGTATTCCATGTCAGTGTAGTTCCTTCTCCTGTTTGACCCTTCCATTTCTCCCCAGTAGCCAGTCCCCTCCTCCACCCCCCCTAGCAGTTTATTGAGATATATTTCACTGAAAGTGTACAATTTAATGGCTTTTAGTATATGCAGAGTTGTGCCACCATCACCACAACCTAACTGTAGAACATTTTCATCAAGAAAAAGAGAACATTTCCAACACTGAAAAAGAAACTACATTAAAAACAAAAAAAAGAAGAAGAAGAAACTTCATCCCTTTTAGCATTCATCCCCTGTCCCCCACCAACACCAGCCACTGGCAGCCACTAATCTACTATCTGCATATAGATTTGACTCTTCTGGAGATTTCATAAAAATGTCTTATACAATATGTGGTCTGTGACTGCCTTCCTTCACTTAGCATAATATTTTTGAGGTGCATTATGTATCATTCCTTTTTATTGCTGAACTATATCCCATTAGTATGGATATACTACATTTTATTTTTCCATTCCTTGCTTAATGGACATTTGGATTGTTTCCATTTTTTCCTATTTAGTAATGCCACTATGAACATTTGTAATGAGGTTTTGTGTGCACTTGATTCTCTTCATACATGTAGGAATGGAATTGCTGGATATTACAGCACCTCTATGTTTAACTTTTTGAAAAACTGTCAAAACTTTTTCACAACAGATGCACCATTTTACATTCTCACCAGCAATGTATGAGGGTTCCAATTTCTCCACATACTGGCCTTGTAAATTTGGACATGTAATTTAACTTCTCTGTGGCGTTAAATAATGTAAAAGTACCTGCCTTATATTGTTGAAAGGATTAAGTGATTGGATCCAAGCATGGAACACAGTGAGGGCTATGTAATTTTTTTGTGGGGGGGGGGAGCGGAGTGTTACTGTAGTCTAAAGTGGAGAAATGTCATAATTCATTATGAGTTAAATTGCTTCCACTGCACTCCATCTTTCAGGGTAGCCTGACTTAACTATGGCCTCCCGGATAGTTTGGAAATATTATCCAAACTAGGATAATTGTCCATGGACAATTCTTTCAATGTTGCAGAAGTAAACAAAGTCTCTGCTCTTCTAGAATTTACATTTTAGTGGCGAAATAATCAACAAATCAACATGTAACTTCAAGTAGTGTTCACTGAAGCCGTATCAGTGCACTAACCTTTACTCTGAATCCACTGGGGTCTCCATCTAAGAATATACTTGACAGAGAGGAAGGCCTTTCTATTCCCTAAAAGGTAATGTACTTGCCAAAGAGTTAAACCATGTATTTTTTTTATAATACTTTATTTATTTATTCGTGAGAGACAGAGGGAGAAGCAGGCTCCCCAAGGAGCAGGGAGCCTGATGCGGGACTCGATCCCAGGACCCCAGGATCATGACCTGAGCCGAAAGCAGACGCCCAACCATCTGAGCCACCCAGGAGCCCAAACCATGTATTTTTTAAAAAGGTAAAAGCCTTAAGTCTCGTACAAATACAAAATGAACACATGTCAGATATTTTATTTACTCACTTAATGAGGAAACCAGTAACATATCAGAACCAGTTTAAAAGGAGAGTTTAAAGTACTCATATTGTTAAATTGCGAATGGAAGATGAATTTGCAAATAGAAGCAAAATGCCTTTTTCTGAGGAGCGGTAAGATTCAATGTCAAGTTCAACGGACAGGAGTATTTCCTCTTGGTGTTAGTTACCTACAATAGAGCTGTACAGAGTTCTACAAAGAAAGGTGGACAGCCCATATACAATCAGGATACCCAGAAAGGTGTGTCAGACTATGGCTGGTTTTTCACTGAAGGCACCCAGTAGTCTTTTGGTCCATTTTAATGAGCTTCACAATTTTTCCCAGTAAAGCTCACTCTTATCTGTATAAACCCAGCAACCAAGCAGTTCTTCCACTTTATCTTGCTTCTGTTTTCCTCAATCCTCTTAGTTGCCTGAGTTAGGTGTTATTTCTTTGCTCCCATCAAAAAGCCCGCAGAGTGAGAGAGTGTGAAAACCTAAGCCTATCCCCTCCCACAAGCCCCCAGTTTCCACTCCCGCAATGACGAAGGCCCCCGGGCGGGGACTAGCAACGCCCCTTTCCCCCTGGCACCGCCCCCGGCCAGCCAAATAATCAAGCAGCGCGCAAAGGTCACGTGAGCAGTCGCAGTCCCGTGACGCCTCCGGAGCAGAACGTGGCAGACATCACTCAAAAAAGTCCTTCATGCCCGTTTTCTGCCACCAACCTATCTCGTTTCTGCCTCTACGCATTAAATGCCTCTTTTCTTGCCGCTCTCGTCCCAGGGATGGTAAACTACCAGGTTACCCCGAACCTTTCTAGGCCTTCGAGCCAGCCCTTGCCCTCGCGTAAGAGGCGGGCCTCCTTTAGCGCTAAAGGGACTCGCACTTCTGATTGGGCGTGACGTCTTGTCAATCTCCAAGTTTTCCCAATCAGGGGCCGAGTCCACCCCGCTTTTCGCTCTTCCATTGGCCTGTGTGCGGGGAAGGTGGAGGAAGAGGGGTAAACCGAGGTCGCGCGAGAGCGGCGCTCGGCACTCAGTGCGCAGGTGCAAGGAGCTGGCTGGGGCCCGGGCCGGCGGCGGGCTAGAAGACGCGTCGGTTGGTTTTGGAGGCTGTGGCAGAGCTATCTGGGTTCGACTTCTGGGCGGAAAGCGTTTGTCAGGGGCACATCCTAGAACGAAGGTTGTGAGATTCCCGATGGTGTCCATGACTTTCAAACGGAGCCGCAGCGACCGGTTCTACAGCACCCGGTGCTGCGGCTGTTGCCATGTCCGCACCGGGACGATCATTCTGGGGACTTGGTACATGGTAAGGGCGGGCGGGGCTGGAGGGTTGGGGCCCAGGGGAATGCGCATGAGCGGGAAGTGGGGGAGCCAGGTCTGAAATGAAGGGAGTGTTCACTGGGAGGGGGTGGGACTGAAAACGGGGTCTTGGGTGGGGCGAGAAGGCATAAGGGAGCCTCTTTTTAGGGTGCTGTAACTTTGAGGGAGGGGACTGTGGCCAGGAATCGGAGTGGGGGTGGGTAGGAATGGGGAGATTGTTCCTCGGCTCCAATTAGAGGAGAAAATCGGGGTGGGGAGAAGCGGGGGCGTTGTGGGCGGGCGAGGGGGGCATGGAGAATAGGGGTAGGTGGGAGAGATGAGGATACTGGGATTTGGTGGGGAGTTCTGGAAACTGCCAGATTTCGGTCCTTTTTGTAGTTCCGTGATCAGAAAGAACACTCTTCCACCTATGTTCCCTGGAGTTTTTTCCCCTACAAAACAATTAGGAGTAGACCTTGAGAAATGCAGCGGAGTTTCGACATTGTCTTTCCTGGAAGGAAATCGAAAGGTCCAGCTGTAACGCAGTTGCCTGTGGTTCCTGGACTTTATTTGTTACAGTGTGTTTGTGATGTAGGCAGAAAGGCCTCTGTTGTAAATCTGGAGATTGTCTCGGAGGCCGTACCTTTCTGCCAGGATTTACACTCGATCGGCCTTTTCCTGGTGCAACTATCCCCTGCCCATTAGACGCTTTTTATTCCGTTTTTTAGGAGACCTTTATTGAGAGCCTTCTCTATTCTGGCCACATACACTGGCATTTCCTGGGTTCCAAGATCTGTGTAATTCTATGTCATAACCAAGTTGACAGTGTTATTGATTGGTGGTTCACCAGTAATACTTTTGTGATTTCTTTCCACCATCTCCAGTATCCCTACACATTAAAGCTAATTTATGACTGTTGGGATAGCTTTAGGCTATAATAATGACTTTACTGAAGCTTTGACAAACTTCTCATATTGTTGACTTCATTGGCTGCTTTCACTAGTGACTTTGTAATTGGTTGTTTTTGCGGGGTTGTTTTGGTTTGGAGGGTTGTGGCATTAGTGATACTGTATGGTTTCTGTTAACTTGCGTGAACTACAAAAAACAAAAAAGGAAAAGCTTTATCACATTCTTTTTGCCTTTCTCTGTTACCATTACTTCCTTACCCAGTGCCTTGAAATCATTACCATTTGAACAAACACCAGATGAGAATAATCTTAGTTAGGCAGATACTGTTTCATGGCCGACCCCCAGGGGACTACTTCTGACCGGGGATTATTTCTGACTGCCCTGTTTTGCTTTATTGGTGTACATTAAAAACAACAAAACTTGAATGTGTAGGCTTATTTGCTTGTTTCTAAGTTTATTTTAGTATTTTCTGTACTTTCATATTCAGAAACATCATCTTATTGGTATAATATCAGATTTCCCCTCAAAAATTCTCTTTTGTTTTATATTTTATCTGATTTGTAATATTAGACATTAGTCAGTTAATGGCAATCGCATTGTATTTCTAACTTCCTTTTCTCCTACATTTTGCTAAGGATCTGGGTCTTCAGTTTCTTTTGTTTGTCCTTAGTTTTGCCTTCCATTCCCCTAAATGAATCATTCAAATCTTTAGGGTCCTCAAGCCTCTTACTCGACCCTGCCTCCCTCATCTTGAGAAGATGACCTCCCCTCCTACTGAACTGAGAAGTTGTGTCCATCAGCTGGGACTCTTGCCTGGAAACCTAATCTTCCCGTTTCTTCTCAGACCCTTCTCTCCATTCACAGAACAAAGGATTTCTAACTCCTTTTCAAGAAGGAAATAAACACCATCCCAATTTCAACCATCTGAATATTATTGGCTGTATTTCTTTCCAGTCTTTTCTAGGCAGATTTTTTTTTTTTTTTTTTTGATGCTGTGGGCTCTGCTCATAAAAATGAAAGGAATAGCAGGGAAAAATACGAGTTATATACAGCAAAACCCAAAACTCAGGGAGAAAAACTTTAGTAAGGGCATTTATTTTCCATTGGAGGCACTTGATGTGAAAACATTTCACATCTCTTCCTTTTCCCCTGCTTCGGTTTTCACAATTTTAGAAGGAGGCCATACCTGTTCTTCCGTTGCATGGACTTTTGGGTTAGCAGAACATTATAAACTGCTAAAATCAATTAGTCTGTCTTATATAAGGGATTTACTGATCATTTGCAATGTAAAAGGCTTTAGTGGACATATAAAAAGAATAAATTATAGGGACCGTTTGTTGTTATCTTTTGTATTTCTATTACCTGCCACACAAAGGCTCTCAGATGTTTCTTGTCTTGAAAGTGGTATCTGCCCTTAAGATACGGTATTAGAGATTTTTAGAGCACGTATACGAAAATGAAACGGTACAATGACAAGAGGAGAAGGTGATCAGTAACATCAGATTCTAATTGAATGAAGGACTGGGAAAAGGCCATTGGTTTTGTTGGTGACTTTCAAAAGTGTAGCTTCAGTACCACAGCAATATATAAAAACACAATTTCTGCCAATTGGGAAGGCATGTAACCTTTTAGAGAACAAGGCCACCTACACGAAAGTGTAGTATAATACCTCTAAACAAAGAGGACTTGTCCAAACAGTGTATTTTGTTGCTGGAAACTTCTTTACTAAGACAGAAGTAATAAGGGATTGAATGAGGTAGAATGCCACTTCCCTCTTCCTCCCTTCCTCAATTTCAGTTGGGAGGTTATGTACGATCCTCTTTAGATTGCCTCTGTGCTGTTTGAAACCTGGGATGATGGGGGCAGCCCTCCCTCCTGCTGGGCCAAGACGCTGTATCAGTCAGTCAATCTGATACAGTGTCATTGCTTTCTGGCAACTGGTCTAGTGTTGAGGCCATTCTAACACTGTGTTCTAAAGTATTCTATGGTATTAAGTAGTGCAGTAGGACATAGAGAAGCTGGAGCCAGTTTTATGCACCAGAGAGGTACCAGCCCTGAAGTGTTAGCTTTTGGCGTTTTAGATTGGAAAGAAGCATAATCCCCGGTTAAGGGATACAAAATTTCAGAATGAGCTCTAGTTTAAATTCTGGCATTCCTTAAATTGTTTGCTCTGTTATTTAGCCAGATGATTTCAGACAAGTTTGTTACACAGTGTAAGTTCAAATGTTCATTGAATAATTGAAAATAGGCGTACAAGTGGGCTATAGGACTGTCCTCATTCATGATTGATGTTGTTACAAGAATACATTTTGAGCATTTGTAATAATTTTAGGTCTTGGAAAGACTTAATATGTGGCTAATTTTTAATGAATGTCTCAGACATAAACAATCTGGAGTTTATAGCTGGGAGAGAAGTGAAGACAGCTTTCCTCAAGCTCTATTCCTTTCCAGCCCTCATTCCTGGTTTATTTAAATAAGAGTAAAGCTTGTTTATATTTCAAAGTTAATATTCTTCCTCAAACACTTTTTTTTGTGTGTGCCTCAGTACTTTTGCATGTGCTATCTCTTCTCCCCCCTCTCCCAAGTCACTTTTTAAAAACTTTTTTAAAGAAAATGTCAAATATAAAGAATAGCGAGATAGCATTAACATCTCCCATTTACTCATCACCCAACTGTGACTAATAACAACATTTTGCCAATTCCGTTTAATTTTTTAGTGGTTAGCTCAGATGTTTTCTTGGTGAAGCTTTTCTTGTTTCCCAGCCAGAGATATCTGATTTCCTCACTGTGTACCTAGAAAAGTTCCTACATACCACTTGTATGTGCTCATTAAATAGTACTTATTACACGATTACTAATGATTATCTTTTTATTTTTCTCCCCCACAAGATGTTCTCCTTGAGGGAAAAAGATGATAGGTCTTACTCTATAAAATGTGTGTAGTAGCTAGCTTGTTAATTAACATTTGAAGTGTTCATTAGACATTTGTAAAATTAATTGTCTCCTCCCAAAAGTAGTAGGAATAACTCATTTGTAACTGCACGTACCAGTAAACAACAAAGTTTATATGTATGTGAAACACTTAACAATTTTTAGAGATTGGCTATTTTGATCTTTACCTGCTGAGAGTGCTTCACTGAGTCGCTCCGAGTGCAGCCTGTCTGCCTGTGAGACCCTTATCAGGATGCCCTGAAGCACGTACATTCTTTTAATTATAGTCTCAGCAGATACTGGGTTGTGGCAGAATCCGTGGGAACCTAAAGAATAATGATTTAAAACAAAAACCAGCTCCCAGAGAATGTTCTGGGATGGGTGTGGCAGTGAGATGAGAAAGCGAAGAGGAATTCCTTTCTGGAGGCTGAGTACTTCATGGGTCTGATAACTGTAACAAGTAAAATCTACACATCTGGTTTTTGTAATTGTTTACTTATACAAGGTGTGCAAAAGGCTTGCAAAAATAATGCAAACCATATTTGACCCAATAAATTTACAGGACTCCTTCCACATTGAATGGTATGTCCATAGTCCATACCATTGACATATTTACTGTATTCTGTACCTCCATATTGTGAGGTTTAGAAGTTAATCATTATTGTAATTACATTTTTGTTTTATTTCCTGAACAAATAAAAGGAAAAAAATCAATTGGGAATAAAGATTCTGAAATATAATTAAACTACTTGCTCTTTTCAGAGAAATTTTGTATCAGAAATTTTATATTGTAAGGCTGTAAAATTGATTTTTTTTTTTTTTTTTAAATGCTCTGTGGAACTTAGTAGAAATATCAACTGTAATCAAAAGTAAATAGCACAGGACCGGAATAGGAGCACAGGATGGGTGCTCAGTTTAAGATCACAAGGATGGATTTTCCAGGTTAATACTTTAAAATGTAAGGTGAAGTTCTAATGAAATATAGTGATCTAATAGAATATAATTAACTCAGTGAAGATTCGAATTGTGTGAGCTTTAAAGAAGTAACACTGTAATTTATTTTTTCATTTCTTGGTCCTTTTGATTAGAGCTATGATTTTTGTTTAATACTCAGGGTTGTGACAGTGAAGTGAAATTTGAATTGTCACTAATACTACAAGAAGATAATAGTGGATGAATCTGGCTTATCCATGTAAGAGAAAATAGATGCTATAAGTCCTATGTGCAATAAAAATATTTAGGAAGGGAAAATTAAACTTCTAAATATTTTTGGTTGTGTCATTTCCTTCATTTAGTCATTGAGTTTGTTTTTCTTGATATGAGAATGTTTTTTCTGTACTGTGCAGAGCTTTTTTAACTATGACTATATTGTGGTTAGCAAAGAATAATTTGCTGAATTGATTTCAGACTGATTTTCGTACACAGAATCTATGAGGTTTAGGTAGATATATCTAATCTCTCAATAATTAATTCACCTAGTTGGATGAACTACTCATACACGGTAGCCAAAACCCATTGCAATGAAGATGGAAAAAATCAGGCTTCAACCAGGGAGCCACCCTTGCAAATATGATTGTCCTTTGTAAGACCTTTCAGGAGTTGGAGGATAAAGTACCTTGCTTTTGAGCATTGCATGTTACTGAACATCTTTACTTGGACAGTAAAGTATAAACATCTTATAACCTTAGATAATAGTTTCTTCTGGAGAGACCTCAAAACAGGAGTTGCTTAGGAATGGGTATAAGTAATCATGTGGTGCTCCGAAGCAGGTTGTCCTAAAAAGAAACAGGTTTGTCCTAGCTTTCTTCTCTACCATATCAGTGAACTTACCACAAGTTATTTCACTTGCTGAAACTTAGTTTCCTCGTCTGCAAATGGGCTTTAGTAATATTTTCTTCACCAGGTTGTTGTGAGGAATGAGTGAAATAATATATGTGAATATGCCTGGTATATAGTATATCCTCAGTAGATGTCAGTTGATTCTGAATTTGGTATTGTGCCATTGTTTAGATCTCCTAATCTTATTGAATGATAAAACTTGGGTTGCTTGTCTTAGAGAATGTGAAGTGCCTTCAACTGAGAAGCTGTTATTTTTCATTCAGGACAAACAGGAGAGAGCTACCTAACAGAGTTTGTTTAAAGTACTGTTGATGATAAGGCTCTAATGTTTCTTAAAAATACCAAATACTCAGATTTTCGCAAAAGGAAGAGGACAGGTTCTGTGAACTTTTAGATAGGGAAGCCTAACTCCCGCCCTAGGTGGTTTTCTGTATTGAATCATTAACGGGACTGTTTTTGAGCACCTCAGGGAAGGGGTGCCTCCTGGGCTGCTGCAGGGATTCACTAACCACTGGAGGCATAAATAATTGCTTCTTGAAATAGAGTTACAACCTTGGTAAATTAGGAGAATTCACCAGATATTACGATGGAATTTTGGCAAGAAGTTTGACAAAGGCTCAAGATGTTTCTCTGAAAGTGATAAAGAATTTTATTCAAAGATTGCTGGTTAATGGGAAGAGGACAACCTCTGACACCTCCTGTGCTTGGCCCAGTTCTCTTTTACTAGTGACTGAGATGGAGATACTGATTACATGCCGACCATATTTTCAAATAATGAAAGCTAAAAGAGATAGGAAATCTGTAGGGTATTCCGAATCTAGATCCAGAACATCTTGACAGGCAAGAATATATACGGTGAAATTCCATTGCAAATGTATAAAGGCTTATGCTTGGGCCTCTGAATCTAACCATACAGGTTCAGGTGGTAGCTTAGCAGGATCAAGTGTGAAAAGAATTAAGGGTGGGAGTTACTCTGACACGACATTCAAAATTGATGAAGCCAGTACGATTTCAGGCTGTGCTAGTTGAAATTTGTTAGCTTAGACTGTAGGAACTGAGATCCCTGTGTGCTCTGACCAGGCTGATCTTACCTCATTTTCATTATATGTCCAACAAACTGGAGTCTGTGTATAGAGGAGAGCAGAAGGAGGTAGTGAGGTAGCTGGACAGTGTTAAACCATTAGAGAAATGGTGGAAGTACCTGAATGTTTATTCTAGAAAAGATTATTTGACGGCCTGTGTCAGCTCCCCTTAGGTGTTAGAGGTGCACTCACTCAGAAAGGGGAGCACATTATTTCAAAAGGTAGAATTAAGGACAGTAGGCGAAAGTCAAAGTGAGCTAGTTAAAATCTTGGAAAGTCTTTTAAGCATTTGAGTCAGGCCTAAGAGGAAATGAAATAGTTTTCTATCATTAGATAGGACATACTGTAGAGGAATGTCAGGCTTATCTGATGGATCACTATTTACTTAACTGATGGCTATTATATATCTGATGGATAAGTATATTGGATGAACTGTAGTTTCTTCAAGCCCAGGAATTCTGAGATTGGTGTATGAATAAATACATGACTGAACACAAACACTTTGTAATGATTCCTTTTAATTGTTTTGCCATTTATTAACATAGGTTCAGTCATGTTTAAGTTTATACTTTAAGAAATACTGACTTTTAGGGTGGTATTGCATATTTTATCTACAGGTAGTCTGCTACTGTTTTCTGTCTTTGTTAACTCCAAGTAAAACAGGTTAAACATGGGAAGACCTCTGAAGATTGTGGTGAGGACTGTTTCCTGGTTAATAATATAATGGATAACATCTTATCTTTCACAGGTGGTAAACCTGTTGATGGCAGTTTTGCTGACTGTGGAAGTAACTCATCCAAACTCCTTGCCAGCTGTCAACATTCAGTATGAAGTCATTGGCAATTACTATTCATTGGAGAGAATGGCTGGTATGTTTTTAGTTGGAAATACCTCCTGCTCATCACACACACACACACACACACACACACACACAACACAACACAGAGATTATTTAGAGGATTGATTAAATTATATTTAAGTTACTCTACTTGCTGAGGCGTAAAGTGTTTTTGTGGGTTTTTCAAAGATACTCAGTGAGAATTGTAATTGAGCACTTCTGGCCAGAAAATGTTAAGGACTACCAGAAGATTTTTTGAGAAATGTACATTGTATACCTTGATTCTTGTCAGTGCTGTGGAGAGAAGAAGAAATTACAAAAAGATTTGTAAGCCTTTAAGGTCAGCTGGCAAGTGTAGTAGAGGATGGGAGCAAATAGGCTTACAGGAAAATAGGAAATACGAATTATTGGAATATTTGCTGATACCTTTTGCCCGAGGGTCACAGTTCTAAATATATTTCAATCATTTAGATGAAGGAAGACGATATTGGAGTTAAAAATAGAAGACATTCATGGAAATTGCTTTTTTAAACCTGTTTATTCTCTGATAGCATTTTCATTATCTAGCTTTCTCTGAAATACAGGTGCAGAAAGATTCTAGTTAAGATTTTATATTGGGGGGCGGCTGGGTGGCTCAGTCATTAAGTGTCTGCCTTCAGCTCAGGTCATGATCCCAGGGTCCTGGGATCGAGCCCCATATCGGGCACCCTGCTCGGCAGGAAGCCTGCTTCTCCCTCTCCCACTCCCCCTGCTTGTGTTCCCTCTTTCACTGTGTCTCTCTCTGTCAAATAAATAAATAAAATCTTAAAAAAAAAAAAAAAGATTTTATATTGGGCACCTGGGTGGCTCAGTCCATTAAGTGTCTCCCTTCACCTCTGGTCATGATCCCAGGGTCTTGGGATCAAGTCCTGCATCTGGCTCCCTGCTCAGCGGGGAGTCTGCTACTCCCTCTACCGTCCCCCCCTGCTCATGATCTCTCTCTCTCTCCCTCAAATAAATAATAAATAAAAAATAAAAAAGATTTTATTTTATAAATGTTAGAAATTTAATATTTGAACAGAAAATTATGCCTCAAATTTTCAGTGCAAAGTTTTTTGCATGTTTAAAATATCACTTCAGAAAAATGTTTGGAGTACTCGTGTGTATTTATAATGTTACAGGATCTAAGTTATTTTTAGGTTTATTAGCTTTTATTATAAATTCTTGAGCTTCATTACATTTATGATCTTCTCTGATAAATTTATCAAGTGGTTTTTAAAACAAATTTGGTTGTTAATTCACATAATTCACTCACTGTCTACAGGGCTAACTGCTGTTTCTAGGATTCAAGTAGAGTTTTGTGGCCATCTGTTGACATTATAGTATGAAAACACTAACAGTTGTTTAAACTGTGTTCAAGTGCTTTTTAAATGAGTCTACTGATTGTCTATTCAGATATATATAATCCTTTAATTCTGTTGTTAAATGTGATAAAAGAGATACCAAGAACATACTAGAAACATCCCTTCTGGTGTTTGTTTTTTCTTCCCAAGTTAGTCTATTTCTGTTTAAAAACCGAAATACAATAATGAATAAAACGTTAGTTTTTAATGGCTATTTTTGGTACTTTAGGCTGTAAAATTATGTAAAACCTGATGTCAGCATTTTTTCAGCATGCAGTGTCAGCATGTGTTTCTCTTAAAATCAAGGTGTAGGAAAAGATTTATGGTTATTGACATTCTTATAGGTCTGTACAACTGGCTGCCTTGGCTAGAGCTGCAGGGATGGAGTCACGGGTTTCCTGAATGGTCTGTGAGTGCTGTGCCTGCTATAGAGAGAATCAGATACATTCGTTATCATACTAGTGTTGATTATAATTCTGCCAGGGCCCCCTATTCTTGACAGAATATAAAAATGCATAGCACTTGGTCATATGGTAGTTTGTGTGTCTCTTTGCAGGTGGAAAGTTGATTTTCCCATGACCCAGTGTTATAATGGCAAGTTAAGTTCTGATCATTGGCCTGCCAGCGGATTTTATTTATTTATTTATTTTATTTTTTTAGAGGTTATTTATTTGACAGAAAGAGACAGAGAGGGAACACAAGCAGGGGGAGTGGGAGAGGGAGAAGCAGGCTTCCTGCTGAGCAGAGAGCCCAATGCGGGGCTTGCTGGGCTCCATCCAGGACCCTGGGATCATGACCTGAGCTGAAGGCAGACGCTTAATGACTGAGCCACCCAGGCGCCCCAAGATTATTTTTTTGAGAGAGAGAGAGAGAGCACGCACAAGCTGGGGGAGGGGCAGAGGGAGAGGGAGAAGCAGACTCTCCGCTTAGCAGGGAGCCCAACGCGGGGCTCCATCCCAGGACCCTGAGATTATGACCTGAGCCGAAGGCAGACACTTACTTAACCGTCTGAGCCACCCAGATGCCCTGGCCTGCTGGCTGATTTTAAATAATAAGGTTCATGGTTATTTTTAATCAGCTAAACAGAATACGACATTCAATGTATATGAAATGCTTCTGCAACATATACAAGCTGTTTTTCAAATATGAATTTAACTTTATATTCACGCTGGTAATGGGTGAACACTTGGGGCCCCCTGGAGAAAGTTCTTAAATATGGTGACTGGAAACCGGAGGTTCACATCTGGGTATTTAGCCCTCATATTTTGTTTGCTTTATTGACTCACAAATACTGGAGCATCTCTTGTTCTCGGTATTATATATGTATTTTTCACCCGTCATCCCATTTCTCCCCTATTTGGCTATAGGGCATCTAGAGGATATTCTCTATCCTCTAGAAAAATTTAAAGAGGGCTCTTCTTACCTAATATAGTGCCAGATATTGATGTTTGTACTGCCAAGTGACAAGATGGTACATGACATTTATCTAATAGTGGGAATGTTTGGCAATTATTCAAACATCCGTTATTATTAGCACCCTTCTGGTTCTTAATCTCTATCCAGAGTTAAAGAATTAACTTTAAATCTGTGCTAAGAAACTCAAGTCGAGTGTGACTTAATATTGTTGAGATTACTCTGGTGTTTTGTGAGGCAATTAATGAACTTGGATAATGTAGAGGAAGGGGACAACCTGAGAAGGAGGTGGGGAACAAAGAAAAGGCCTGTAAAGTATCGGAGAAATCATGAAGAGGGGATGGGGAGCAGCGAGTTCACATGTTGGGATGAGGGAGAGGAGGTTAGTGGAGAACCTTGAATTTCTGATTGTGTAGTTTATCTGAGGTTAGAGGGGGCAGCTGTAATGCTCCGTATTTAATATATTTGTGTCTTTCAAACAAATACCAGCTTTTCCCTCGTGTGGAACCCTGCTTTGCTCACAAGATCCAACTTGTGTCATTTCGTATTTTTTTCCTGATTCCCCCGGGAAAGCTAATTGTTTCTGCTTCTGTTGTAGCACTTTGCCACATTGGATTATAATTCTCTGTTTGCACACCTTCAGACTCTGGGCAGAGATCTGTCTCTTTAGCTGAGTGACTGGTTGATGATAAAAGTCAGTGAGTTGTAGCCAATTTAATAAACAAAAACAAAGGCGTGAGTTCGTCAAATGTCATTATTTAATGCCGAGACAGATTTTTTTTTTTTTTAACACGCTTGGTCTTAGATTTTTTCATAGCCAATCTTGAAAATACTCATTTTTTAAGCTAGCTTTAAAACATCATTTTGTCATGAAGAGTTTTGTTCTTTTTGTTATGTTTGTTATGTAAGTAGCTTAATTAGATTTTTGTTTTTGTTTTCTTAGATAATGCCTGTGTTCTTTTTGCCATCTCTGTTCTTATGTTTATAATCAGTTCAATGCTGGTATATGGAGCAATTTCTGTAAGTATTCTATATTTTCGACTTTTAGAGTTTGACCTTTACTGAGTGGTACTTAATAATTTCATATTTATGTTGTGATGTTGTGGTTGTTATTTTTTGTCTTCAGTATCAAGTGGGTTGGCTGATTCCATTCTTATGTTACCGGCTTTTTGACTTCGTTCTCAGTTGCCTGGTTGCTATCAGTTCTCTCACTTACTTGCCAAGAATCAAAGAGTATCTGGATCAATTAGTAAGTGTGTATGCTAATTAAACCTTTTTTCTTTATTTTAAGTAAAATATTTAAATAGAAAATTTGAGTCAGCTTTAGGTACTAATTTTATTTTAATCTACCTACTTCTTTAAAGTGTTTTAAAATAATTATTACTTCTCTTAATTACCATGTTGAAACCAGTAAGATACAGGTAGAATATCCTCTAACTAGTACCATTTGAATATTCCAGTGTTAAAAGTCTCTAAAGATGGATATCACAGAACGTTAAGGAGTAGTTCAACTTTTGTTTTGAGTATACTAGTAGTATAATAATTTGGCTCTAGAGGTTTCTCCCTCTCTTCGAAAGTAGAGCATTCCTGTGAAATCTTATTTAAGCAGAAATGTTGTAAATGTTTATTCCCAGACCCCCCAAATAATCTTCTTAGTCTTTTCTGATATCCAAGGGCACACCTTGCTAACGGATGCACAAAACAAAGTGCGGTAAAGCACGGATGCTCACAGACTCCATTCACCCCTCTGGCGGTTGGACGCTGAGACGCTGGGCGGGGCTCTCAGGGAGGGGGCGGGGCGGGTTCTCAGGGAGGGAGCTCTCAGGGAAGGGGTGGGGCGAGGCTCTCAGGGAAGGCGCTGGGCGGGCCGCTCTCATTGGGGTGTGCGCTGTCGCTCCGAATAGCTTGCTTCCATACGGACGCTGGATGCTCTTGTTGCTCTAACTCCTTTTTTCTTTGTAGGCATCCATAGCTAATACTTGAATGCTTACTGTATCTTTCACTCTATTTGAGGCAAATCGTTGATGAATAGTGTAGGTACAAACATAGCTTCCCTCTCTCTGAGGAGCAGCCCATGGATTGGGGGAGTTAAGAGGTTATCTGTGATAACGAACTGGAACTGTCCACTGCACCATTAAGTGCGGAGCTTAGATTAGTGCTGTATGATGAAGCGGCAGGGAACCTTCTGGGCTGGAGTAAGATCTGGAAGGAGGCATGGAGTCCAGAAAAATAAAAGTTCATTTAAAAAATGCTGTCTTGGGGCGCCTGGGTGGCTCAGTCGTTAAGCGTCTGCCTTCGGCTCAGGTCATGATCTCAGGGTCCTGGGATCAAGCCCTGCATCGGGCTCCCTGCTCAGCGGGGAGCCTGCTTCTCCCTCTCCCACTCCCCCTGCTGTGTTCCCTCTCTCGCTGTGTCTCTCTCTGTCAAATAAAAAATCTTAAAAATAAAAAAAAAATAAAAATAAAAAATGCTGTCTTTTAGGAATTTTCTCCCCGCTTCCAGATTTCCTGAATAGTCCATCTTGCATACCACAAATTTATCATTTGTTCAGAAAACATTTGATGGTTGCTTCTTATGTGCAAGGCACTCTGCTGCATTCTTGGGATACATCAGTAGAACTTACTTGCTAGTGAAGGAATTGGAAAATTGACAATTACTGCATTAAAACTGTGGTAAAAAGCTGTGAAGGGAAGGTAGGCTGCGCGAGTGAATGTCACAGAGCTGTCAGATGTGGGCTGGGAGCAATTCACTCTTGAATTGCACTCAAGAGTCTGAGTAGGAATTAAGACAGGGAAGATACAGAAGCAGAGGTCACAAAGACCCCTCGAGGTGGGAAGGAACATTCTACGTGTAGTCAGAGGACTGTAAGGTGACCATGGTGGCTGGCACATAGATTAAGTGAGGGAAGCAAAGCAGCAGTGATGAGTGGGAGAGAAGCAGCTGGGGGCAGGGCCTAGTGTCTGGGTTGGCCGTGGTCAGAAGTTTCCTCATTCTAGATCTCTCTTGTCATGTCTGGCTGAAAAATTGCAAACCTCCTGAATAAAAGCTACAGCATTCCCCCATGAACCGATCCCATTCAGTTTTTGTCTTTCTATTTATAAATGAAGGCTTAAAGAACAGTTTTGTCCCAAGGAGACACTTAGCTAGGGTTTGGAGTTGGTGTGTGGGTACTTTTCTTCTTTTTCTTTTTTGGTCCTTTGGGGTTTTTGCATGCTGCTTTTTTATAAAAATTATTTGGGCTTTTGTGTTGACATTTCCAGTAAAAACATGTTTTCAAAAATTAGATGAGTTTTAAAGGAGAACATTAGAAAGAATTTTTTTTGCTATTCCTTTTACAGACCCCAGTGGTTTCTCCCCTCTGTTATATTCATTTGGTCTCTCAGACTGGCAAGTACCTTCTCTGTTGGCCAGCTTGTAAATCCTTAATTATTTTTTCGTAATGCCCTTCTGGAACCCAGCTCATTGCCTTGTACATGATAAATGCTAAATAAATATTTGAGTAAATAAAGTTGACCCTTCGCAGTAGAATGTAGTATGTCTGCAGTGAATTACAGAGGTTTGCTGTTTTTATAACCAGGGGCGTGCCTTCTTTTTCTCCTTTCTGATGAGCATTGAGACTGATGACTGGCTTTTAGAAAAATGAATTTCCCGAGATAGGACTAAATGACCCATGGAACTTAGATAAGTCTTAGCACCTCCTGACTTGGTGACTCAGGGACAAATCTACAGTTGTATACAGGAGATAGTGGTTTTCCAAAGGCCAGAAAGATGTAGAATAGTGAAAAGTAGAGAGAGGATGAGCTCTTCTCTTTGGACAGCAGTATTCAAATATGTTTTAAGTGTTCAGTGGCATGTATTAATGATGATGAGGCTTAAAGGTACCATGAGTTAAATTCTGTTTATAAGTTTTTATTGGAAATCAGTTCTGACTTCGGTGCCTTTTCTTTGTATTTTTAAGATGCTCTCTAGACTATCATGAAGTGCAAGTGCCATAGCTGAATGATGAGTGTGTGTGTTTAATTAATAAACTTCATGGTTTAGAGCAGTTTTAGGTTAACAGCAAAACTGAATTGGAAAGTGCCCCCCCACCTCCCCCACTGTCCACATCCCAAACCATAGTGGTCCATTTGTTACAAGTGATGGGCCTGCATGACACATCATTATCACCCAGAGTTCATAGTTTACTCGAGGGTACACTTGTGTACATTCTGTAGGTTTGGACAAGTGTGTAAAGTAGTCACTGTGGTATCAAACAGAATAGTTTCACTGCCCTAAAAATCCTCTCTACTTTGCCTGCTCACCTCTCCCTCCCCCCCCGCCTTTTTTTTTTAATAGCCTGATTTTCCCTACAAAGATGACCTCCTGGCATTGGACTCCAGCTGTCTCCTCTTCCTTGTTCTTGTGTTCTTCGCCTTATTCATCATTTTTAAGGTGAGTTGCTGACTAAATGTTTGGGCAGCCAGTTAGACTGTGGCACAGTTCGTCTAAAACCTTTTTGTTGCCTTTTCTCCTTATAGTTCACTGTTAGGGGACAGTGTTCTGACATAGCAGTAAAGGTAACTTCTGGGGGATGTCCTCCCTCTTGTTTCCGGAGAGTGGTTGGAATTCCAGGATCCTTCCTAAGTGTAAGGAACATCATGTTTTTGGATCAACAGATCAATGATTTGATTGAAAATCTGTTAAAATTCCAAAGGTTCAGAGACAGAATTTCTTTTGCAGCGCAGTGGTTATCAGACCTGAATTAAAACCCTAGTTCTGGTTTCTCTGTAAAATGCTATCAATAAGACTTGTGATATTTAAGTGTGAGCAGGTAGGGAAAGGGCCTGGCCTGTGCTAGGTTCAAATGGATGTATGTTCCCTTCTCCATGGAGCACGTGGGGGAAAGCATAAGCCACCTTAATTTTAGAGCAGGTAGTCTGTTGAGTTTCTAGCATATGGAAATTTTGTTTGCCTCTTTCAGGTGTATCTAATCAACTGTGTTTGGAACTGCTATAAGTATATTAACAACAGAAACATGCCAGAGATTGCTGTGTACCCTGCCTTTGAAGCACCCCCGCAGGTGAATGACCGTTTTAATATAGGAAATCTTCAGTAGCCATTCTTGATTATTCTCAAGAGCCTAGATCTTGACTTCCTCTTCAATGCCGTATGTATGGTTCGGGCATGGATAGCTTACATCCGCAAGATTCATCGTTTCCCTTTGGAAACCTGGGTGTGTGGGTGAGGGGCCTCCTGCACTGCTCGTTCAGCTTCACTCCTAGGGAGTCTCCAGGATGGTTGCATTTGCAGGGGAGATCAGACAGGAAGCAGCCGTGTGAACCATATCAGGCTCGTGGCTTCTGGAACTTCTAAGGATGGGGTACTGTCATGTGCAGCTTGTGTTGCTTTCAAAAAACATCCACATGATCGAAAGGGGAAGCTGGTTTTTCTGTGGGGAGATGAATGCAGTGGGTTCCGTGAGTCTGTGGGGAGGCCTACTTCAAGGGCCCTTTAGTTGCTGCTGTATTAGCTCTTCCCAGTTTTCAATATGTAGAATGTATGTGGCCCATGTAGGGCCAGCCTGCACACTTGGAGACACTTGGGTTGGAATGTCACTCCTGCATAGATGTGCCCTTTACCCCAGAAGAAATGATAGAAGGGCCTGATCCTTTGATTATAGATTCTGATGAAATCCAGGATCCAGCATCTTATTGGAGGTTTCCTTTAGTGTAGTTCCGTGGTGCCCTTAACCTGGATTTGCAGCCCCTGAGGCACTGGTACTTTGTCAGTCACGCTGTGGGGGGGAGGAGAGAGCCCTGCCACCTACTTCCTTTCCTGTCAAGGTGTCCTGGTAGCCTCAGGGTCTGTTCAGAAGCAAAATTCTGCCCCTCTCCCCTCCATCCCTCTGTCTTTAGCAGTCTTGGATCAGACAGCTCACCTCCAGTTACCAGTCCTCTCTACGCTCAGGAACTTTTCAGCTCACAAATTCCTCAGCTAAAATCTGAAAGCTGAATTATTCCAGGTAGGATTGTAAAGATGCTTTAAGTCAATATAATTTTTTTCTCTCTTCAGTATGTTTTGCCCACCTATGAAATGGCTGTGAAGCTGCCCGAGAAGGAGCCGCCGCCTCCTTACGTACCTGCCTGAGGAGATCCTGCCTCTGTCAATAAACCCTATACCAGCTTTTGTCTCATTTATTGTACAAGATGCTGCAGTGCAGGGCTCTTCAGACTTGTTTGATATAAAATTCGTTTTCCTTTGTTGAAGC
>NC_138378.1:109644593-109704424 GCF_054177405.1 Leptonychotes weddellii
GAGGTGGGGAGGGTCGGGAAGGAGGGATGGGTGGTAGGGAAAGCGGAGCATCGAACAGGAGAAGCCCCGTGCAGCCGCCAAGTGTTCCGTCTGTCCCAGCCCGAGCCAGACTGTGGTGCAGGAGAAAGAATCCCCTCCCCGATGAATCCTGTGAGGAAACGGGTCCAGACAAGGGAAGGGAGATGCCTAAAGTCACTCATAGTCAGGACTAGAATTTGGGTCGCCTGAAGCTCAAACTCCAGCCACTTCCCTCTGCAATTTGGGCCTGGAGGATGGGGCAGCGTGGGAACGCCGGCCGCCTCCCGGCGCTCTGTGCCGGCCCTACCTTTCGGTGCAGCTGAACAAACCCTTCCTGAGATTCTGCCTTTAGTTGTCTGGAAATCACTTCATCTTTAGCCCCAGATCAGTGTGTGACCTTCCCTCCCCTGACCACAGCCTTCAAGCTGTCTCAGTCCAATCTAGGATCTGGATCAGGATTGGGACTGGAATTCACACGAGGGAGTGGGGGTGGGAGGCCAAGAAGGACACCTGAGGGGCCCCTGGATGGGCCCAGATCTCTCTTGTAACCGTCCTGGTCTCCACCTCCTCCTCTGCCCCTGACCAGGTGTTCTGCTTGAACTGACTGGGTCCCAATCCCAACCTGTACTCTCTTAGATCCTCAAACACCCAAGACACTGGGTCTTTGGTGAACAATTTTCCATTCCCCTTTTTGGTCTATAGTTGGTTCCTCTCGCAGAGATTCCTAGAGTAGCAGAGCTTGAAGATCACCTGACACAACCCCTAAAAGAATATAAACTGAGGCTTATCAAATGACCCAGCAAATCAGTGTCAGAGCTCAGAATAGAACTCAGGGCTCCAAAATCCACACAAGGATCTTTCCACTGCTACAATCTACCAACCTCTTAAAATGGGCTTACATAAAATGTAAAGTTTCAGTCTTGCTGAAGAGAGGCTGCACCAAACCATTTTCTGGGTCTCCAGTCTCATTCATGCCTCAGGTTGTTTTGTCTATCCCCTTTTGCACCTTTCTGGATAATGTTGAGAAAGAGCACAAAGGATTCTTTCCTGCACCAGCCCCAATGGGCTGGATTTGAAATGGTGACAGCATTGTCTTTGAGCCAGGGCGTACCAGGGTTCTCAATGGTTAAATTCAGCTGGTAGCCTACTTTGCTCCAGGCTGGGAGGAGGGTGGGGGTGTAGGGAAGTCTATCTTTTAAAAAGTAACCTTGCCTCTGATCCTGACCTACCTCTCTTGGGGATGGGACTGGACAGGGAGGAGGGATTCTGCATGGGATGTTCATGTTCCCCCAAAGCAGCACTGGCCCTACATTACTTGTATTCCAAACTGATCTTGAATGATAATCCTTTAATAAACAACACATTTCACCCTTTTCGTAATTCCCTCCTTTTTGCAACCAGAAATTGCTACGCTTTGCTATGGGCTTTTATTTCTAGCAGGACTATCAAAAATCAGCAAAATTGTAAGTATGGAAATCTTTTAGGAAATTCAGATTCTCACTTTCTTGGTTTCTGAGACTCAAAGTGCTGCTATCTAGAAAAGGGGAGTGAGATTCAAAAACAGTGATGTTGCAGAGGGGGTCCAAAGCGGGGGGGGGGGGTGGAGGTAACCAGATGCTCACGGAATTTCCTGCCATCCGAGTTAAGCCTCTGTATTAGTTTTCTATTGCTGCTGTAACAAATTAGTACAAACTCAGTGACTTACAAACAGTACACACTTATTATCTAAGAGTTCTGTAGACCAGAAGTCCAACACTAGTCTCAAAGGGCTAAAATTGTGTCAGCAGGGCTGCGTTCCTTTGGGAAAGATCTAGGGGAGACTGTTTCCCTGCCCAGTTCAGCATGTAGAGGTTACCTTCACTCCTTGACTCATGGCCTTTTCCCTATTTTCAAAGCCACCAAAGGCAGGTTGGGTCCTTCTCACATCTCATCACTGTGATCTCCTCTCCTGCCTCTCTCTTTTCCACTTTTAGGGGCCTCTGTAATTACATTGGACCCACCCCAATAATCCAGGATAAACTCCTCATCTCAAAATCATTAACTTAATCCATCTGCAAAGTCTTTTTTTTTTTGTCATATAAAGTAACATACTTACAGGTTCCAGGGATTAGGAGATAGACATTTTTGGGGGTGAGAAGGCTTTATTCTGCCCACCACACCCCGCTGTAACCTCCCATAAAGGATTCCATGTGAGAAGGAAGGAATCATGGACATTTACCATAAGAACATAATCTTGACATTAGGACAAGATTTGGGTGTTAGTGAAATCATTGTCAAATATGGGTTTCATATCACCATGTATTTTTCCTTTTATTTCAATTATGTAAAATACCTACATCTATGTCCAGGAAGGATTTTCAATAGGATTCTTCTTCCTTGCCCCTGATGTATGGTAATCAAGGGATGAAATGAAATTCGGGAGTTGTTTAAAAAAAAAAAAAGACTTGATTCCTTTTGACTTAACTAAATACATGACATATAGCATATTTCAGGGAGGTGGCTCAAAGTCAACAAGCAGGATGTTTACTAGGTCCATGAGATAATATTGATTTTTTTTGTGGTGGAAAATATTACCTCAGAGAGAGGCAGCCATTCAGTGAAAAGCCCCTTTAGGCTGGGAGTCAGGAAAATTGGAGTCCCATCCATGACCTGCTATTTTCTGGCTCACACACCTTCCAAAACCTCAGGCTTCTCACCTGTAAAATGGGTATAAGAACAACTCTGCATCTCTGACTTCACGGGGTTGTTTGTTTTGTGCTCTATGATCTCTAAAACGTTATGGAAAGTAAGGTATGATTTATTTTCTTAATTGAATACCTCCAGGAAGCAGGATAAAACCAAGAGAGCATGAGCCAGGGGGAGCGGCAGAGGGAGAGGGGAAAGTAGGGCCCCCCCCAACCCTCAGCAGGAACCTGATGCAGGGCTCTATCCCAGGACCCCGGGATCATGAAGGCAAACCCTTAAGCGACTGAGCCACCCAGGAACCCCAAAGATGTGTGGTATTATTACTAAGTGCTTGGTACCTTTTTTTTTTAAGATTAATTAATTTATTTGAGAGAGAGAGGGAGGGACAGAGGGAGAGGGAGAGAGAATCTCAAGCAGACTCTGCGGTGAGCATGGAGCCAACGTGGGACTTGATCTCACCCCTGAGATTGTGACCTGAGCCGAAACCAAGAGTCAGAGTCTTAACCAACCTACTGTGCCACCCAGGGGCCCCGGTGCTTGGTACTTTTGAGTAGGAAAGATACAAGCTTCTTTGCTTTTGTAGCCCCAGGGCTAAATACATGGTAGGTCCTCACAAAAGTATTTGGTGAATGAAAAAAATGAAAGGGGTGACTGCGAGAGTTTGGTGGAGGTGGAGGGTAGATACCAGTGGACATCTCTGCTCCTGAAAACCAGACACACGGACAGAATTGGAAGCACAACAGATGTAGATCAGATTGTCATTCCTCTTCTCACTTTTAAGTATCTCAGGCTCTCGGGGCCCCAAAGTTCACTAAACCTGCTGAATGATGAGAAGGAAGGAGCACTTAGGGCTACTCTGCGTGTGGTTTTTACCCCGTTGGTGAGGGAGTAGAAGAAGGAAGCTTCCAGAAAAGCACCAGTGTGCTTGCCTCGAACTCTGCCATTCCCTGAGGTGTCTGTGAAGCCTGGGCAGGGCACCGAGGCTGTCCCGAGTTTACCTTTCACCCTGTTCAGGGCCACTGTCCCATTGCCACTGTTCCATTGTCCCATGGCTGAGGTGCCCAAGAAAGGTCTGGAAACCATTCATTCCTGGGAGTCAAGAGGAACCTTGGGAGCAATACCTGAAGCAGAAGGATGAGGTTCTAGGTGAAAGTTTGAGGTTCAGCCAGCCCGTAGGTGAGATATTTGGAGAAACTTCACCCCTCTATGTGAATTCTCACTAGGGAATTCGGAAGGACCTTAGTGCTTTCAGCATCTAAAGGGAGGATGGTCTTGGGGGAAGATAGCAGACAGGGGCCCTCCAACCCCAGGGCTCTCTGGGTGTGAGGATTGCCCCATTTCTGATTGGGCTCCCATCCTTGCTCAGCCGTGCCCATTCCCCACACCCTACTTTGCAGGTGTTTGCAAGAGCAGGCCCTTGGACTTGGTGTTTATCATCGATAGTTCTCGCAGTGTGCGGCCCCTGGAGTTCACCAAGGTGAAAACCTTTGTCTCCCAGATAATTGACACTCTGGACATTGGGGCGCTGGACACACAGGTGGCAGTGGTGAACTATGCCAGCACTGTGAAGATTGAGTTCCACCTCCAGACCTACTCAGATAAGCAGTCCCTGAAACGGGCCGTGGCCCGGATCACCCCCTTGTCAACAGGCACCATGTCAGGCCTGGCTATCCAGACAGCGATGGATGAGGCCTTCACAGTGGAGGCAGGTGCTCGGGGGCCCACTTCCAACATCCCTAAGGTGGCCATCATCGTGACAGACGGGAGGCCCCAGGACCAGGTGAATGATGTGGCGGCTCGGGCCCGGGCATCTGGTATTGAGCTCTATGCCGTGGGTGTGGACCGGGCCGACATGGAGTCCCTCAAGATGATTGCCAGTGAGCCCCTAGATGAGCACGTTTTCTACGTGGAGACCTACGGGGTCATTGAGAAACTTTCCTCTAGATTCCAGGAGACCTTTTGTGGTAAGTCTTTGCTCCCAACTAGAATATTCAGATATTGTATATCCAAAGAAAGAGAGTTATTCTTTTTTTTTGTAGAAACTTTATGGAAAACTGAAATATAAGCAGTGCTTTTCTTGAGTTTTTTACCAACTTAAACACACTTTGTTGGTTTAGGAATATAGAGTTGCTTTATATATAACTTGGTTTGCTCATAAAAATCTTCATGTTTGCATTAGAAATGTGAAGGTCTGGAAATATCCTGCTGGATAAATGATCCTGCTGTTCCCTGATGGGGTCAGAAAAAAAAAAAACAAAACCAAAAGCCACCTCAAGACACCTCTTTTCTCCCATCTGCCCACAACTCCATTTTTCCCAGATATTTTCTTTAGCTTTACCATCTCTGGCTTTAACAGAACTCTGTTTGTTTTCCTGCAGAAGATGGGCAGCAGCATCTGTCTGCCCATGGAAGGATCCGGGGGCTTTCCAGTGTAACTGTCAGACAGGGTTTTGCTTATTCTCTAGATCCTCTAGTTTTCAGATTCTGCTCTTCCTCTGATTATTCTTTGTGGAGGGACAGGATTAAGAACGGGGGGAGGGATTGGGATTTCAGTTCACTTGTGAGATAGCAAGAAGCAGATTAAAAAAAAAAAAAGATTGTTACTGTCCTTCTGTCTTTTTTCGTGTAGGATAGAGTTTGAATATGAGCATGCTAATTTAATTGGAATTTGTAGCATGAATCAGTCAAATCCATGAATATGAATCCATTTAAGGCGGGGCTTTATTCTTAGTCACTGATCAGAATTATGAATACGTAAGACTCATACTTTTTTAAGTTTTTTTTTTTTAATATTTTTGCTTATTTATTTGACAGAGAGAGAGACAGCGAGAGAGGGAACATGAGCAGGGGGAGTGGGAGAGGGAGAAGCAGGCTTTCCGCTGAGCAGGGAGCCGGATGTGGGGCTCGACCCCAGGACTCTGGGATCATGACCTGAGTCGAAGGCAGATGCTTAATGACTGAGCCACCCAGGCGCCCCCTCTTTTTTTTTTTTTTAAAGATTTTATTTATTTATTTGAGAGAGAGAGAGTGCACGAGCAAGCACAAGCTGGGGTGGGGGTGGTGGAGGGGCAGAGGGAGGAGCAGACTCCCTGCTGGGCAGGGAGCCTGATGCAGGACTTGATCTCAGGACCATGGGATCGTGACCTGAGCCAAAGGCAGACGCTTAACTGACTGAGCCACCTAGGTGCCCAAGTTTCTTTTTTTCTTTGTATCCATCTATCTATGTTCTGTCTTTCTATCTACCCATATTCATGCTTTATTATTTTTTTTAATCATTTAGAGATATAATCTTTCAAAGCCCTCTGTGGAATTATCCAAACAGGTGTGGACAAATTTTTAGTTCAGGTGAATTTTAAAATGTAGATACCTTTTGCTGTGTAACCTATTCCCCACCTCTTTATTCGATATGCATTAATTGATCACTGATGATACAAAGATAAAGGTATTCCCTCCCTCCTGTCAAGCAATAGTCTGGAGGTGGTGACGAGAAACAAGTGAATCAGTAATTACAATTGCGAATTTCAAGGCGACTTTACATTGAAATTAATGTGGAACTCGGCAGTCACCCCAGTTTGTCAGGAAATGGGAGATGAAGTCTTGGTCTGGAGCAAAGTTTGGCCTCACCTCAGCCAGACCTGGCTGGTGGCCCCTTGTCTTTCCTATCCCAGGACACTGGGCCTTCACAAGCTGTCCTTGGCTTTGGTGGCATCTACTTGGCATTCATTGGTTTCTCAAAAGAACATGGCTTTCTTTCTCCCAGGAAAACCCCCTGTGCTTGTGGGTGATAGCTTTTCCATAAAGGCGTTGGTCTGTGGCAGAGTTGGTCTCAAAGCTAGCACCTGGGGTTGGGCTTGAAGGCCATAAAGTAGCAAGTGGTGAGTGGCAATCTTTTCGTTCTGGTACAAAAGACCTGCTTGTTCTGGGGGAAAAATGTCCTCTCTGTGGAAAAAAGACTGAGGGGCAGCTTGTTGTAGTCAATGGGTTGGAAAGATCATTCCATGAAAAGGCCCTTCTTGGGAAAATATTAGCCTTGACCTGTTGCCAGAGCAGTCGGGGCTGGGTTACCTGCCCAGGGGTGCCAGCCTCCTCCAACAGCCTCCTTGGTTTCTCAGAAATAACTAAATTCATTGATTCTTCTTTCAAAACATGTCACTAGGAAAAAAATCCAACAAGATATAAACACCTCCAGGAGTGAAAAGATGGGGATGCGGCTTAGCTGACGTGATCTCGTTTATTCTGTTCTTCTTTTCTTTTTACCCGCTTGCATCTATCCTGTGAGTCCATTCTCCTTGCAGATACCAGAGGCCCTGAAGTTGCGTTAGTGTACGTTTAGGCTCACGCACCCATGCTGCTCATTCAGAAGGCAGTTACCTGCCTTGCCCTCCACCATTTGCATGTTCAAATATGTACTGCCGTCCAAGAGTGAATGAGTTCCAGGCCGAGAGACATGCCTGTGTGTGAATTCTTTTTTGACACAGACTATAGAGCTCTTGGAAAGCAGATTCTGGCTGCAACAGGACAACTAGCTCATAGACCTTCCAGGGGTACATTGTAGTTCTTCCCGTTTCTTGCAGTTGGGAAGTAAAAGGTCTTTTTCCTGGGCTAGGTGGATACATTGAATAAAATATCAAGTTGTCTGACCCACGTAAGTGTTTGGCTTCAGCTCCAAATTCAAAATTTCCTTTCTCTTTGAGAAAGCTGAAATGAAATTTGTAATTTTAAATTAGTATCATAATTCGTGTAAGAGTGGTATTTCCAATAAGGTAGAGGCAGAAAACAAATAGTTTTTATAGCGAACCTCATTGAAAAGGAACCAGAGGGTGGTGTCTTTTTGACAGGGAAGGAAGTATCTGGAATGTTTCTTATGTGTCGATACTGACGATTTTACACTTCCGGTGTGCAGCTCCAGACCCGTGTGCCCTTGGCACACACCAATGTCAGCACGTGTGTGTCAGTGATGGGGAAGGCAAGCACCACTGTGAGTGTAGCCAAGGATACTCCTTGAACGCCGATATGAAGACATGTTCAGGTGAGGCCTGCTTCGGGGAGGGTGAGTGACTGGGACTTAGCTGGGGACCTACTCTCCAGGTTCGGGACTGGCCTTATGCTTTTCTCCTGACCGCCTTTTGGGTGGTTCACGGTTGCTTGTCAATGTTTTTCCTCTAAAATTGTTGGAGAAAAGTGAGGTAATACATAAATCAGCTTCTTTATAGTACCTATAATTAGTTTTCGAGAAAAGGGTTAGTAAGGAAATGGATTAGTCAGGAAGGGGGCCAGAACTCTTGGTCCTTTTGAGGATTTTGGAACTTTTCCTGGATTTTACTTAATTAAATACAAGCTGCCCCTTTGTCTCTGTGACCAGAACCGCTCATTGAATTTGGACACAGAAGAAAGTTAGAGAGGTTCTCATGCATCTGGTATATGGATACTCACATGCAATCAATAAAGATGGGAACTAGGTCCATTTTTTTTTTTTTAATCCTCGAAAAAAGTTTTTGAGAGGAAGGAAACTTAGAGATTATTTAATTCAACTTGCTCATTTTGTAGATGATGAACTTGAGACCCAGGCAAGGAAGAAGACTTACCCATGTCATGGGGTCTGTTAGTGAAAGAGCCAGCACAGAAATCGGTTCCCAACCTCCTGTCCCGTGGCCTTTCTCTTATGCCAGACAGTCCCTGTTTCAGTGTGTGTGTGTGTGTGTGTTTGTGTGTGTGTGTGTCATGGCTCATAATTAATTTACCACGTTTTCCTTGTGTTTACATTTGTCCTGATGGTCTTTTGATAGCTATCGATAAGTGTGCTCTGAACACTCATAGATGTGAACACATCTGTGTGAACGACAGAACTGGTTCTTACCATTGTGAGTGCTACGAAGGTTATACCCTGAACGAAGACAAGAAGACGTGTTCAGGTAAGTGGGGGAGGAGGCTCTCCTTTAGCTACCTCCCCTTCTGCATACCTCCTTAGCCAGTGTTGGAGGGGTAGGTCACACTGACAAGGCCCTTGGTTGGTTTTTCTCTCTTGGGCCTTTCCCATTTCTGAGTCGTATTAGAAAAGTCCAAAGTTGCAGCAGGTGTGTATGTCTCATGGCCCCCATGTGTGAGTGTGTTGTTCATTTCCTTCTCGGTAGCCAGCCCTGGTGGTGCTTTCCAAATGCTAAAGACAGTTTAGTAAGTTAAAATCAAAGAACGCTCCACAACATACTTATTACCTACAACGGGATAAACAGTTCCTTCATAGTGGAGAGACCTGGCAGACAGCACTTCAACCAAGTGATCAGAGGGAACTCCACCAGTAATGACCCACAGTGACATCATGCACCTCCTGATGCGATGTCCTGAGGGCACAGGAGCACCTCTGTTGTCTTCGTTAAGAATTCAGCATCATGAGGAAACTTCAAACGAACCCAACCGGGGAGGCATTCTACAAAGTAATTTTCCAGGGCTTTTTAAAGCTGTCAAGCTCATGAAAGACAAAGATGGAGGAAATGTCCCGGAGAGGAGGGGACTAAGGACATGAGACAATGAAGTGCAATGTGGATCCTGGACCAGAAAAAGGGCATTAATGGTAGAACAAATGGCAAAATTTTACTAAGATCTGTGGATTAGTTAATAGCATTGTGTCAGTGTTAATTTCCCGGTGTTGATAATTGTGCTATGGTTATATGGGATGTTAACATTTGGGGAAATGGGGTGAAGTACAGCACTTTTTGTACTATTTTTGGAACTCTTCCATATGCCTGCAATGATTTCAAAATGAAAAGTTTAAAGACCAAAAAAAAAAATTATCATGTCCGTTTAGAGAAAAGTGCATTGAGTGACAGTTTAGGTCTTGAGTTCTGATGCTGCTCTGAGTCAGCTGGTCTCCTTTGGATTCAGCTTCTTCACTTAGAACAGGGGAGGGCTGAATCACAGTTTCATCAAACTCAAATTCGATGTCTTTCTGAATCTAGTGTAATTAGCCACATAATTGTTGGTATCCCTCTGATTCAGCGTAAATACAATAAACCTAAAAGGAATGCTTTAGTATTTATTTGTTTGTTTATTTATTTAGTGTTTATGAGATACTTAGATTATAAAAACTCAGTTTGGATGATTTTGAAAAAGCAGTTGGGGAAAAAAGAAGAATAAGGACTGTGTCTGGGATTTTGCTAAACTCCGCTAACTTTTAGTACGAGCTTACAGTACGGATGGCTGTGGAAGGTTTCCAATAGGTTTGCCTCTCATATATTTCTAGCCGCAGGTAAGAAGATTTCTATATATGGGTAATAAAAGACTTCTCCACTTTTAATGTCTTTTCTCCTGGACTTTTTTTTTTGGCAGCTCAAGACCAATGTGCCTTTGGTACACATGGCTGTCAGCACATTTGTGTGAATGACAGAGATGGGTCCCATCACTGTGAATGCTATGAGGGTTACACTCTGAATGCAGATAATAAAACGTGTTCAGGTAAGGTCCACTCAACAAATTCTTTCCTAGCTGGCTCTTTCTATGGCAGTGAAACCAACTTGCAATTCACACAGTGAGAGGTTCTTAAAGATACTTTAACGAATCAGGCTCTAGACCTTCTTTTTTTTTTTTTTTAAAGATTTTATTTATTTATTTGACAGAGAGAGACATAGCGAGAGAGGGAACACAAGCAGGGGGAGTGGGAGAGGGAGAAGCAGGCTTCCCGCCGAGCAGGGAGCCCGATGTGGGGCTTGATCCCAGGACCCTGAGATCATGACCTGAGCCGAAGGCAGACGCTTAACGACTGAGCCACCCAGGCGCCCCAGGCTCTAGACCTTCTATCCTGCTTATAGACCAAGGCACACATTGCTCAGACAGCAGTGAGCTCACTTGATTTTGCGAATATAGCTCATTTCAGAAACGGGTAGGGAGTGAGGGATATGAGAAAAGCTAATTAAATGTAAGATCCTTATCCGGGAAAATTTTAGAGCTTTGTACACTGGGGACTTGTAAAGCAAATGGGAACTTTAGAGGAAATCAGTTGGACAGACACTGTTTGGTGTGATAGGCTGGACTGATCTTTTTCCAATTAAAACTTGCCCTGGAACTTTTCTGTAGCGTTAATCTTAAAGCTGGATCATTTTAGTAAAGGAGACTTTGTCAATGACTGAATTAGACCCACACAGATCTTCCAGTAAATTTGAAGTAAGTTGTTCCCTGACGGTTTCTAGATGATCAGTCTTCTGTGAATCTGAGCCTTATGACTTGGCGAATCCTCATTAATTTGATTTAAACTCACTGGCAGAACAGGATGGCATTTATAAAATAAAAACACTCCTGAGAGAAATTCCTGCCTCTAAAGGTGATGTTTAATTTTGGCCTATTCAAACTTTTTTTTTAATAGATTTTTATGTATATGCTCCTGTCTCTTGAGAAGAGATATTATGTGACCTTTTCAAGAGAGACTAAGGGAAATGGCACATGACCAATTCCCTTTAAAAAAAAAAAAAAGAAATCAATTAAAGAGGACTGAGCACCTATTTTGTTCCCAGGACTGTGCAAAGCCCTGTGGGGATGTAAAGAAGCACATTTTCTGCCTCTGAGCAATTTGCAGGCTGGGCCCAAAGAGAACCAACACCCTGAGAAAGCAGAGACTAGCCAGGGAGAGGGACAGACAGTAATGGAGGGCTATGGAAGTCTGGGGAAGGGCACGGAGCGTGTAGGGCAGCAGGTGGGCCTCGAGGATGGTGGAGGTTTAGATGGAGGACAGCAGAGCCAGATGGCCAAGGGGAGCGGCTTGTGTTGGTTTGTTCTGGGGGTAGGACTAAGTCAGTTGGGGTGGAGAGACCTCAGGGCTGCACTTCTCAAACTGGTTATAGGTATCCCACTTGGTACCTTAAGCAGCCAGGGACATTGAAGACCTTGAAAAAGGAAACTACAACAAATTTACATTTAAACTAATAGATATTGTGGAATAAAGTGGAACATTTAAAAAAAAAAAGTCAAAGAAAATGTTCAGTTAAGGCAGATTGCTCCAGGCCATACTCCCAGGTCACAATAGCCAACGTTCTTCAGTGCCTACTGTATGCAGTACATGGTCCTAGGCATTTCAGACACAGTCACACATTTATTGTTGCTCACAGCAACTTTATGAGGCAGCTGAGGCCCAGACAGGTTAAGTAACTTGCCCACGGTCACACAGCTAGTGAGTCGCAGAGCGAGGATTTGAACCCGGGCACTTGCTCTGTTGTGGTTACACATGCTGTCACATGTCAGGCCATCATGTTTCGAGGTTGTACAGCACAGGATAGCAAAGGTAGAAGAGCAAGACCAGATGGCGGAAAGTTAGAGGGTCAGAAAAAAATATATTTATGGAGCCCAATGCGGAGCGGTATTTATATATTTTAAAGTAATGACGGATACTGTTCTGAAGCTGAGGTACATAACATGGGTCACATTCCCTCTAACAGCCTGCTTTTTCCCCTGCTGGGCAGTAGCAAGGCTTGTAGATCAAAGGTGGAGCCCCAGATCAGGGGCTGGGGGTGGAGGCGCGACCAGCTGCTGGAGCAGCTGCTAGGCTGAGGGAGGGAGAGGGAAAGGGACAAAATCTCAAGCAGACTCCACGCTGAGTGCAGAGCCCAACGTGGAGCTGCATCCCATGACCCTGAGATTATGACCTGAGCCAAAACCAACAGTTAGATGCTCAACTGACTGAGCTACCCGGGTGTCCCCTATTATTTGGCATTTTGCTGGAAAAATCTTAAGTAATGAAGGGGACTATCAGTGTTAAAGTTAAAAAGACACTCTATGGGGGCGCCTGGGTGGCTCAGTCGTTAAGCGTCTGCCTTCAGCTCAGGTCATGATCCCAGGGTCCTGGGATTGAGCCCCACATCGGGCACCCTGCTCAGCGGGGAGCCTGCTTCTCCCTCTCCCGCTCCCCCTGCTTGTGTTCCCCTCTCTCGCTGTGTCTCTCTCTGTCAAATAAATAAATAAAAATCTTTAAAAAAAAAAAAAAGACACTCTATGGATAAATTATGTAGAGACTTGCATTTCACTCAAAGCTCTTTTATAGGCAATAGTGAGCCATAGAAATTTCCTGAGTGTGGAGGGACACTGAAGAGTTAGAGGGGGACAGACAAACGCGGTTGGTCCGTGCGATGGTGGAGGAAGAAACTGTGTCTCCCGGGAAGACTTTCTGGGTTTATTAAAGGAGATCTGCTGTTTTTATTTATCCTGGGCCAGTCTAGATATGGGATGAGATGAGCATAGCACTTTGCTCTCCACTCCAATTTGGGCCAATTGTCTTCCTCCTTGTAATATACTTACTGTGACAGATAATAAATGCTCCACTATCCAAACCTACACCTCTCCTCACCATCGTCACTAGTATCACTATCTCTGTGCGTATGTGCGTGTAGGCTGGTGCTTTCTGTCCCACTCTGCCCACCATCAAGGGCAGCCCCTTGGTCAACACAGCGTCAACTTCATGTGCAGCATCAGACTTAGCTCCATGTGCACGTGGGTCACTAATTCATTATTTTTGGTGATGGTGAAGATGATCCACGTGTAGCTGGAGATGTTGGAGGCACTAACAGGCATCCGGACAGGCCGAAGGTAATTTCTGGAATATAATCAAGACTCAGTGCAGCCCCAGTCCTGCAGGCAGGAAGAAAAGAGGAGGCACCCCCAGATATCTGTGAGAAATGAGAAGGAAAAGGGGGGGAGGCAGTAAAAGATGGGGCTGGAGGGATGTGAGATGTAGGAAAGGAAAACGGGCTTTCTCCTGAAAGGTGGGAACTGTGTTGCTGACCGTGGAAGGGTCCATTCTCAGCACCTGTTGAGACCAAACTGAAGCTTTTCTCTCCCATAAATCTGTGTTTCCTTTGTCACTGTAACCTGGGACTGTTTTCTTTCCTGCCCCACTCCTGGGCAGTTCGCAGCAAGTGTGCTCTGGGCTCGCATGGTTGCCAGCACCTTTGTGTGGACGACGGGGCCGCGGCCTACCACTGCGATTGTTACGTGGGCTACACCCTGAATGAAGACAAGAAGACGTGTTCAGGTAAAGACTGTCTCTTCGAGCCTGTTTTGTTTGGAAGGGTCATCTTCTAGGAGCAAGTTTTCCTCTTTAAGTCTGAAGCACAGTTCTGAGTGGTCCTCCTGGTCCGAGGCCTCTGGAGGTTCCCAGCTGTCTTCACGATGAAGCAAGTCTCCCCCCAGCCATTCTTCCCCCAGGATTCCTTTGTCTCTCTTTGTTTTTCTTTCTAATTACAGTCTCTTCCTAAGTTGGATTTTTGGTTGTTGTTGTAGTGACGGTAAGATACACATAACATCTGATTTTGCACTTTGACCATCTTTAAGCGTCTAGTTCAGCAGTGTTAAGTGCATTCCTATAGTTGTGCAACCGTCCCACTCCCCATCTGCAGAACTTTATCATCCCAGACTGAAGCTCTGTACCCCTTCCCTTCTGTCCCTGCCCCTGGTCACCTCTCTTCTTCACCCAGTCACCCCCTTTGCCCCCGGATTCACTGCTTCCACATCCTCTGCTCCACCACGTGGACACCTGGATACTCCAGGAACATGCCCTGCCCGTTTCCACCCTTGGCTGGGACCCCCTTCCTTCACCACTTTCGCTTGTCAAAATCCAAGAACCACACCCTTGCCAACATTTGGTTTTGTTGGATTAAGTTTTTGCCAATCTATCAGAGGCAAAAAAGCGTCTCCCTCTGGTCTTTATTTTTTTATTTCCTGGCTACTTCCTGTATTTATTGGTCATTTGAGGTTTTTATTGGGAAAGGCTGTGTATGCCCTTACTTTTCGCTTGGGTTATTTGTATTTTTCTTATGGATGCAAAGGAACTCTTCGCATTTCTGGATAGAAAGTCTTTGTTGTTTTATGTGTGGCAAATATCTTCTCGTGTTTATATTTTTTACTGAAATGATGTCTGCAACAGTATTCATGATATTTTAATTCTTGAGGTGTGCAGTAGCTTTATTAGTGTTTATTTTCATTATGCTTCATCACTTGCCTAAGTGTTCTCTAAATTGCTTTGTGTGAATCAAATACTACACAATAGTGTTGGTATGTTTGTTTCTCTAATTCCCAGGCCTAGTTCAATTTTACCCCCTCTACCAGAGTTTTTCCCTTTTCATTCCATTGAGCTCAGTCCTCTTTCAGCCCAGGACGCCTTGTGTTGGGGTTACTTGTGTGCTCCTTCAACCATTCCATCGTCCATTCGGTCAACAGAGCGCCTGCTGTGTTCTAGGCACTAGGTATATAATCGTGGGAACAGAACACGTATGGTCTTTGGTAACAGTCTAAGGGGAAGAGACAAGGAAATAGCAATTTATAAAGAAGAGCTGTGAGAAAAGAATAGGGTCCTGAGACCATGGGGGTTGGGGGACCTACTTCAGATTGGGAGGGTCTCTCTGAGGAAGTGACATCTGAGACCCGAGGATCAGCGGTAGTTAGGTTGGGATTGGGGTGCTGGTGGAAGGAGGGAGAGTGATGCCAAGGCCCACGTGGTGGCTTTAGGGGGAGAGGCGGGGAGAGGCAGCCAGCGTGAGGGAAGCACCCCCAGCCAGGGAAGTGTGGTGTCACTTTGGAGACGGAGGCAGGGGCCGAGTCGTGCTGGTCTTCTGGGGTGAGGGGACGGAGTTTATATTTTGTTCTATGGAAAATGGGAAGTCACTGGAGAGTTTTAAGGAGCGGAGCGGCATGATCCTGCTGCTATGTGGATCGGAGGGGACGAAGAGCAGAGGGCCGGGACCAGCCCGAGGCTGTTGCAGTGGTCCCAGGTTGGGTGAGGAGGGTGGCGGTGGTGACAGAAGCAAGCTGATTCCAGATACCTTTCTTTCTTTCTTTTTTTTTTTTTTTAAAGATTTTTATTTATTTATTTGACAGAGAGAGACATAGTGAGAGCAGGAACACAAGCAGGGGGAGTAGGAGAGGGAGAAGCAGGCTTCCCGCGGAGCAGGGAGCCCGACATGGGACTCGATCCCAGGACCCTGGGATCATGACCTGAGCCGAAGGCAGACGCTTAACGACTGAGCCACCCAGGCGCCCTCAGATACCTTTCTGAGGCAGAATGACCAGGATTTGGTGATAAACGGGATGTGGGGAACAGGGCAGGAGAGGAATGAGGGTGACTTTCCTATTTCAGACTTGAGCCTGAAGTCTGAAATCTTCGTTGAGGTGAGGAAGACTGAGAGTGAAGCAGATTTGGGGAGAAAAGTCAGAGTTTGAGACTTGTGTGTTTATGCTCCTGTAGACAGTAAACTCCAACCCCTGAGGGTAGTAGATGTTGTCTGTATTCCTAGCATCTTCCATAGCACCTGACACTCAGTAGATACTTCTTCAGCTGAAGTAAAGTATGGATCTGCTTCTTGGGGAGGGTGAGGATAATAGGGAATAGCTTGTAGAATTTGAATATGTCAGGGTACTGTTACCCTATCTAGGGGTTTAATCCTCAAAAAAATCAGTCTTGGGCATTATTTCTTCTCCTGGAAGACGGGGATTCCAGCCTCATTTATGATGGGTTAGGTCCTGACCTCATTTGCCTAGCCATTTACTTCTCTGCTCAGCAAGTATTCATGGAGCTACTCTTATATATCTAATACTCTGTCAGGTCTTGAGGAAGGAACTGGAGACATACCAATGTTTTGTAGTTTGTAGTGTACAAGTCTTGCACTTCTTTTGTTAAATGTAATCTTAAATATTTTATTCTTTTTGATGCTATTGTGAATGGGCCCATCTCTCATCTTTCAATTGTGCTGCATCCCAGTTTTAAAATTTTCTGGGAGTGTTTTAAATAGACTATCCTACTGAGCCCTTGCCCTCACAGAACTTATAGTTCATCAGGCAAGATACACTGGAAAAGCATCTTGAGTGCCAATTATATGCTCTGTAGAGGGATAATGGGCATGTACTTAATTTCAGGAGATACTTTCTGGCTTACTGACTGACTGATTTGGGCTGGCTGTCCCTAAAAGTTAAGAGGATTTGGACAGGTAGATAGATTATATTTATGGTCATGTTAGCTCTATATCCTATCTTTGTAGAATGTGGGAGAAAACATAGGAGGCAAAAGACCATTCTCTGTCCTCAGGTGATGGTGCTGCTCAATGGAAGATTATACATCAGTCTTCAGATCTGGGAAGTTACTCTTATTTCTATTAGGCAACTTTAGGGGCTATGATAGTGAGTAGGAATAGCTGCTTCACTGTATTTCAGAAAGAACTAGGAGTTAGCATTATCATTCTCCCAGGTTCTTTGCTTAAATGCTGATACAAACCTAAATTTTTACTTCCAAAGTATTTATGGGTAAGAACTAGAACTCTCAATTCAGACCATTCACTAGAATAACAGTCTGTATAAGAAATCAGGAATTATCTAATTTTAATTCTTGAAATATTTTGGCCAAAGAGAGAATTCTTTTCCTTATTTTCATTTCTTAATGAGGACACAGTATCATAATAAGATTAATTATCTTAGCTCTGCATTCTTGGCTTCCCCCTACATCAACTTTTTAAAAATTTACCTTATATCATAGAAAGTTTCCAATAGTTACAAAGTATAGAGAATATAATGAACTCTCAGATAATCAACACTCAGGTTTGATGATTGTAAATGTTTCCCAAAATTCAATTTCTTCTGTGACATTAATATTTCAAAGTATTTTTTCCTCTTTCTGTGTGCTCTTATATCCTTTTACCTCCTGGAAAATGCATTTAGGTAAGTCTTAAAAATGGAAGGATTGAATTACAGATTTCCTGATTTGCTATGGTTTCTAATTAGCTATAACATTTTGTGTACTGTCGTCATCAGCCATTGAAGAAGCACGAAGACTCATCTCCACAGAAGATGCTTGTGGATGTGAAGCCGCACTGGCATTCCAGGATAGGGTCAACTCCTATCTGCAGAGACTGAATGCCAAACATATCCTTTCTGGAAGGTTTTCTGCTTTAAGCCACCCCAGGTAGTATAATTGAGCCAAAGATTTTAGGACATTCCACAGGATAAGGGCCCTATTCATTACGTTTTAAGATGAGCAATAGTAATACAGTGTTTATTTTTTTAGAGTTCTTTTAAAATGTTTTAATAGACTGTTTTGCCCATTTAATATTCACATGCTAAAAGCTGCCTATTTCTTTCTCTAGTGCTTTTCCATAGCAGTATATGCTGTGTTATTAACAGATGGAGCTATTATGCTATGATTCCTTAATATGGGCTTTCTTAGTTCAGAATCTGTAGATGGACGGAAGGAGTTAGCTGATGAGCGAGGTGATAGCTCTAGACAACTGGTCAAAAGCAGATTTCACAATGTAACATGGTACCATCTAAGGAACTTTCGAAATCAGTTCTGTAACTAAAGGAGTAATTCAGGAAAAGTACTTTTTCTTAGATCAAGTTAACAACACTGTCTCTAGGTATCTTAGAGGAGTGGTATTCAAATTGGGGGGGGGCACAGAAAGTTTTACAAAAATCCATTTTCAAATCCTTAAATTGACCTACCAAAAATGCTACAGGGGGTCAGCTGGCATTCTCTGTTCCCATCTCTTACTTCATATTGCCATTCTCCTAACTTTACACAAGGAAGGCATACCTCTTATCTAACCTAAATCTTCTAAGGTGAATTTCTTAGAAAGGTAAAATCTCCAGAGAGCCAAACAAAAGGACAGTTCAACAGTTTTCTAATCAAGCTTCATAAACTCCCCCAATTTATTTCATTCATTTCATTCATTCATTCATTTCATTCCCCCAGTTAAATTTTGCCTTTTATTTTTAATAATTTTATGTCAACATTTATAATTTATTTGTTGTTTGATCAATTACATGCTCATACTAGTTGTAATGATAACTCATTCTAGATGATTAAAAAAACTGTGGGCCTTATGGTCAAAGAAAATTAATTTAAAGGTAGTTTCAATATAAATGTATATGTGCTTGTTGTTTGTATAAATTTACCTCAAAGAAGTCTTGGTGATCAAGAAAAGATTTTCAAGATTCAAAGTAGAACAAAATTCTGTGGAGAAAGCAGAAAGGAAATACAAATACAAGGAAATACAAATTCCTTTATTTTAAGTATTTGATTTTAAAAGACAGATAGTAGGTATCCATTCAGTATGGCATTAATATATAGGATATATTTGAAAGACTAATTTAGATCTTATTTTTTAATTAAAAAATTTTTTTTAAAGATTTATTTATTTCAGAGAGAGAGAGGGACAGCAGGAGTGGTGGGGAGGGGCAGAGGGAAATGGAGAGGGGGAGCAGACTTCCCACTGAGCGTAGAGCCCAACACAGGGCTGGATCTCAGGACCCATGAGATCATGACCCAAGCGGAAACAGAGTCAGACGCTTAACTGACTGAGCTACCCAGGCGCCCCTAGATTTTATTTATAAAAAACCAATACTTATGGCAGAAATTGCATATTTTGTAACTAAAACTTATGATGAAAATTTTCATATAATTTAAATATGCACAGACATCACTTGTCAAAATTATTTTAGGGGATAGGAGCAAAAATGTTTGAAGACCACTGCTTTATAACATGCTCTCTAAAGAATAGAATTTCTGAGTTTTAGAGTTTTGATGAGAAACAATTTCACTTTTTCTTTATTGACAATAGAATGTAATTATTTTATCTTGTATTGAAGTGTTTGAAAGTGTGTTTGTGTTTTGTGATGTCTAAAAATAAAAGGAGTTGGCCTTAACAACTAGCCACTTGATGACATTTTGGGGAAGTTGCAAGCAGATGAATATGGACAAATACATCATTGAATTACTCAGATTTTTCACCTGGAAATACGGAGGGCTTGGTGTATTTAATATTTTTGCATACTTCAATGTTCCTGCTAATAATTTGCCATTGCAAATGCTTGGATATTACTGGATAAGTAGTATGAGGATCTTCTGGAGAATCAGTATTTTTTTTTAAGGAAATAATTACGTTCACATCTTTAAGAGCAAACTTTAGTGTCTCTAAGCTATGACTGTGAAATGATTCATAGGAAATAGAATGAAAGTTTAGTATTTCTTTACCAATTGAGCCATTTAATTTTTAAATGTTTATATTAATAAGATAACCATTCTTACAATGGGAACTTTTGATCTATTTTCTCTTGATAGTATTTATAGTATAAACCAGTCTTATTGAGAGTGTGAATTATACAAAGTATTTACACATAAAAAAGTTCATATAATTGAACTGAGGTGAATATAATTTAGAACTCTTTCTTTAACGCTTTGTTTTTGCTCAGCTTTTGTTGGAGTATTACTGAAGCTGTGATCAGGGGATTGTAACATGCATATCTAGATCAAGTGAACACTACATGAAATATTATAAGAAACCCATAACTAAAGACTTTAGTTTTGAATTAAGAGTGTTATAACTTTTTACTAAGGATAAAAAAATCCTACATTATCTTTACTGTTTCACTTTAGGATCCAATCAATAAAATTATATATTTATAAATATTGCTCTAACAAGTAACAACAAACCTAATGTCTTTTTAAAGTTTTAAAGTTTAAGCCTAACTTTTTTTCACTTACATATTTGGTATATGTATTTTTTTTCAGCTTGAAAGCTTATAGTTTTTAGAAGAAAACAGTCCTTTAAATTGTGACTACTCGTTTTTTTGTTTGTATTGTCTTTAGTATAATAAAAAGTTACTATATTATTGTCATGACTTTTTAAAATTTCATCTATTAACATATTTCCTTAGACTGAATTAACAATTATTTTGAATATATGATGATTTCTTGTTAAAGGACACAGTGTTGTAACTCTTCCCATAATTTAATCGCATACTTTTACGGTTAAAAATGTAAGTTCAGGTTAAATAGGCTTTTATCAAGGATGTTATGGGAAGGGAATAAAACAAAATTATCTAAATTTGGATAAAATAATGAAGTACATTAATATAAGCACCTGAAATGTAAATATAACTTACAGATGTAAACCTAAAATCAGTCAAAAATCTAAAAAAGAAACTTTAAAGAGAAGAAATGAAAAATAAATACATCAAGGCAGTATATATTAAATGAAACATACATTGTCATTTCTCAACACTTTTGAAAGATGACTTAGAGCAGTATTATTTTCCAAACTTATTTTAACACAGAATCGGTAATATCTATTTTTTTTGTTTTCGGTAATATCTATTAATATGTCATGGACACATGGTGCTATAGAAGGAATAAATGACAGTTCGTGTGCAAGCACTGGGGGAAGGTAAAGAGATGATTTTTCAAGAGTGTGACCATCTGTAACTAGTTTCAACTAATCATCTCTTCTACTTCACCGATTGAAATCCCCTGGCTTAGGTATTTCTGATTTGTTTCATGAGCCCAGTATAGGGAGGTCGTTGTGCACAGGCGCCAACATATCTTCAGAATTTACAGTCTGATGTTGAAAAAAGATACACATTTGAAAACAAACATATTATCTGAATGGGATGGGGGTTAAGTTTGGAAGTAGTTTCTCAGGGAGACCTGATTTTTACATTTGGCTAGGCACAATTGGCGGAGAGGGTAGGAACATATAAAATGGCCTCGGAGGCAGAAAGCATATTGGCTTGCTTAGAATAGGGGCACCGTCGTAAAGGCATTTCTCTATTGAAGGAAAAACTAATTTTAGCTGGGGTTTAGATTTGATGGGAAAGGCACTGGGATCCTTGTCAATTCTTGAGTGTGCTCGGCGAGGTAATAGACCCACTTCAAAGGATCTGAACATTATTTGCCTGAAATGGGGAAAGACTAGGTGGGGGAATTGGCTCCTGCTGCTGCATAAAGTACGAGCTAGATTATACAACTCAACACCAATAGCCGCAGAATATAGTAAAAGGGAAAATCAGATATAAATTAAAAGACGAGCTAGACTAAAATAATTCCATGGGAGTTTCTGCCCTGTGCCCAAATTATGGTCCTTTGTAACTCTCCAAGCATTCAAAAAGGACAAGGGAGAACTGAAGAACGAATTAAGGTAGAAAAAGGAGATAGAAAACAGTCGACCTCAGGCGAGAAAATACCAAACACCAACCTTAATGATTCAAAAATGGAAGGCTATGCCCCAATGGCAATTCTATGCCGCAAAGGCCCAAAGCTCATACACATTCCTTTTACATGAACTACTCACTGGGCTGCAGTAACAGCTTAAATAAGCTGTTAAAAAGTTCTAAAACAGAATAAACACCATCTCCTACCCCAAAATTGTGCCAGTGTTCTCCAATCCCCAAAGGCTTATAAGGGAAGGATTGCGCTTTCACTTGGCGGACGGCGCCAGCCCACCGAATACAGTAAATGACTTTCCTTTCCACAATGCTGGGACTTTGGGGCTTACAAAACACCCAATCACTGTGACCTCATCTGAATGAGCGCCTTTGCTCCTGAGTTGACACTGACACCTCAGGCAAGTTCCACCGCGACCATCTGAGGTGTGACCTGACCTCCGAGCCAAAGGAAAGGAGGACAGCTAAGGCGACGAGGTGGGGCGCTGAGGTCACCCTCCTGACCCCAGGCGCAGGGCAAAAAGGCCCAGAAACAAAGCGATCAGGCCCAACCACGAGCTCATCCCCGCGTCGGCAGCTAGTCCAAGACCCCCGACATCCGCGCAGGCGCACGACGCCCGGCCGAGCGGGGACGAAGCCGGAAGTGTCCCTCGGCGCCCCGGATGCGACCTGGCGGCGGTGGTTGCCAGGGCGACGGGCGCTCCCAAGAGCTGCTGGTACTCGAGACTGGTGAATTAGAACAGGTTTCCTTTGGTGGGCCTGGACGGCTGGGCTCGTCCTCTCGGAGTTCCCAGGATGTTCTTTTACCTGAGCAAGAAAGTGAGTTTTCCCGCGGTCGCCCTCGCCTCCGCTTCGTTCTCGCGTCCCGCGGGCGATTCCCGCATCCTGCCGGCGAAATCTGGCGTCCTGATCCCCAGCTTCGCCTTCCCGCCTCCCACCTTCGTGCATCGTCCAGCCTCCAACGGTCCCGAACCCCAGATAAATCTCGGCGGAGCCAGCAGCCCTCTCGCACAACTCTCCCATTCCTGCCCCTGGCTGGGTCTTTTTTGGGGAGCCAGCAAGACAGATCATTGTGTCCCTCTCTATCTTTTTTCCTCCACCTATTGTTGACCAGGTGCCTTACATTCTTTGGATTGTCATGGGCTGCCGGGCGAGAGAAAAGTAATAACAAAAGGTAGCCCAAGTGTTGTGTGTGGAAAGGGAATATGGACTGATGGTCTGCATTTATACCTCCGTTTCCCTCTTCCTTCCTGTAAAACGTTCATCAGGTGACTTTCCCACTGGGTTCCTCCGCGGTCAGTGCCTTTCTCTTGTGTGCACTTTTTTCTGTCTTTCGCAAGTGGTAGGGCAGTTCAGGAGATCCTGCCATGCCCATTTTCATCACAGCTCACACTCTGCAAGAAGGACCGTTTTTCTTCTTGAGGTGTGTGTGGGGGGGATTTTCTTCAGCCTTCATCTGTAAGTCACTAGCCAACTCCTTCGTGAAAAGCTGTGAAAGCGGCTGTGGTTGCTTTTCAGATTGCCATTCCCAATAACGTGAAGCTGAAATGTGTATCTTGGAACAAGGACCAAGGATTCATAGCATGTGGTGGTGAAGATGGATTACTGAAAGTTTTGAAATTAGAGACGCAGACAGGTAAATGAATGCGAGCCCAAAGGTTTGAACTTGATGGAAAATTGACTAGTATCATTTGTTCACTGAGATTTGCTCATGGTATTTGTTAGTATGCAATTCTAATTCTTTTAAAACCAAAAATAAACACAAAACTCCCAGTTAGTGGTGTTTTTTGTAGAGTATTTTTGCAGTAAAGTTCAGAGAATATCGAATATAAAAATCAGATGGCTATTGCTATTAAAAGTTCTTGATGGAAAAGGAAAAACAATGAGGAATGAGAACTATATTGCCTTGTCCTTTTCTGTTTATTGTGCTCTACTATTTGGACTCTAATAAAAATGATGTGAATCCACATTTCAGTTAGGTCACAAAATCTCACATTTTGTCAGATTATTTGCAGGCCTGTATCATCCTTTCTGCTTCTCAGATATATTAATAATTATTCATCTAGTTTCCAAGAACAGAAAATGAGACTTTAAAACATTTTTGTCAATAAGTTTCATGTGATTACAGGTTGCTTTCTCTTTTTTTAGTTCTCTGGAATCATAGCAAACAGTTTCACATTTCTTTTAACATCCATAGTATTGCTCTAGAATGGAGAGCTAGACGATCCCCAATCTATATTGGAGATCTAGATGAGGAGATTGGAGTTGGAATCTCAGCTCTGCCATACTGACTTTCAGCAAGTTGGTCAACATCTTTGGGTTTTAGTTCAGTCTTCTGTAAGAAAAAGGGCTGAACTAAATTCCATTTTGGATTCAAAGTCTCTACACTTCAACCCTGGGGCTTTTGCACTTGCTATTTCTGAGTCTGGACTACTCCCCTTTCCCCTCCTCTTTTCCCCACCTCACTTGGCATCTCCAGTTTATTCCTCAGTCTCAGCTTCAATATAATTTCTTCAGAAAGCCTTCCCTGGTTCTCCCTCCCCCCAATCTAAATTAATCTCCCTCTGTCACTATCTTATTATGCCTTTACTTCCTCAATTTGTAATTTTACATATATGCATATATATTTATGGGGGTGGGTGAGTGTCTGTTTAATAATATCTGTCCCCTCGGTAGACTACAAGCTCTCTAAGGGTAGAGGCCTTAACTGTTTCATTTATCATTTTATATTCAGAAGCTTCCACAGTGCATGGCACAATGTAGACATTTAGTGAATGAATGAATGAATAAAAGATTCTGCAAAATCTAGTAAAAACTGATTTCCAAAGACATTGCTTTCTGATCCCTCTTATGCTTTAGAATTTTCAGTCTATATGTCATAAATGTTTCTATTTATGATCTTTTGGGAAGGAATAAGTAGCAATAATAATTACTAATATATTTAATATACTGGGTAAACTGTTTTTTTTTAATACATTTTGTTTTTTTTGTCAGAATAATATCTTTACAAGGGGGTACATATTATTGTCCTATGTTTCCATCATGAGAAAAGTAGATCAGAATGAGGCATACTTAAAAAATCTTTCTAATATCATCCAGGAATAAGAACTCCTTTTAAAATAAGCAAGAAATGTCAAAGTCTTATAATCTGTTAGTTTAATGTATTTGCCGTAATATTTTTTTCCCTAGATGATGCAAAATTGAGGGGTCTTGCAGCCCCTAGTAACCTTTCTATGAATCAGACTCTTGAAGGTCATAGTGGTGAGTCATGTAATTTTTAAAATCGTATTTGAATAGTCTTTAGGCATTTAGAAACCATCTACTTAATGCAGAAATGTTATCATTTTTAATAATGTTAATATTTAAAGTAATCATTTCTATTGAGCCATAATTAATTAATTGAGCCTAGAGTCTTTCAACAACTTTTACATGATTAAACAATGTCTTCAGTAAATCTAAAACAAAGTCGGTCTTATTTTATATATTAAAAAATACTGTTATTTGTCTACAGATAGGATATAATCCTTTTTTAGAATCTGCTCCGTGGTTCCACATCAAAGTAGACTAAAGAGACATGACAACTGAATGCACTCTATGATCCTAGATTGGATTTTGGAATGAGAGAAAGAAGTACCTATAAGGGACATTATTTGGACAATTGATAAAATTTGAATGTGGACTGGGGTTAGATAATATTGTGTCAGTGTTAAATTCACTAATTTGTAATATGGTTATGAAAGAGAATGTCTTCTTAGGAAATGTACACTAAAGTACTTAGGGATTAAAAAAAAACAACTAAAAAAACCTCAGTTGTTCATATAACCCAGAGGTTTAAGATATGCTCAAGAGTGTGTTTCTAGGGGGTGGGGGGATGGGGTAACAGGGTGATGGGTACTAAGGAGGGCACATGTTGTGATGAGCACTGGGTGTTATACACAACTAATGAATCACTGAACACTACATCAAAAACTAATGATGTTTACAGTGGCTAACTGAACATAAAAAAAAAGAGTGTGTTACTAATAGAATGGAAAACAAGAGGGGGGAAAAGAGAAATTAGGGCATATATCAACCACAAACAACCCCCCCATCCCTCTAAAAAAAAATCCAAGTACTTAGTATGATGTCCTTTGGGCATTATTATCCTTGGGAGTCAGACCAGCTGGGTAAATCTTACTTACATTTGTTTCTGTCATCAGATATATGGCAGCTCTTGCATCTGACCATAATAGGTGCCTTTGCTGGCCTGGAATAGGAGCAAACATGAAAATATCACATGTTGTAGGAAATGAGTGACAATAGTGACTACATCCTATGAATATGTTTGAGTGATTTATTAAGAGTGGCTAGTTGCACAGGAACCATATTGATTTGAAGATGATATTGGTGTTTATTATAAAAATACAAATTTGAAATTGTCGCCTTTTTTAAGTTTCTAAATTGTTTTATAATTTTTTTTAGGTTCTGTTCAGGTTGTAACATGGAATGAACAGTATCAGAAGTTGACTACCAGTGATCAAAATGGGCTTATCATTGTTTGGATGTTATATAAAGGTATGCTAGGAGAGCTTATGGAACCTTTCACAGATTGGAGTCTGGGTTATGGTATTTGAATGGGGAAACTACATATTTGAAATAGACTCCTTTTAACCAGCAGCAGGAGTTCATCCTGATGACATGGGGGTAATATTTCTGGATTTATTGCTGCCTACTTTTCCTTTTAACTTTACTTTTTTTTTTGAACTGTGACCTTGCATGAGGAAAGTGAACTAGGTGACTGTTGGTTATCTCCAAAATGAACATAGGCCCTTAGCAGGATAGTTTCTACTTGAGATAGCTTTTTCCCCCCCCAGGTTTCCAATAAGAATTATTTTCTGTGTGATCAGTGGCTAGAGTTAATCCAGTGGGTAAAAACATTTATTAAGAAGTCAGGGGCAATAGGGCGCCTGGGTGGCTCAGTTGTTAAGCGTCTGCCTTCGGCTCAGGTCATGATCCCAGGGTCCTGGGATCGAGTCCCACATCAGGCTCCCTGCTCGGCAGGAAGCCTGCTTCTCCCTCTCCCACTCCCCCTGCTTGTGTTCCTGCTCTCGCTGTCTCTCTCTCTGTCAAATAAATAAATAAATCTTTAAAAAAAAAAAAAAAAAGAAGTCGGGGCAATAATTCATTCCCTTTATTGAGTCATTTAGTTTCCTTTTCTTTCATGGATACAGATTTTATATCAGCTCTGACAAATGGCTCATGATTTGCACCTTTTGGCTACAAGAGAGAGCAAGAGAAGGATTAATTTAGGTGCATCACTATTACCAGAAAATAACACATAATACTTGATCTCTTGGGGCCTGTAGCCATCATCTTTAAATGTGTGTTGTTTTGAAAACATTCAGGGTGTACCATTTAAAAATTCTTAATTAAAAATATGCTGTACATGAATGAATACAGGAGATTAGGGTAAACTGTCTTTTTCCAAGATGGGTGTTCTCTGGGCCTCAGTCCTTACTCTGATAATGCCCTCTTCGACTAGTTATTTCAAATTATGTGATAATTTGCTTGGCTGTAGGCCAGAATTCCTGATACCAGAATGTAGTAAAAAATAAAAACAAAACAAATTAGCCTTGTGATTTGTCTCACATTTGGTTACACTTTGAGACCTCTCACTCCAGCCCTGTGTACAAGAATGGTTTTGTCATTCAGCATTAGTGATGTGAAATCACTAAAGTGATTTGCACTGTTGAAAATTTTTATCAAGCAGGTTTAGAGTTTTTACCTAATGTACTTGTATTTAATATGCTTATAATTAGTCATTGGAGAGTTTATGCATATATATAAAATTATTATGGTTATTTTGTTTTTTCCTTGGTTATTATCTGAAGTTTTAGACTTTGAGAAAAATCGGTTGTTTTGGCCTGTCAAAAGCAAATAAAGTTTTGGGGCGCCTGGGTGGCTCAGTTGGTTAAGCGACTGCCTTCGGCTCAGGTCATGATCCTGGAGTCCCGGGATCGAGTCCCGCATCGGGCTCCCTGCTCAGCAGGGAGGCTGCTTCTCCCTCTGACCCTCCTCCCTCTCATGCTCTCTGTCTCTCATTCTCTCTCTCTCAAATAAATAAATAAAATCTTTAAAAAAAAAAAAAAAGCAAATAAAGTTTTATTTTTTAATGGACAGAAAGGAAGAAAGAAAGAGAGAAAAGAGGGGCATTTATTGTGTTTTCTGTGATAATCTTTGAAGCAGTTGTTGGTCAAGGCCTCAGCTAATTTTTTATTTTGTTTTTGTTGGATTTGAAGGTTTTATAGTTTAATGTCTCAGATTGTAGAAAATTTTGCAGTTACTTATCCCACAGTGTGCTTTATGGAATGTTTTCAACTCTTATGTGAAAGTTTTGACTTGTAATTTTTTTTTAAATTTGTGCAAATAGGCTCTTGGTACGAAGAGATGATCAATAACAGAAATAAATCAGTGGTTCGAAGTATGAGCTGGAATGCCGATGGACAAAAGATCTGCATTGTATACGAAGACGGGGCTGTGATAGTTGGTTCAGTGGATGGTAATGCTTTGTTGCACACAGAACTAAGATCAATATTTGGTTGGCATTTTTGTCTTTAGAGGTTTAATTAATTATATGTTAGCTTTCTGACAGAAAAGTAAACATAAAAAGAGAAAACAGTTGATATACAATTTGATGATGTTCAAGAAACATTTATTTTTTTTTAAGATTTTATTTATTTTTTTAAGTAAACCCTCCACCCAACATGGGGCTTGACCTTACAACCCCATGATCAAGAGTCACGTGCTCTACCAACTAAGCCAGCTAGGTGCCCCTAAGAAACATTTATTTTTACGTATACTCAAGTAAAAAATCTATTTTTAAAAAATTTCCTACAGTGGCACTGAAAAAAGAGTGAATTAATTTTTCAGGATTATTTTAAATGTCTGCCTAGTTATAATTCATTTTTACACTTGTTAGGCTATTTTATTATAAATACATAGATCTTAGTTTCAATAAGTATGTAGGGATATAACAATCTCTGGTTATTTTTAAACAATTGAACTATTGAATATTATTGACATATAACATTAGTTTTATTTTTTATTTTTTTATTATTATTTTTTAAAGATTTTATTTATTTGAGAGAGAGAGAGAGAGCGTGAAAGCACAAACAGTAGGGAGGGACAGAGGGAGAAGCAGACTCCCAGCTGAGCAGGGAGCCCGATATGGGGCTCGATCCCAGGACCCCGAGATCATGACCTGAGCTGAAGGCAGCCGCTTAACTGATGGAGCCACCCAGGCACCCATAACATTAGTTTTAGATGTACAACATAATGATTTGATATTTTTATGTGTTGTGAAATGATCATCTGGTCAGTTTTAAATAGAGCTGAGCATGTTGTTGTTATTGTGTTTTATAGCTTTAAAACCTATGTTTTTCAAATTTTAGTTCATAGGTAACACTGGGGCTTCTGAGAGTCTGTACCTTCATTTTAATGTGAAACTCTATAGAGAAATAATTTATTTCAAAATGATTTCCATTTGTTTTTTTCTAGTGTAACTTCATTTATTCCACAAATGTTTCTGAGAGCTTACAAAGTCACAGCTATAGTTCTAGGCACTAGGTACGACAAAAAATATTTCAGATCTAGAACAGGAGAGATGGATAAGTAACCAGGCAATTACAATGCCTTGTGGTAAGTGTGGAGACAGGGAAAATACAGCAACATATAGTAGAAGTATCTAATTCAGGCTTGGAGGGATCAGGGAAGGCATCCTGGAGGAAGTGATATGTGCTGAGGCATTAGGCACCAGGAAGGTTGGTTTGTAAAGTGTCCTAGGCCTAAGAAATAGCATTTGAGGAGGTCCTCAGGGGTTGAACTTAGCCATGGTTAGGGTATTGAAAAAATTTTGAGTCACTGTAGTATAATATTAAAAGGAGAAGAGTTGTATGTGATGAAATTAGAGACATTAGCAGAAGCCAGATTATGCAGTTTGTAAGTTATACAAGGAGTTGGGATTTAACTTTAAGGGCACTAGGGAGCCAATGAAAGTTTTTAAGAATGGGAGCAGTGTGATCGAATTTGTTCTTTGGAAGCATCTCTGTGACTGCAACATGAAGACTGGAGGGAGGAAAGAAGGATAGGGGGCAGGTGTACCAGTTGGGGAATTACTATGGTAATTCAGGTGAGAGGTGATGGTGGATGGTGGCTGAACCAGGGTAGTGACAAAGAGGCTGGAAGTAAGTGGACATATGCTGGAGATACTTAGGAGCTAGAATAGATAGGGCCTCATTATTGATCAGTTTGGGGATGAGGGGATGGAAGTGTCTAGAATAATAGCCAGTTTTTAGCTTTGACAACTGGATGGATGGCCATGCCATAAAAATAAGGGATGTGGGAGGGGCGCCTGGGTGGCTCAGTCAGTTAAGCGTCTGCCTTCGGCTCACGTCATGATCCCAGGGTCCTAGGATCGAGCCTTACATCAGGCTCCCTGCTCAGTGGGGAGACTGCTTCTCCTTCTCCCATTCCTCCTGCTTGTGCACTCTCTCTCTCTCTCTCTCTCTCTGTGTCAAATAAACAAAATCTTTTAAAAAAATAAGGAATGTGGGAGAAAGACTGATTGTGAGGGAAGATTTCTTTTTTGGACATATTGATTTTGTCATGCTGGAGGACAGCCAAATAAAATATGTCAGACCATAATTACATGTATGCATCTGTGGCTCCGAAATATCTGGGCTAGAGTCATACTTTTGGGAATCACCAGCAGGTAGATGGTAATTTAAACCATTGGAAAGATGAAAAACCTACGGGCCACTGTGGGATAAGAACCTGCAACATAAGTGTTGGAAATAAAGGAGTAAACAAATGCACAGAAACCAGGAAAGAAGGAAGGGGTGGTTAAAGAAAAGCCTGCAGTGGACCTAGCAACATGCCTTAGGGACCTCCTGAAGGTCATCTCTGGACGTGTGGGGTGGAAGCCGGATTGGGTTGGGCTGAGGGTTGAGTGGGAGATGAGGAAGTGGTGACTGCAGGTGTGAACTCTTTGGAGAAGCTTGGCTGGGAGAGGAATGGTGGAAATAGGGTAGTGGCTAGAAGGGCACTTGGGGTCGAGGGAGATGTTCTTTGTTTTATTTGTTTTTATTTGAGGTGGTAGTTTTGAAGGATAGATCTGAGTATATTTAAATACTTGTGAGAAAGGGCCTGGAGAGAAGAGTTTAAAGAGAAAGAGAAAATGTGAATAATCAGTAGAGGGGGATCTTTGCAAAGCTAGGAAGGGCTTAGACCAGAAAGTAGGTGGAGGGATTCACCCTAGGTGGGTGTCTGGTTGGGGATATACCTCTTCCTTTGTTTTGGGGGGCAAAGCAGAAAGGGTTATCATGGATTCAGTTTTGTCCTGAATGTTTGAAAGTGGAAATGAGGGATTTCTTTTTTGAAAGCTTTTATTTTCTTTCCATGGTTGAAGATGAGTTCATCTGTTAATTGGGAGTAAGATCCTAGATTAGAGTTTTGAAGAGAAGGGAGAAAGTTGGAAACAGCTGCTATTTCAAATGTTTAGTAGGATATTTGGCACATAAGAGGTGCTCAGTACATTTTATTGACTGCATAAATTGAGCAAATACATCGTGCTGTGATGAATGTGAGAGCTCTTTAGGGAAACAGAATTTTAGGGCAGTTGTTGGACAATTATGACCTTGAACCTTTAATGAAATAATTATGTTTTATGTTTTATTTTAGGGAATCGCATTTGGGGAAAAGACTTGAAGGGTATACAGTTATGCCATGTAGCATGGTCTGCAGATAGTAAAGTCCTACTTTTTGGAATGGCAAATGGAGAAATACACATTTATGATAATCAGGGGAATTTTATAGTAAGTGTATATATTTTCATATATTCATTAGTTTTGGTTACACAATTTTATATGATTATTTTATGTATCATTCGTATATGTATACACATTTATTATGATGGTTTGTGTCATCAAGAAAGTCTTCATTTCAATTTTTTTTCCAATCATTTAGATTTTTTGATTAAAAAAAAAACCGGGTCGCTTAAAGGTAAATTAATGCTTTTAGTTCAGAATTCTTGGTAACTGGGAAGGACAACATTTCAGTGTATTGAAGCTGAGGGATAATGAGTTGGATGAGGTACAGTTTAATCTTTGTGTCTTCTAATAGCAGAAGCCTAAGTTTACATGAGATACATATTTTTTTTCCAGTGATATTTTTGTAGCAAGCTACTCAAGGTTGTTTGTAAAAAGAATGGAAGACTTAAACAGTAAAGGGCAAAAATCAGGTCCTGGGAAGAAGGCAAAATAGAAGAGGCTCAGCAAGCACAATCTCAAGAAAAACTCTGGCTTTGTGAGATTTAGCTGTGTTTGATCTCTGATCTTACTTATGGGGCAGTTTGGTTTGTCGTGAGGCTGAGGACATTACATAAATCTATTTATTTGCGGAAGTGATAATAGCCAGCTTTTCCATGACACTTTGCTATTTTTGAGGTACTTTCATATACTTGTCATTTAGTCTCATAAATTCTCTGTGAGTTTCTTTTAATCCTCATTTTGCAAAAGGGAAAAACCGAAATTCAGTTGAAGTTGTTTGTCCCAGGGTTGGTAAACCAGTAAGCCATGGGGCTGGCATTTGAAGTCAGATTTTTAAATCCCATTTTCAGTGTTCTTTCTACAGTACTCTATACTGATCTGTTTTAAAAGATGAAATATTAACCTAACTCATTTGTTTAGGTGAAAATGAAACTGAATTGCTTGGTGAATGTCACCGGAGCGATCAGTATTGCTGGGATCCACTGGTACCACGGCACGGAAGGCTACGTGGAGCCAGACTGCCCCTGCCTCGCAATTTGTTTTGACAACGGGAGGTGCCAAATCATGAGACATGAGAATGACCAGAGTATGTAATTTTTCTTTCTTTTTTTTTTTTATGTGGAGAACTTAAAAAATATTTTAAAATTATTCTGAAGATTATACAGTTCTGTAGGCTAAGTATTTTACCACAATTACCTCATTTTTTTCTTTTTGACTAGATCCTGTTTTAATTGACACTGGCATGTATGTGGTGAGTATCCAGTGGAACCACATCGGCAGCGTGTTAGCTGTGGCAGGCTCCCAGAAGGTTGTCACTCAGGATAAAGATGTAAACACTGTGCAGTTTTACACTCCATTTGGTGAGGTAGATGTCTTTTTTCTTTCCTATGTAGCGAGTAATGTAGGGGAAAAAGGTGGAGGAAGCGGTATAAACTTGTCACCTTTTTGAAAAGGGACATTTTGAGTAAAAATGATGGAATAACAGGCATCTTGTCTTTGATTAATGTCCTCACTTCTAAGTCTTGATAGTTGTATTTTATCATGGAATTTAGTTTATCCTCTGTACCTTTAGAAAATGAGCTGTTTCACCTAAGAAATCACTATGCAGTAGTATTTAGAATATTTTCTCTGTGATCTGAATGTGCATCTTTTTTCCTAGCTGGTTTTTTTGTTGTTTTTAATATAATTTAGTTGTTTCAGATTAATATTTTGGATTTTTAATGTGATATATTAAATGTACATAGATGTTAAGCACACATATCTGTCTCTTCCTCCTTCAGACTTTTTTTTTTTTTTTTTAAGATTTTATTTATTTATTTGAGAGAGAGAGTGCAAGTTGGCAGAGGGGCAGAGGGAGAGGGAGAGAATTCCAAACAGATTCCCTTGAGTGTGGAGCCTGATGCAGGGCTTGATCCCAGGACCCTTGAGATCATGATCTGAGCTGAAATTACCAGTTAGACACTTAACCAACTGAGCCACCCAGGCGCCCCTCCCTTCTTCAGTCTTCTAACAGTTTTAATTTGTTGAGGAATAAACAACTATTTTAAGAAAATCTATCTTAATAACTAATCTTAAGTGATGCTACATTAGAATACAAGCATTGTTTTCATAAATGCATGTGTTATCCTTCTTAGTAGTATTATTAATTAAATTTTTTTTTTAGATTTGATTTATTTATTTGAGGGAGAGAAAGAGTGTGCGTGGCAGAAAGGGAGGGGCAAAAGGGGAGGGAGAGGGACAAGCCGACTCCCTGCTGACTGCAGAGCCCAAAGCAGGGCTCTATCTCAGGACCCTGAGATCATGACCTGAGCCAAAATCAAGTTAGTTGCTTAACCTACTGAGCCACCCAGGTGCCCCTAATGAATTTAATTTTTAAGGAGAGTTTTATTGAAGATGTAGTGGAAAATATCAAATAGGAGAGTTAATGTATTGTGAATTTTAAAGAATTTGTAAAGTGAGAACTTAGTAACTAAGCTTAATAATTTTTTGCCTGTTTTATTTTCTGTCTCTAGACTCTATTTAGTCCCTATTGGTTTTTATAAATTCACCATAGACTTCAATAATATGTGTTTTTGCTACATAAAAGCCTTCCCCAGTTGTTTTAATATTTTAAAATACATTTTAATAATTTCTCTGAGGGTAAGAAACGGTATCAGTTCATGCTTTTGAATCAATGTCTCAAAATACCCAGTAGAATGTGATGTAGAGAATAGATTGTACATTGCCAGCTAATATTTTTGGTAGATGTTAAAAGCTAAGGGAAAACTGAAGTATGGTTCTCAAGGTTCCTAACTATTAAAAATCTGAATTCATGGGGCGCCTGGGTGGCTCAGTTAAGCGTCTGCCTTTGGCTCAGGTCATGATCTCATGGTCCTGGGATCGAGGTCTGAGACAGGCTCCCCGCTCAGCAGGGAGTCTTCTTCTCCCTCTCCCTCTGCAGCTCTCCCTGCTTGTGCTCTCTTGCTCTCTCTGTCAAATAAATAAATAGATAGATGGATAGATTAATTAATTAAAAAATATCTTTAAAAAAATCTGAATTTGTTCTTAATTCATGTTCTTTGTTGGTTATTTTTGTCAACCATTGGCTTATTTATCATTATTTTATCTGCTTATTTTTGGTAGTTTAACCTTTTCTAAGTGGAAAAACATGGATTCTAAGGCCTATTTATCTTGCAAAACAGTGTGTTATGTGTTAAATTGACAACTGTAGGTTGGTTTGGCATGCTTGTAATTAAAAGTATCTAGCATAGTTCCTCAGGGTATATTAGTCACTTGGTATTTTTTTGAATGAGTGGATCTTACTTTGGATCTATGTTATTAAGATAGGGAAGGTAACTTAGAAGGAGGTTATCTAAAGGTTTAACCTTAAGGAAACCTCAGGGAAGAATTTGCTTTTGATTCTGAAGGCCTGAGTCTTCTGGTTTTTATACAGTGGTCTTAGCCAGGGAAGGGGATGACAGAGCATGTGATTTGTCATCAGGTTGGCCTGGCTTTGGCTGTGAATTCCATTTCCACAGCGTCGTCTCACTTGGAGAACTTCTTTCACCTCTGAGACTCAGTTTACTTATGTTCTGAAATAAAGGTAATACCTCATGGCACTGTTGTAAAAATTACAGGAGGTAACAATGAGAAAATGCCTACCCCAGGGCTAGGTGAGTGCTTACTACAAGTTGGTTTTCTCTCGGTGTTGCTGCCATCACCTGGCTGGCCTGCAGGGTTGGGAGATGGCCTTATTCTCTTCCCAGTGAGGCTCGTCACTCCTAGGAGTGATGCTGTGAGAGCCTGCCTGCTCCCTCTGGTTTCATGCAGGCAGCAGGACAGACAGAGTGGACCCTCCTAGGTTAAAACATTTTTACCCCCATCGGTTTCCCTGGCAAAATGGAGTTTCATACGTTAAACCTGACTTGCGAGCCTATCTGCTTAAGAACAAGGGACAGCAGTACGATTTATTAAAATTCTTGGGTCTGTCAAAACATAGATTTACAGTATTTTCTTTTTATGGCCACATTAAAATGTCTTTGTATTAATTTATTCACTTGTTAATTTAGCCATAAAATGGGCTATGTTACAGTTAAAGCTGTAAGTTGGTTTGATATCATTGTAATTAAAAGTTTCTAGCATGTCTTCATATATGAAGACATTAGAGTGCATGATACATTTATTTACTTAATAGATATTTATTGAGTACCTGTTTATCAAGCAATCCGTTAAGGGATAGGGACATAAATGTGAATATGATGAAGTTAGTGCTCTCTGGTAGCTCACTTTCTGAATTCTCTGGACCTGTAGAAGGAAGGAAAAGGCAGGAAACAATATTAAAGTTGCATCTTGGAGGATGGAGACTGTGCTCCAGGAGCACAAGGGAGAGTAAGGCTGGGGAGGCAAGGGAGAGGAAAGGAAGATTTCAGGCAGAAGGTCTATTATCCAGGTCAAAAGTTTGGAGGCACAGTAGCCCTCTCATGAGGGAGAACACAGGAATTATGGCTAAATAGTGAGGTACTGAGCCAAAGAGTATAGCTTTGAGCCAAATGGGAAGAGGCATTGTATACTCTGCTAAAGAATGTGATGGTGGGAAGCTATTGATTTTTGAAAATGATTAAACATTTTTTTAAAGCAGGATAAGATAATGATTGGATTTGTGTTCCAGAAAGGTAATTTTGACAGTAGAACAAATATTGAATTTGGGGGGTAAAGGCTGGGAAAGAGAAAAGAGATACAAGGTAAAGATTGCAGTAGACCATTACCATAGTTCATTCAGGAAAGGGGGGAGGGGCAGTGGAGGATAGATGAGAGTGAGAGCAATAGGACTTGGTGACTGATTGGCTATGGAGGATGAAAGAGAGACCAGACTTAAAGATTGCATTTACTACCACAATAATTCATTCATCCCAAGAGGCACAATTTTTTTTTAAAGATTTTATTTTTAAGTAATGTCTACACCCGATATGGGGCTCGAACCCACAACCACCCACTGAGCCAGCCAGGTGTCCCCAAGAAGCAGAATTTTTTACAACTCCAAAATTGGAATGCATCTTTTTTTTTTTTTAATTTATTTATTTATTTATTTGAGAGAGAGAGAGAGAGAGAGAGAGAGCTTGAGAGGGGATAGGGTCAGAGGGAGAAGCAAGCTCCCCGCTGAGCCGGGAGCCCGATGCGGGACTCGATCCCAGGACTCCGGGATCATGACCTGAGCCGAAGGCAGTCGCTCAACCAACTGAGCCACCCAGGCGTCCTGGAATGCATCTTATAATCAAAGTTTTCCTATTTTAATTAGCAGTATGTTTTATTCTTCCTGAGTTATACATAAATATGCATATTTAGATCTCTGGCATCTTGGATTTGATGAAATTTGATACTGAATTCTTTCGCTTTTGTTTGTAAATTTCTCCTATCATAAGTATGTTTTTCATTATAAGAATTCAAGGAAAATGATTTTGAAGTGAGTAGTAACCTTTCACAAAATAATTTTTTTTTTTTTAAGATTTTATTTGCGAGAGAGAGAATGAGAGACAGAGAGCATGAGAGGGAGGAGGGTCAGAGGGAGAAGCAGACTCCCCGCCGAGCAGGGAGCCTGATGTGGTACTTGATCCCGGGACTCCAGGATCATGACCTGAGCCGAGGGCAGTCGCTTAACCAACTGAGCCACCCAGGCGCCCCTCACAAAATAATTTTTATAACACCTTTGATCCCTATGAAGTGATTGGTGGTAATTTATATTTTATTTAATTGTGATATTTTAGGTTAAATATAATTATTTTTTCAGCATTTGGGTACCTTGAAAGTTCCTGGAAAGCAGATGTCTGCACTATCTTGGGAAGGAGGAGGACTGAAAATTGCACTAGCTGTTGATTCTTTTATATATTTTGCAAACATTCGACCTGATTATAAGGTGAGTATTGTGAGCAGTTGTTAAAAAAAAAGCTGTTTTTATTTTTATTTTTTTAAAGATTTTATTTATTCATTTGAGAGAGAATGAGATAGAGAGAGCATGAGAGGGGGGAGGGTCAGAGGGAGAAGCAGACTCCCTGCCGAGCAGGGAGCCCGATGCAGGACTCGATCCAGGGACTCCAGGATCATGACCCGAGCCGAAGGCAGTCGCTTAACCAACTGAGCCACCCAGGCGCCCAAAAAAGCTGTTTTTACTAAACAGTTTTGCTACAGCTCAAAGTATAATGTATGTTTCTTGCATGTGTTCACAGCCACTTGATTTTAGAAATCAGATGAAAGGAGACGTTTTTAGTGTGAAGACTTTAGAACCTGAAAACTTTCCTAGAATACTATACATAACTAATAAAATACCCCTAACAGTCAGGGTCTCAGCAGGAAACAGATGACACACTGAAAAGAATAACTGAAGAGAGACTGATGGAGGGTTTATTACAGAGGTACGGGCATGGCTAATGGGTCCTATAAGGGATGACAACGCAGGCATCCAGGGATTAGCAACAGTGGGCAAGGTAGGAAAGTATTGTTCCTGGAACCCACTAGAGCTGTGGCTGTGCAAGAGGGATTATCCTGTGGGAGCACAGCCTCTGCCGGCTGGCTGTGTAGAAACAGTTTTGGGGAAGAAATACGTCAGCCCATCTCTCTACCTGTTGGTGCCTTCTATTGGCCAGACCCAACTGGAAACCAGAAGGCAAGGTAGCCTATGTGTTGGAGTTCATAGAAGTCAGTCTCCAGGGAACAGCAGGGTAAAAAAAGGCAGCGAGAGAATGGATCAGAAGGGGAAAATGAGAATAAGCAGGATAATACTGATCAATATTTTTAAAAAAGATTTTATTTATTTATTTCTTAGAGAGAGCACAAACGGGGGTGGGAGAGGGAGAAGCAGGCTCCCTGCTTAGCAGGGAGCCCAACACGAGGCTTTCGCCCAGGACCCTGGGATCATGACCTGAGCCGAAGGCTGATGCTTAACGGACTGAGCCACCCAGGTGCCCCAATACTAATCAATATTTTATCTTAAATTTAACATTTGACCCAAAACAAGTTCAGAATATGAGATTACTCAATCTGGTAAACTACTAAGAATATTTACTATGAAAAACTTATTTTATTTTTAAAAGGCAAAGCACCTTGGAGAACTGTCTGATTCTAGGACTAGGGTGGGAAAAATACAGGAGTCTCTGACAGTGCCAGAAAGTAAGCAAGTGCTCAAAACACAAAAGGATAGGGCATACCAAAGAGACAAAGGAGCCAACCTGGAAGAGCTCCCAATGGCCAAAACTGGAACAATTTGAGCAACAAAATAAATGATGTAACTTTGCATTGCAACCAAATTATAAAATAAATGTCCACAAGCAAAAGCTGATCTAAAATAAATTATTTAAATAAATAAATGGAGGAGAAGAAACAAAGCTTCCTTACAGAAGTATTCGAATTACTTAGATGCTACCCCCTCTGGTCCCCGGCTTCCCTAACTTGAACATGAGTTGCATTCAGTGACTCACTTCTGAAGAGCAGGGTATGGAAAGGGGAAAAAAGAACGTCCCCTTACCGTGGAGAGACCTAGCAGACACCACCTTGTCTTGGCGGTCAGGGCTAGTGTCAGCGGCGTCACACAGGTATTGTGTACCCCCTGAGGTGGCACATGAGGAGAGCCCTTCGCTTCTGTCATGGGCTCACTAAAAACTGAGAATCCCAATCTGAGCGGGAGAAAAACACCAGACAAACACAGATTGAAGGATATTCTGCAAAATACCTGACCGGTACTCGTTAAAGCTGTCTAGGTCATTAAAAACAAGGAAAGACTGAGAAATCATCACAGCCCAGAGGATTCTAAGGAGATATGACTACTAAGCATAATGTATGCCAAATAGGATTCCGGGACAGAAAAAGGACATTAAGGAAAAACTAATGAAATCCAAATAAAGCGTGAAATTTAGTTAGTAGGACTGGATCCGTGCTGGTTTCTTAGTGGTGACAAATGTACCACAGTAGTGTAAGATGTTAACAATAGGGAGAGGAGTACAGGGAACTCTGTATTATCCTTGTAACTTTAAAAAGAGTTTTTTTTATAGAGCATGTGTGAGCGGGGGGAGAGGGCAGCTAGGGAGAGGGAGAGAGACAGTCTTAAGCAGACTCCACACTCAGTGCAGAGCCTGACACAGGTCTCGATCTTACAACCCTGAGATCATGACCTGAGCTGAAATCGAGGGACGGACACTTAACCGACTGAGCCACGCAGGTGCCCCATCCTTGTAACTTTTGTATAAATCTAAAATTATTTTATTTTATTTTATTTTTTAAGATTTTATTTATTTATTTGACAGAGAGAGAGAGATAACAAGAGCAGGAACACAAGCGAGGGGAGTGGGAGAGGGAGAAGCAGGCTTCCCGCCGAGCAGGGAGCCTGATGCGGGGCTCGATCCCAGGACCCTGGAATCATGACCTGAGCCGAAGGCAGACACTTAACTACTGAGCCACCCAGGCGCCCCTATAAATCTAAAATTATTTTAAAAAGTTTATTTTAAAAAGTAATCATAGTATAAAAAGTAAATATGCCTTAGTTTTGGATAGTAAACACAGTCATAATAATATCAACTCCGAATACTGATTTATTAAAAATTACACATGAATATATTGGGGGAGTTAGCTCAAGAGAAAGAGGTTCCATTAAGTTCTTTAAGTTCCACTATCTCATACATAAGTGATATGGAGGTAAATAACAAAACAGTCAAAGCTCAGAGTTGTAAATGGCTGCCCCTGGGAGGAAATTAGTCAGTGGGATCTGCATTTTATTTTTGTTTTAAAGAAGCCACATAGAATTATTTGACTCTAAACTATGTGCACATGTTACTTTGGTAAAAACAAATGTAGAAAATGTGGATGGGGAGAAAAGGCAAAGCATCTGTTTTTGAATTTTGGCTTGGGGACCCAGAATATAAACTTTTATTTATTTATTTTTTATTATTATGTTATGTTAATCACCATACATTACATCATTAGGTTTTGGTATAAACTTTTGGTGGGGATCACTCTTCTGTTGTCCCCCCATGCAGCTGGTAATGACTATTGAAAAATCTGAAATTTTCACCACTGAAGCTTAAATCTTACAAATGAAAATGAGGAAAGTTAAATTTATTTTTGTAGTACATTCTTTGTTTGATAACTGTATTGCTTTTAGATTTTGTTGTTGTTATTTCAGTGAGAAAAGGTATTAAGCTGAATGTTCAGTCCTTCTGTCTTCTATTCCTGAAGAAGATATTTGGTCAGCACCAAAAAAACCACATATCTACAGTATATAATAAGATTTTTCTTTTTTTTCTTTTTTCTTTCCCAATGTTAAATGTTCTTTTTCTCTTTCTCTCCCTCTCTTCTTCCCTCCTGTTCTTTGCTCCTTCCTTTCTTCCTAGTGGGGTTATTGCTCAAATACTGTCGTTTATGCTTATACCAGACCTGATCGTCCAGAGTATTGTGTTATCTTTTGGGATACGAAAAACAATGAGAAATATGTTAAATATGTGAAAAGTCTCATTTCTATTACTACCTGTGGAGATTTCTGCATTTTGGCTACAAAAGCTGATGAAAATCATCCTCAGGTGGGTGTTCCTTTATATGTTAAAGCTAAGATGGGTTAACCTCTACCTTCTTAAGCATAGCCTCTGTACTGGTAGGTGCAGCAAAGTATTGGGTCTACTGGCCATGTCTGTCTAGACCTCTGTTTTGGAAAATTATGTGACTCCATTGGTTCTCTGTCCCCTGTTTTTTTTCTCCTATCAGCTAATCCATTAGCATTTCATATTGACCAGGTCAGTATGGAAGCTTTTTGTCTCTGAAATATATTTAAAATGCCATACTCCTTTTCCAAGTTAAAATTCCACAAGGAAAAATGAATATCCAGATGTCTAGTATAAACGCTCAAGAAATTATGTAATGATGACCATTATAACACTTTGGGTAGCTTTGGCACTGAGAAATATACTTTTATTTGGAATTACATTGCTTTAAAAATCAATGTCTCACAGGGTAAAATAAATAATGTAAATAATGCCTTTCTAAAAAGTATGCTAACAATTTAAATATTTGCAGAAACTTATAAATTTTTTTTTAAAAAGGATTACCATTGTCTTTGGCTGGGTTATAAATTATTTTAGCCCGTTAAAAAGTATAGAGTTTTTAGTTTAAGGTGGCCATTTGAACAGCCACCTTTGGCCCTGTTCTCTCCTGAAACTCACAAAACAACAATAAAGGTATTTTTTAAAAAGTCATAAGCCCATAGGGACCAGAAAGGGAGAGGAAATGGCAACATAGTTTTAGAGGTTAAAGAGTAGGTGGATTAGTGGTAATTACCTTAGCAGACCTAGGAAAGCTGAATCCTAAGTCATCAATGGAGAAAGCAAAGAAGAAACCAGTTTTCATCCCAGAATCCTGAAGAGACACAGGACTTAATGGTACCTGGTAGGAGAAAGAAACGAATGGAAAAACAATTTGGAAGTAATAGAGATTATGCAAGAAGGAGAAAATTAAAAACAAAACATATAAAGAGTCCTGCCTGAAGAATCTGACCAGTTCAAGAGAAGAGACCTCTTAAAGTTACTCCTGTGGGGAGTCACCGGGGAAAGCTCCCTGCCCCATCACCTTACTGTGAAGACCAGAGTCATGGGGCTCACTCATAAACAAATAGATTCCAAACAACTTTTTAGTGTCATACTCTTAAATAGAAGCAGATAGACAAGGATTGTCAGACATTTGAGAAAAGCATCTCATTTAACAGACACAAAAAAATAAACACAAGGAGAAAAGAATTGGGAGGAAGCAGAGACTATGCAGGGAGGAGAACAATGCAGAATAATTTCAAATTCTCTTCCTAGAGTTAAGAGATACTACATCCATAAAAGAAGGAAGGAATGCTATAGAAAAGGAAGTTTTTGGAAATTATGATAACAGCAATGAAAAATTTGGCAGAGGGGTTAGAAGATAAAATGAAGGAAAACTCCTGTAAAGCGGAACAAAAAGACAAGGAAATGGAAAACAGGAGTGAATAGATAAGAAAATCAAAGGACCAGACCTGGAAGTTCAGTGAACAGGCAAAGTGGAAGAGAGTAATTCTGAAGAAAATATTCAAGAAAATTTCCCTTGACTTTCTAGATTGAAAGTGCCTAGCTCAGTGAATGGAAATATTTCTACATCAAGGCACATCGTTGTGAACTTTCAGAACACTGGGGATAGAAAAATCCTATAAGCTTTCAGAAAAACAGACTTCATAGGGTCAGGTGTCATCATGGCATTCAACTTGTCAACAGCAATACTTTGGAGAATTGCTTTTGAAATTTTGAGGGAAAATGATTTCCCATCTTGAATTCTATATGTTAAGCAAACTATGAATTACAGTGAAGGTAGGAGACAGATTATGCTTCCAGCATGAAGGTTTTGGACAAGATGGTGTTGCCTGTCCAGGTCTCTGCTCATCAATCTCGGCCACTGCTCTGCCTGTTCCTCGGCATTGCCTACGGAGCCAAGCTCAAGTTACCTGAAACCTCGGGCAGAAGAGGAAAGGAGGAGAGCAGCTGAGGAGAAAAAGAAGCAGGATGAACAGAATGGGTTGAGAGAGAACTGGCAGAAGCCCAAGAGGACAGCATACTAAAGTGAGCCTGCCTTTCTCTGGAATGGAGTGGATGAATAAAGCTTCCTGTGTTGTGTGAAAAAATAAAATAAAATGAGGGTAGGGGAAAGACATTTTTAGATGTACAAGGTCACCAAAAATTTATCTTCAAGCTTTCTTATCTTAGTTACTTCAGGATATGGCCAACCAAAATGAGGACTAGACCAAAAAAGATGAAACTGGATAACCCGACAGCAATGGTGAAGAGTGGTACCAGCTGACAGTGTGTGGCATGCCTAGCACGTCATCAGATGACAGCACGTCATATGGCTCCAAAGGAAACTCAAGATGAAATTAATAGAACACTTAATGTGGTTGAACCCTTGAGAGGAGACACATACCTGGGAGGTAACTGGGGACTTAAGTTAGTAATCAATACAGAGAAACTAGCAAAGAGAAAAAAATAAAGACAATTACCAACCACAGGGAAAGCAAAATGCACTTGAAAGGAGAATAAATCGTGACATACTTAAAACTCAGCTATGAATAACACTTACATAGTCAAAATGATGTTTTTTAAATGGATTTTTTTAGTTAAATGGATTTTTAATTAAAAAGAGCCTTTTATTTGGTGCTTAATGACCATATTAACCCCTAAAATTCTGATCTAACAAAATGGTAGGTGGGAAGCTGGAGGCATAGGGGTGTGCGCTGTGTTGGGGGCTGGGAAGGGGGCTGAAAGAGAGTTACATACCTATCTGTGATAGTGGGAAGTCAGTAGAGAATGTCCCAGATCTAAACAGAACAAAACAAGAAGTAGCATCATAAACACATTATTTAGGTTTGTGGAGGTAAATATCAAAAGGATGAGTTAAAGGAGCTGAAAGTTGTTACTTCAGGGAGCAGAAAATGGGAAGTTAGTGGGGAACTTCTATTTTTAATAAGTCTTATGGAACTACTTCATTCTTTAACCTTGAGCATGTAGATTATATGTGGATTAAAAAATACACATTATTTGTGGTACTTTGTGGCAGTAAATCAGCTTATTTTAAGTAGTAGAAGAATAAATTATATTTCGGTACAATTTTTGTCATTTAGTTTCTTAAAAATTTTTCTTAAACATTTTTTCCTTAAATTTTTAATTGTATTTATTTTTAAAAGATTTTATTCATTTTTATTTTATTTTTTTAAAGATTTTATTTATTTGACACAGAGAGAGAGAGGGATAGTGAGAGAGAGAGCACAAGCGGGGGGAGCGGCAGGCAGGCTGAGGGAGAGGGAGAAGAAGGCTCCCCATAGAGCAAGGATCCCGATGTGGGGCTTGATCCCAGGATCCTGGAATCATGACCTGAGCTGAAGGCAGCTGCTTAACCGACTGAGCCACCCAGGCACCCCTATTTATTTATTTTTAGAGAGAGAGAGAAACCTGTGTGCCTGCATGTGAGCGGGGTCGAGGGAAGGGGGGGAAGGGCAGAGGGAGAAGGAGAGAATCTCAAGCCAACTCTGCTCTCAGCATGAAGCCCGATGCAGGGCTTGACCCCAGGACCCTGAGATCATGACCTGAGCATGAGGACTCAGAAATCGAGTCAGATGCTCACCTGACTGAGCCACCCAGGTGCCTCTAAATTTTTAACTTTAATTCCAGTATTATTATTATTATTTTTTTTTTTTTGAAAAGTCCAGGAAGGAGAGTGTTTCTTTCTTTCTTTTTTTTTTTTTTTTTAAAGAATTTATTTATCTGACAGAGAAAGACACAGCGAGAGAGGGAACACAAACAGGGAGTGGGAGAGGGAGAAGCAGACTCCCCGCCGAGCAGGGAGCCCGATGCGGGACTCGATCCTGGGACTCCAGGATCATGACCTGAGCCGAAAGCAGTCGCTTAACCAACTGAGCCCCCATACAGTGTTATATTAGTTTCAGGTGTACAATATAGTAATTCAACAATTCTGTACATGACTCAGTGCTCATTATGATAAGTGTACTCTTAATCTCCTTTACCTATTTCCTCCCCACCCCCCCACGCCCCGGTAGCCATCAGTTTGTTCTCTATAGTTAAGAATGTGTTTCTTGCTTTGTCTCTCTCTTTTTTTTCTTTGCTCATTTGTTTTGTTTCTTAAGTTCCACATATGAGTGAGATCATATGGTGTTTGTCTTTCTCTGATTTATGTCGCTTAGCATTATACTCAGTAGCTCCATCCATGTTGTTGCAAATGGCAGGATTTCATTCTTTTTGATGGCTGAGTAATATTCCATTGCATGTATCTATACACCACATCTTCTTTATCCATTCATCTATTGATGGAGACTTGGGCTGCTTTCATAGTTTAGCTGTTGTAAATAATGCTGCAGTACACATAAGGGTGCATTTATCTCTTTGAATTCGTGTTTTTGTATTTTTTGGGTACTCAGTAGTGTAGATTCCCGGATCATGGGCTGGCTCTATTTTTAAGTTTTTGAGGACCCTCCATACTGTTTTCCAGCAGTGTGGCTGCACCAGTTTGCATTCCCACCGACAGTGCCTAAAGATCCATTTAGTTTATATTTATGAAATCAAAGAAGTTTTACTTAAGCTGAAAAAAGAGAGAGAAAGACTATATGTAAATAGTACATAGAGAATTGGTTTATTTGAAATCATTCTTTTCAGGAGAATATCTAAGTAAAACAGTATTCTTAGCACAAGATAATAGAAAAGGTAACTGAGAGTAAAATTAAATTATCACTTTAGAATGATATGGTGTAAAGTGTGCATTATACTTGATTATTTTCCTTAATATTAATTATTGGTAATTGTGTTTGTGCTAACTAGTGGGCATTGTAAGTCATTTTTCACTAGATTGGATTATATTTTTTTCTGAGTTAACTGATTTTTTCTGAATTTCTCATGTCCTTTTTATATTGCTTCAAAGGAGGAGAACGAGATGGGAACATTTGGTGCAACGGTAACAAATTAAATTAGTTCTTTTATAGCTGATCACAGGATGAAAATGAGTTTTGAGGTTACAGCTGATCAGAAGTTTTAGAAGTGTAAATAATGAAAAGTAGCCAGTGTACTTGCGTTTCTTAGGTGGCCTCTTAAAAACCACAATGTTCCTTTATATTGAGAAATCAGCCTTGGTTTAATTTTAATTCATGTTTCTTTATGTTTAATGCTGTAGATTATATTCTTTGCACTTAACAATTTTATCAGTTATTTCCCAGTTGTGATACTAAGCATGATATCTTAAGCATTGTTTCCTTTATTTTAAAGAAGCAGGAGCTCTGATACTCTTTGTTTTTTGTTCACAGTTTGTGCTTGTTCTTTGTAATTCTATTGGCACACCTTTGGATCCCAAGTATATTGATATTGGTAAGGAAATGTTAATGTCTATTCCTTTTTTAATCAATCTTTATTTGTAACACTAATTTAAAAACCTAACAATGGTATTATTAATTAAAATGGTATTCTCCAAGATAAGGATGACCATTCTTCCTGGTTTGCCAAGTCTAGCACCAGTTTATGCCTATTGTCGTGGTAAAATTATTAATAATGCTCCACTTCACTGTTAGAAGTATCCTGTTTAATACAATAAATTATAGGTTACTGTATCTAAAAGCCACAGTAATCTCATGAATGCTATACTGCCATCATTTGCTTTCAATGGGAAATATAATTGTATAGGAATTGGTATGCAGCATAAGGATTAGCATGTAATAAACTGAGGATTGTAGAAAGGATTTTGCTGTTAAACCACTTTTATTATTAATAAACTGCTTGTAAATACCTCTCTCCCATAAAAACACTTTAGCTGCTTGTAAAAGTGCATTTGCTCTTTCCAGATTTTTCTAATGAAATCAGTCAGTTAATAGGGACAGCTTTCACAAATTCCTTTTTGTTTTCAGAAGACATTTGTTACTTTAGATTTACCATTTCTTCTAGCTAACAGCTATGAAAGTCGCCATTAAAAAATTGCACATCTTACTCTTAAGTTTTTTTGTTAAAAATCATTACCAAATATTTCGTTGCCGTTTCACTGCAACTTCCAAAAGTAACATTTTTTTTTAAGTGTGGTAGTTTATTGAATATGGTATTAGAAAAGTTATTAGATTTCAAAAATTGAAAACCCATTGAATTATTTTCTGAATCTGAGAGCTCGTCATTTTTTTTTTTAGATTTCATGTTCAATCTTAATCAGATGTTAGTGTCTGTCTTCTAAGTATATTTTGCTAAACTCTTTGGGTGATACAAGCAAATGAGAGAAATACTTACTGGCTTCAAGGATTTTATATTCTCTGTTCAGGGTCTTGGTAACTCACTTTTATATAGTGAAACTTTTCAGCTTCATGTCTTACGTTCATTGTTACTTAGGTATATGTTTATATATGTGCACACATGTATATGTTAGTGTTCCTTATTAAAAGTTTTCACTTAAAATTATTACAGATTCTTGTTACATGAATGTCTTCTGTTAGAAACATAATAGTCTTTAAGGTGTGAATTCTGTCAGTCTTTAGATTATAGGCTTTTTCTTTTGATATCAAAAGTTTTAACATAGAATAATGATGATAGGGTTAGCCTCAAAGTAATTTTAATCACAGGTAGTCTTTTTTTTTTTTTTTCATAAAGCCAGATGTCAATCCTTCACCTTCATAAAATGGCCAATACTTGAGGGCATGATTATTTGTATTTTTGAGTCTCGAAACTTTTTTTTTTTTTTTTGCAGTCTCGCTGGTTGAAATTTTAACAAACAGTTCTTTCATTGGTCTGCAGTAAACCCAGCCAAGGACTCAACATTTTTGTTTCATACATATCCTGTAAAATTCCTTTTTTCAGTTTGTATGCCAAATTTTCATGAGGGCCAGAGGCGAAAATGAAAAAAGTATGTAACTGATGTTTTTCTGGAAAGTGTAATTTTTGTTGTGCTACCTACTCTTCCTCCTGACAAACTCTATAGGAACTTTTTTTTTTTTTTTTTTAAAGATTTTATTTATTTATTTGACAGAGAGAGACACAGCGAGAGAGGGGGGAGTGGGAGAGGGAGAAGCAGGCTCCCTGCAGAGCAGGGAGCCCGATGTGGGACTCGATCCCAGGACCCTGGGATCATGACCTGAGCCGAAGGCAGTCGCTCAACCGACTGAGCCACCCAGGCGCCCTCTATAGGAACTTTTTTAAAGAACTTTATACATTATTATAGAAGTTTAGTCCGTGGAACTCTTGTTCTGTACATGAAGGAGTTAGGTGCCCGTTTTTGGTGCTCTTCCTTTGCTTCCTTAAAATACCTTTGGCGCACTTCTATTCACAGTACTGCTTTTTACTCTGCACTGTGATTATCGATGTTCTTGTTAGTCTTCCCCACAAGATTTTGAGCTTCTTAAAGATCTATGTCTTACTCATTTCTGTATCTCCTCTACCTAACTCTATGCCTGCCCCATAACAAATGTTTATTGAACATATGGAAAATACTTATTTTCTATCATGAAAATAGAAAATGATAATTCATTTATTTAGCAAACCTTCAGTGAGTTTCAGGTCCTGCACCGGGTATCTGGAGTTATAAGAAATTGACTTTGAAACTTCCTGTAGGATATTTAAACAAATAATGAAATATAGTTACTCAGTTGAACACTGGCTTACTGCTCCTCATCTGTGTGCTAGGATAAGTGGATGTTGGTGAGTAAGGACAGCAGGGACATCTTTCCTACTTAGAGACAGTTTCATTTGACCTGAATTTTGAAGGATAAGTATTTCTTCAGGTGACTTTTTAAGGAGAGAAAACAGCATTTGCAGAGGATTGGAGGCATGGAAAGTGCCTGAAAGTACCAGGTGCCTGTACTTTGGCCATTTTGGTGAGAGCATGTCGGTGGCTTTCCAATGATGGTCTCTAACACATGCACTGAGTCCTCCATATAATCTAGAAAAAGGCAATTTGATGAAAACATGTCAGTGCAATTTCAGTTTACCAGCTCTTTAAGGGGCTGAGAAATGAATAGGAAAGTAGGGGAACATTACAGATGTAGACATTTATTTCAGGCCTCAGCATTAAAATATTACAAGCAGGTTTTACTTATATGTGAGTTCCTAGATTGTTTTATTTTATATCCTTGCTTGCCTAGTAACTACTCCTCCTTAGTGTTACAAAGTTCAGTTAATGGAAGCATAATTTTTTTTTATTAGTTTCAGAGGTAGAATTTAGTGATTCATCAGTTGCATGTAATACCCAGTGCTCATTATATCAAGTGCCCTCCTTAATGCCCATCACCCAATTATCCCTTCCCCCCACCCACCTCCCCTCCAGCCACCCACAATTTGTTTCCTAGAGTTCAGCGTCTCTTATGTTTTGCCTCCCTCTCAATTTTCATCTTATTTTATTTTTCCTTCCCTTTCCCTATGTTCATTTGTTTTGTTTCTTAAATTCCACATATGAGTGAAATCATATGGTATTTGTTTTTCTCTGACTGACTTATTTTGCTTAGCATAATACCTTCTAGTTCCTTCCATTGTCATTGCAAATGGTAAGATTTCATTCTTTTTGATGGCTGAGTAATGTTCCATTATGTGTGTGTGTGTGTGTGTGTGTGTGTGTATATATACCACGTCTTCTTTATCCATTCATCTGTCGATGGACATCTGGGCTGCCCCTTCAAATCACTATGTTTGCATCCTTTTTTTTTTTTTTTTTAAGATTTTATTGATTTATTTGACAGAGAGAGACACAGCGAAAGAGGGAACACAAGCAGGGGGAGTGGGAGAGGGAGAAGGAGAAGCAGGCTTCCCGCCGAACAGGGAGCCCGATGCGGGGCTCGATCCCAGGACCCTGGGACCACGACCCGAGCCGAAGGCAGACGCCTAACCGACTGAGCCACCCAGGCGCCCCGTATGTTTGCATCCTTTGCATAAATACCTAGTAATGCAATTGCTGCATCATAGGATAGCTCTATTTTTAACTTTTTGAGGAACCTCCATACTGTTTTCCAGAGTGGCTGCACCAGTTTGCATTCCCACCAAGAGTGTAAGAGGGTTCCCCTTTCTCCACATCCCTGCCAACATCTGTCATTTCCTGACTTGTTCATTTTAGCCATTCTGACCCGTGTGAGGTGGTATCTCATTATGGTTTTGATTTATATTTCCCTGATGCCAAGTGATGTTGAGCATTTTTTCATGTGTCTATTGGCCATTTGTATGTCTTCTTTGGAGAAATGTCTGTTCATGTCTTTTGCCCATTTTTTGAGTGGATTATTTGTTTTTTTGGGTGTTGAGTTTGGTAAGTCTTTATGGATCTTGGATACTAGCCCTTTAACTGATATGTCATTTGTAAATATCTTCTCCCACTCTGTAGGTTGCTTTTAGTTTTGTTGACTGTTTCCTTTGCTGTGCAGAAGCTTTTTATTTTGATGAGGTCCCAATAGTTCATTTTTGCTTTTGTTTCTTTTGCCTTTGGAGACATGTTTAGCAAGAAGTTGCTGTGGCTGATGTCAAAGAGGTGCCTGTGTTCTTCTCTAGGATTCTGATGGATTCCATCCATTTTGAGTTTATTTTTGTGTATGGTGTAAAAGAGTGATCCAGTTTCATTCTTCTGCATGTGGCTGTCCAATTTTCCCAACACCATTTGTTGAAGAGACTGTCATTTTCTTAAAAATTTTTTTCCCAATAATCATTCTAGATATTTGAAATTTTTTTGTAGATAATGAATAGTTGAGAAGGGCGTGGAGTGCTTTTATCCTGGTTGTGTTCTTTTTCTAAAATGTTCTATCTGTTAAAATTTGGATTCTTAACTTTTTCCTGGAGGCTTAGTTCTAGGAAACTAAGAATGAATCCACCTGGATGGGTTGGATCTTTTAATGAATATCTAGCATAATTTTTGTAGGTAGGATTATCTACCTATATGAATTTGCTGAAATTACTACCCTACTGATTCAAAAGAATGTATGTTTCAGATACATTTGTATTTGTTTTTTATATTGACTGGTGGGTTTGTGTGTGATTTTATTATAAAAACCTATGTAGGTAATAAAAGTAAAGAAAATAATAGTAACCACATCTAATACTTATTAACCCTTAATGAGAAGCATGATGCCATAGTGGTTAAGGACACAGCTTCTGGAGCCAGTTTAACTGGGCTTGTGTCCCACCTTTTCCCACTTTCCAGCTGTGTGTTCAGCAAGTTATTTAACTCCTCCATCTTTCTTTGTCTTCATCTGCTACATGGGGATAATAATGCCTACCTCAAGGAGTAGTTGTGTGAGTGAGAATAGATACTATGGAGTATTTTCATTATATATTAATACAATTATATATTATATGTAACTATGTGATTATAATTAGTATATTACAATATGTACCTGGTATATATATACATTTAAAATTCAATAAATATTGGCTTTGAAGTGATTATTAAGCCTTTATTCTATTCCAGGCACTGTACTATGCTTTATGTTTACTATCTCTTTTAATCTTTAAGCAGCTGTATAAGGTTGGTATTATTATCATCTTCAGTTGCAGTGAGTAAACTGAGGTTCAGAGAGAATAAGTGATTTTTCTAAGGCCACAGAGTTAAGCAAGAACCTGTTGCTTTAATCCCAAAGTCTGACTCTTTCCATGAACCACTAACATTTTACTTTTGAATTAATCAGGCTAACGATTAGTTATTGTGATTATTTAGGATGTATCAGAAAGGAACAGGGGTGCCTGGGTGGCTCAGTCAGTTAAATGTCTGCCTTGGGCTCAGGTCATGATCCCAGGGTCCTGGGATTGAGTCCCACTTCAGGCTCCCTGCTCAGCGGGAGCCTGCTTCTCCCTCCTTCCCGCTTGTGCTATCTCTTGCTATCTCTGTCACTATCTCTCTCAAATAAATAAAAAATCTTAAAAAAAAAAAAAAGGAACATGAATATAATTTAGTTGTAGGTAAACAGTGGATAGAGGAATGCTTTTATATGCTTAAGAAAAATTGTATTATTAGAAAGTAGTTTAAAAGTTTGTGAGCTTCCTTTAAATCACACTAAGGGCATAATAGTTGGCATTAGATAATGTGTCTGTGGTAGAATTTACTAAACATTTAGCAAAGGTCTTAGGATTTAGTGAAGAGCCGGGGTCAGAGAAAGCTGAGCAAAGCCTGGGCCTGGCGTGCTCATTCATCCCACTCCGCACTCCCCAGGGCTTTGCTCCCCTTCTCCAGGACTGCCTTTCAACCGCTTGTTCCCTACAGGAAAGGCTTTTGGCTCCCTCTAGAGTTCAACAATAGTATGTGTTTTGAATAGAACAATCTTGACAATTGTAATGAAAAAGTTTTTTTTTTTAGTATGATTCAAGTAACTGAATTACTTAGCATATAAAAATTCTTGAATTTGAAACCCAAAGTTGGTACTCTACTTAATTAACATTTTACCATTCGTCTGGTTTCTAATTCTTTGTCCACTTTCTAAGTCTCTTCCTGCCTTAAATATCTTCTTGGACTGTGGCAAGAGCTCCCTAAATGGTAGAGCTACTACTGACACCATTCCTTTATTCTGGCCGTACGAGTACTTTGCTTAATATTTAATAAAACATAAGTTTTACACTATTCTCATTATTCATGAGTTTAGAAAACAGGTACTAAAGTGATCTTTTATGAAGGATTTTTTTGTTTGTTTTTACATATTTTGTGTGAATGTGTGTGCTTACTTTTATGGTGTTTAGTTTGTTTTGCGACCATGGGCAAGTTATTTTACTTCTTTATTCCTCCATTTAAAAATTTTTGAGATAGATTTGATAAGACTGTGTCATCAAAGGGTACACAGTAGGAGCTAATTAAATGTTCTTTAAGAAACAGAACAGAAAGGAGCACCTGGGTGGCCCAGTTGGTTAAATATCTGCCTTCAGCTCAGGTCATGATCCCAGGATCCTGGGACCAAGCCCTGGGTAGGGCTCTCTGCTTAGTGGGGAGCCTGCTATGGCCCCTGCTTGTGCTCTCTCTCTTTCTCTCTCTCTGTCAAATAAATAAAATCTTCAAAAAAAGAAAAACATGAAAAAGAGGAAAAAAAGTTACATGTTTAGGAGAATATTTCTGAAATTAGGAAGGAACTTTGGAGAATTTTCTTTCCTAAATTAATGAGGAAATATAAGACGTGAGATTGTAGGGAAGGATAAAGGCCCAAACCAAGCAGTAATAATAGTGGGGACAGGTGGAAGGAGTGGGAGTTGATTTATTCATCAGTTAATGGACATTTGGGCTATTTCTACTTTTTGGCTATTATGAACAATGCTGTTCTGAACATTTGTGTGTGAGCTTTTGTGTGGACATGTGTTTTCATTTCTCTTGGGTATGTACCTAGGAGTGGAGTTGTTGGGGCCTGTGGTAACTCTGTATTTAACATTTGGAGAAACTGCCAAACTATTTTTCAAAGTGGACGCACCACTTTATTTTCTTACCATTTCTGTACATCCTTGGCAATACTCATTATTGTCTAGCCTTTTGATTTTAGCCATTAAAATGGGACGGAAGTAGTATCTCATTGTGGTTTTGATTTGCATTTGCTTGATGGCTAATACTGTTGAACATCTTTTCCTTTGCTTACTGGCTGTTTGTATATCTTCATTGGAGAAATGTCTGTTCAGATCTTTTGCCCATTTTTTAATTGGGCTGTTTATCTTTTTATTATTGAATTCTAAGAGCTCTTTACATATTCTAGAAACAATTCCTTATCACATATATGATTTACAAATACTTTCTTCTGTGGGCTGTCTTTTCACTTTTTTGATGGTGTCCTTTGAAGCACAAATGTTGGGGCACCTGGGTGGCTCAGTTGGTTAAGCATCTGCCTTCCGCCTCAGGTCATGATCTCAGGGTCTTGGGATCGAGCCCCACGTTGGGCTTCCTGCTCTGCGGAGAGCATGCTTCTCCCTTTCCCACTGCTCATGCCCTCTCTCACTATCTTCCTCTCTCTCAAATAAGTAAAATCTTAAAAAAAAAAGTCTTTTGAAGCACAAATGTTTTTAATTTGATGAAGTCCAGTTTATCATCTCCATTTTGTTTTGTTGCTTGTGCTTTTGGTGTCATCTCTAAGAAACTCTTGACTAATCCACGGTCACAAAGATTTATTCCTAAGTTGTTTTTTTTCTTCTAGGATTTCTACAGTTTTAGCTCTTACATTTAGGTCTTTGATCCATTTTGATGTAACATTTTTGTATAGTTCTACGAGCTTTTGATTCTTTTTTGATTTTAGAGACTGTGTGTGAGGTATATTGTCTGAAATGAGGAGTTGAATGCAGTGCTCACTGAATTCCTTTGCAGCACAAACATTCTGCGTTTCTGTGTAACTGTAACCTAATTGTCTTAATGCTCTTTTTAATAGTACCGTTATTCGTTGCAATGACCAAAACGCATGTGATAGCGGCTTCAAAAGAAGCATTTTATACCTGGCAGTATCGTGTGGCAAAGAAGCTCACAGCATTGGAAATTAATCAGATCACGCGGTCTCGAAAAGAAGGGAGAGAAAGGTATATCTTTTGATGTATGGTTTCTAGTAGCTCAACCATATCGCATTTAAATTAGACATAGTTAATTATAAATTGTCATGCTTGAGAACTGTAGATTGTTTTGGTTACTAGAAATAATATTTTTCCATTAATTTCAAAACCTTTCAAATTATTTGTTTAAATTTATCAAAATAGATGAGAGGTAGCGTGGTGTAATTAAAGAAAGCCCTTGGAGATAAAGAGTGGAAATCTGTGTTTTTATAAGGAAATAGCTGTTCTCACATCTATACTTACCATATTAGGATAAAGCATAAATATGATTGTTCAATTGAATGCCTAACCAAAGCTTCATTCTTACGGGTTAGTGGATAGGTGTTTCCAGAAGGGTGGGGGTGATTCTAGTATCAGTCTCCACAGGAGAGATTCTTAGACAGGTTCTTAGATAGGGAGGAGGTCTTCAGGTGGGGCGAACTGGTCACTTGGCTTCTTTCTCTTGCCGTGGATTCGAGGGAATCTGGGATTAAGTGACAAAGGGGGCTCTACCACATAGAGAAGTTAAGAGCTAGGATGGGGGGATTCCCTGTAGTAAGTTTCAAGGTACAGATGCATTTACTGTGTTTTGTTAGTTATATTGTCTCTGTTGGTGATACTCTTTTTGCCCTTTTGTTGTTACCCTAAGCCTTTAAATAAGGCATTTTGTTGAGTGTTCCAAGCTAATAATTCTTAATCAGGGCATAGGTCTGTGTTGGTGGGAGTGGGCAACAGGGGTCATGTCAGAGCATCTTCCCTCACACATGCTTGAGATCTTAATGCAATCTTCCTTTCCCTTTAAGACTCACTCATGTACTAAGATAGGAGAAATGTCCCCAGTAAAAATATTTTAGGTATGTGAATTCATATGGAAACAAACAAACAAAAAAAACCCAACCCAAACCAAACCAAACCAAAACAAACCAGCTGAGGGACACCTGGGTGGCTCAGTTGGTTATGCGTCTGACTCTTGATTACGGCTTAGGCCTGATCTCAGGGTTGTGAGATTGAGCTCTGTGTTGGGCATGGAGCCTATTTAAATTCTCTCACTCCCTCCCTCCCTCTCCGCCACTTCTCCCTCTCTAAAACAAAACAAAACAAAACAAAACAAAACAAAAACCTCCAAACGGTTGAAAAATACGGTATCTTGTTTTCTTAGTGGTTCTGAAAGTCTAAATAGGAAGAACCTTCGGCCTCTCTCAGGACAGCATGTGACAGTGGTATAGCAATAATAAGCAAGGGAACCACAGTCTGCAGGGAGGTCTTAGGACAAAGTTGGAACTGAAAAGTCCAGCCTCTACATAGAGTAAGTGTCCTCTGAGAGCCAGCTAAAGATACTCTGGCTTAAGATGGCAGCATCTCCCTCTGTTTCTGTCTGGGACACACTTACTGGTTTTAATGATTGGGCAGGTTCTCTCTGGGCCTCAGTTTCCTCATCTGTAAAATATGGTGGATGATGGTGAGAACAGCCATCACTGATTGAGTACTTCTAATATGCTAGATACTATAGTAAGCCTAGTCAGTACTCTTATTAATCCTGTTTCAGAGAGGGAACTAAGACACAGGAGCTTAATTTATTTGCCAAAGGTCACTAGCTGATAAGTTGAAATGGGACATAGAGCCAGGTTGATCTGGCTCTGAAATGCTTACTCAGATTGGCCTTTCTTGTAGCACCTTCCTTGTTTTAAGAGAGGGAAGATGGTCACATGATCTTGAGAGACCGCCTATTCTGACCTTTGACTTTTATTTTGTGATAACTAAGTAGAATAATAATAGTAGCTGGATATACTTAATAGAAATGTATTAAAATGCAGAAACCTGGTACCTCTAAATTTATTATTTTCTTTTTTTAATATATTTTCTTTCTGCATTTAATACATTGCTGTTTAACACTTGATCTCATTATATTGATGAAAGTACAATTATGATTTCAATTTAACAATGATAAAATTTCATGATATTTTAAAGACAGAAAATGGCTTGATTTTCTTGTGACTGTATTCCATCTATGACTTCTTGATGATCAGGCTCTGTGCATATGTGCTTTACAAACATCATTTTATTTATGCCTCTTAAAAAACCCTGAAAAAGGTTGCCCTTATTCTCCACATGGAGAAATTGGGGCTCAGAGAGGTTAAGTAGCTTGTGAGGGCCTCATAGCTACTCTATGATGTATCCTCCCTATTCACCTTCACTCATTTTAATATTTTTCCAGCAGACATAGAGCACCTGACAGTGTGTGGCACTGTGCTGGGCACTGGAGACATGCTCTTTGCCTCCAGGAAACTCCTCAACTGGTGGGAGAGACAAGTAAAGTAGTAGAGATGCTATGGTGTGAATAGTATTATATTGAAGGTATCAGATGGAGGAAATCCAAAAAGAGTGCATCTTCACAACACAGGGAACATAAGAATGCTTTTTTTTTTTTTAAGATTTTTTTATTTATTCATTTGTCAGAGAGAGCCCAAGCAGGGGGAGAAACAGGCAGAGGGAGAAGCAGGCTCCCCGCTGAGCAAGGAGCCTGATGCGGGACTCGAGCCCAGGACCCTGGGATCATGACCCGAGCTGAAGGCAGATGCTTAACTGACTGAGCCACCCAGGCATCCCAAGAATTATTCTTCATTTCAGAACAAAAATTCCATTAATTAGAGCTTCCCAAATACATTTAAGCTTTACCTTTATTAAGCACATTGATAGAAGGGAAATTATGGAGAAATAAGAGAAACTTAGTGTATTGAAGTTATTTCTGAGTGATGTTCATTTGCAGAATAAGGTAAAATATCTGTTGGGGCTTAGTGAAATTTATTGGAAATATGTGATTCAATGTTCAAATACGTTTTTGGCAAAACTTTCAGGAACATATCACTTGCATAACTAGTAAACACCTGGTAGGTAGTTTCTACCTTTATGGGATCGAGCTGTGTCAAGAACTCTTTAAAATAATCAGGACATTTATGTTACATAGTAGTATTAATTGGCATTATCCAGTCTTTTAATTGTTTTAGAGATTATGAAATGGTATAACCTGTACTTAGACCATCTTTGAAATTCTCACTTATTTTTTCTCCAGAATTTATCATGTTGATGATACTCCTTCTGGATCAGTGGATGGGGTGCTTGATTATAGTAAAGCCATTCAAGTAGGTGATCTTATTATTGCCAGCAAATGTTGGTATCTGTAAATTTCAAAATACTCTAACTTTATTTTGAGATCTGAGAATTTGTTTTTACTGAATAGCATCTTATTCTAGTAATTCTTTAAAAAATGTCTATTCTGAAAACCTTTTTTCTTGGCCTGCTTTTTTTTCTTCTTTTGACTTTTAAAAATATTTTTGAAATAATTACAGGCTCAAGGGAAGTTGCACAGATAGCACATAGAACCTCTTTACCCTGCTTCCCTCAGTGGTGACATCTGTAACTGTAGGATAATATCAAAAACAGGAAATTGATATTGGTAATGACACTGTTAACTGGACTCCCACCGATTCCTTACTCAGTTTTCACTAGTTTTTCCATGTACACCCATGCGCGTAGTTTCATGTCGTCTTACCATCAGGAAGGGACGTGCCTCATGCGAGTTCTCCACTTTTGCACTTGCTCTCCACCCCGTCCCTGCCCCCTGGCAACCACGAATCTGTTTCCATCTCAAGTTTTGTCACTCTGCGCATTTTTTAAAAGGCGAAAGATTTATGCGATCTGAAGAGAAACCAGAGTGTTGCGAATTTTTTAAATGAAGGGAATCCTGTAACGTGTAACCTTTTGAAATTGGCTTTTTCGCACTAAGCTTATAAGCTGTTGAGATCCATCCAGGCTGTTGCAGTACCGAGTGACCTCCCCTTGCTCATTCTGGCAAAGGGCTGTCTGTCCTTCCGCCATCTCTTCTTTTATGACTGAGCTCAGGTTTCTGCCTCCCTGCCTCCTCCTGTATGGGTGAGATGTTCCTTCCTATCACTCTCACAACTCCTGAGCACATCTCTACTTGTATTGTGCTGTCTTCAGGTGTTGGGCCCCCTGTCTTCCTCAGTAGGCTTTTGAGGAATCCCTGAGGGGTAAGGTTTTATCCGCATGCCTCCAGTGCTTAGTTCAGTGTCTAGCACATAGTAGGTGCTCATTAAGTAAATGTTAAGTTAATAAACATATTGGAGTATTCTTCTTGGTGAATTGCATACTACCTTATACCAGATTAGTCATTCAATAAATATTTGTTAAAGAATAACGATTTATTTTAGGGCACCCGGGATCCGATTTGTGCCATAACTGCATCTGATAAGACATTGATTGTGGTAAGTTCGAAGCAAACTGATTTTATGAATAATAATTGTTTAAATTATAAAAATAGAGTCAAGTAATGTGTTTTGGATTTGAATATCATCTTGTGGGCACCTAACTTACTAAGTCCAACATAAGAAATAAGAAAGTTTTAAAGGTTGCCTCACAAATTGTTAAGCATTTGCAAAAACACCTGTTTATAAAATGGGTAGAATAGTGGCCCACTGGGGAGAGTTTGACACTGGGTTGAAGGAGCCACACAAGGGTTGGCAGGTGCAGGGTGGATTGGATGGTGGTAGCAGGTCTTCGAAAGCTTCCTCCTCTATGTGGCCTGCTATTTTGTGTTGGAGAAGGGTTTTGGCTCAGCTACTTTCGTAAGACTTAAAATGAAGAGGTGGTGTGTTTGCTAACCAGTAAAGTGAAGAAGTCTAGGGCAAAATTTTCAAATAAAATCAATGTTACAGTGTCTTTTCTTGAGCTCTGACATATGAAAATATTAATTTTAGAACTAAATGTTTACTTTAATATAGTAATGCTGGTGGAGTCATTGAATTTGAATTATGTAATCAGAGCCTTAATAGTGTGTATTTACAGTTCTAGTTATGTTCTTTAGCCATTAGAAATTTTATGGGGGACAAAATCTTAAGAATGTCGTATTTGTTTTTCCTCATTAGGATTTTTATAGCAGTTTGTCTTACAGAGCCTCTTGTTTTCTTTTTAGATTCTTTGCTGTATGGCAGGGTTTTTTTTTTGTTGTTGTTGTTGTGTTAGTTGTGTTTCTGATATTTGCAGAAAAAAATAACATGCAACTCATATCAATCACAAAAATTGACATAATTCCTAAATGACAGAGTCTACCTGAAGAAACGTACTCAGTTTAATAACAACCAGAAGTTTTGTGTTTTTATTTTTTTATTTTCTTATTAACATATAATGTACTATTTGTTTCAGAGGTACAGGTCTGTGATTCATCAGTCTTATACAATTCACAGCGCTCACCATAGCACATACCCTCCCCAGTGTCCATCACTCAGCCACCCCATCCCTCCCACCCCCCACCACTCCAGCAGCACTCAGTTTGTTTCCTGAGATTAAGAGT
>NC_138378.1:109704524-109721122 GCF_054177405.1 Leptonychotes weddellii
TGTGTGTGTGTGTGTGTGTGTGTGTGTGTGTATACACCACATCTTTTTTATCCATTCATCTGTTGATGGACATCTAGGCTCTTTCCATAGTTTGGCTATTGTGGATATTGCTGCTATCAACATTGGGGTGCAGGTGCCCCTTCAGATCACTACATTTTTATCTTTGGGGTAAATACCCAGTAGTGCAATTGCTGGGTCATAGGGTAGCTCTATTTTCAACTTTTTGAGGAACCTCCATACTGTTTTCCAGAGTGACTGCACCAGTTTGCATTCCCACCAAGAGTGTAAGAGGGTTCCCCTTTCTTCGCATCCTCGCCAACATCTGTTCTTTCCTGACTTGTTAATTTTGCCATTCTGACTGGTGTGAGGTGGTATCTCATTGAAGTTTTGATTTGGATTTCCCTGATGCCGAGTGATGTTGAGCACTTTTTCATGTGTCTGTTGGCCATTTGGATGTCTTCTTTGCAGAAATGTCTGTCAATGTCTTCTGCCCATTTCTTGATTGGATTATTTGTTCTTTGGGTGTTGAGTTTGATAAGTTCTTTATAGATTTTGGATACTAGCCCTTTATCTACCAGCCAGAAGTTTTAATGGAGAAAGTGCCTTCTGCATTTAAAACTTCTTTTTGCCGTTGAAATGTAAAATGTATTTTTTAATTTTTAACGATTTTATTTATTTATTTGACAGAGAGACCGTGAGAGAGTGAACACAAGCAGGGGGAGTGGGAGAGGGAGAAGCAGGCTTCCTGCTGAGCAGGGAGCCTGATGTGGGGCTCGATCCCAGAACCCTGGGATGACCTCAGCCGAAGGCAGATGCTTAACGACTGAGCCACCCAGGCGCGCCCCCCTTTATTTTTTAAAAGATTTTATTTATTTGACAGAGGAATGTAGAAGGTTTTAGAATGATTACTTTTTCAAACCTTTGAAGCCACAGGACCCCTTTTTTCAAAAACAAAATCTTATTTCATACTCCAATATGGTAAATCTTCTGAAACCCATACTTCCCTAATATACATTAAAAAATATTCTCTCCCTCACCCTTCCAGCCTTTCTGGTAGGCCCCTCTTGAGAGTCATGCTGCAAAAGCAATGCCGCCTCGATTAAAAGGGGAAGGAAAGATTGGCTGAGTGGAGCCTTCTGCTTTGTCCCGTTGCCATGACCAGAGGCACGGAAGGGTTTGGAAACCACAGTTCTGTCCTGATTGTTACACCAACTGTTGATCAGTCAGCATTAAGGCTTGCACAGAGTTGCATAGTAATTTATATTGTTTTATTTTTATTTAAAAAATTTTTTTTAAAAGATTTTATTTATTTATTTATTTATTTATTTATTTGAGATAGAGGGCATGAGCCGGGGGACAGAGGGAGAGGGAGAAACAGGCTCCCCACTGAGCAGGGAACCCGATGTGGGGCTCGATCCTAAGACCCTGAGCTCATGACCTGAGCCGAAGGCAGACACTTAATGACTGAGCCACCCAGGTGCCCCTGTACTGTTTATTTTTAGACCGATTTAAACTAATACTCATTGTATCACTGCTTTCTGATCATCTCCCTTTCCCACTAACTAGTATCAGATAGGTGGCTATAGATGAAAAATATAGACTTTCAGTAACAACTGTTTCATATGGTGATCTTAAATTAATTTTTCATATATATGAAATTTAATTCAGTAAGTGCTTTATATTTTAGCTTTTCATGTACCCTGCATATTAACCTAGACAACAACTGTAAATAACCCTTGTTATTTTTTCCTTGGGTTATATGCATTTATGTAGTATGGAACAGCTAGGTTTCTGACTTCTTTCTTAAATGCTACATGAAAAAATTAGATCACCTTCAGCCACTTTTAAAAGGGTTTTAATTAAATTAGGAGATACATATGTAATCAGTAATGTGATTCAGTATCAGAATTGGCAGTTAGTTATGACACCATCACTTTGGTTTTGGAAACAAATGTGTGAACATATAGACAGACCTGTATTTGTATTTAATTTTATTATGTAGATATGCTTTAATAATCAAAAGTAATTTCCATAGGGTCGTGAATCTGGCACCATTCAGAGATATAGTCTTCCTAATGTTGGTTTAATTCAAAAATATTCCCTTAATTGTCGAGCCTACCAGTTATCCTTGAATTGCAACTCTAGGTAAGTCTGAAAATTCTCATGTAGTCGTTGGGTTTAGAAGTTATCAATTGGGATTGTTGGATTTATGTAATAAATGCAATAAATACATTTATATAAATACAAATGTGTATTTGTTTTAAACTTATAGTTCAGTGTGATTTTACTATACTATATTTATATTTAGATAGTTGTATTTATACTGTGTTTAGATGTTTTTCTCTAAGTGGGCAAAATATAGAAATTCTAATGTAATTCTTTAAATTGTTTGCATGTCAGTTGCTTTAATTCCTTTGGATACTTTTTCCTCACAAGGAAGCAAAATGGAGAGTAGTCCATGTCTTCTCTATCAAATTTGTAAAAATTTGTTTAAAACCAGTTATTTCTTTAAAGCCATTTCTGCCTTCTTCCCAGATTTGGATGAACTGATTTTTGCAGAAGAACAGTAATAGGTAATTATATTTGTGATTGCTGATTATCATTTTACAATTTTGTTTCCCTTCTCCAATGTCATTATTTGTAGTCGTCTGGCTATCATAGACATCTCAGGAGTTCTAACTTTCTTTGACTTGGATGCTCGGGTAACAGACAGCACAGGACAGCAAGTCATTGGCGAGTTGTTAAAATTGGAGCGGAAAGATGTCTGGGATATGAAGTGGGCCAAAGATAATCCAGATTTGTTTGCAATGATGGAGAAGACAAGAATGTATGTTTTCAGAAACTTGGATCCTGAGGTAAACACAAGAAAGGAGCATTAGCAGTACATAAATAATGAGCCAGATAGCGAAACCTGGCTATTTCCCTTATGTTTCCTTAAGAGGTTTGTTGGTTGTTGGTTGCATGAATTTCTGAAAATAAATAGAAACATCTCTGTGGAATTGTAACATATTTGGTCTTAAGTGGGAATAATACCGATTCTTTAAATATTCTCTGCTTTCTCTGAAAGGCACTTCCTAAGCATTTATCTGTTCTTTTTAAAAGATGGAGCCATGATCTCTAATATATAGTCTTTATTTTTTCCTTGTCAAAGTTAAGAAAAAAAGAAAATCAGTAGTAACATTTACCAAAATTGCTTAAAACAACCTAACTAAAGAAATGTGATTTTGAAATTGCTTTGTGCTTTTATTCTCTTTTGCCTCTCTGTCCACCTTAATCTGTGCTTCCTTGGTCTTATTTATATTCATACCAACTCTGTCAGCCACGAATCCTGGTCTTTCTCACTCTGATAATTTTATGAATATGCAAGTGTGGACTGATTAATCTACCCTCTCTGGAGTATCAGGAAGCTCCTTGCTCACTAATTTTAAAGTTGTATTTTGATTTTCTACTTGCAGCTCACATCAGCTAAGTTTTAAGCTTGGAATTTTCCTGTCACTTGGTCTGCTCTGCATCAACTGTTAGCATTTGTGTTTAGGAAATTCAAAATAATTTGAGTGGTAGCCTAATCAAAGCATCATTGAAATAAATCTTTTATACAATTTTTGAATAATTAATGGATTTTTGGTTTGGAATTTTCTGTATGCTTGCTGTACCCAACAAATGTAAATAATAGATAAGTTGATAATTTCTGTATGTCATTAATTGATGTGTGGATTTACAGTTTCCTTTTTGGAAAGAAATTGCATGCTTGGGCCCCTGGGGTGCCAAAGATCTTCTAGAGTAATTTATTTAGTGGTAAACTATTTGTCCCTTTAATATCCTAAATTATTTTCACCTTTCCCCATTTTGGCTCTACTCAGGATCTTTGGGTTGGGAAATGACCTGATATAAATTGCTCTCAAAGACTTTGTTAAAGCTTTTAGGAGTCTTAAGGATCTTAGTAATTTTTAGTCCCTGAGTTAGGTTTAGAGGAAAGGCAATCAGGGCTGTTGCATTTAACTTGTAAGCAGGGGCTTCTATCAAGGGTCCAAGGGAAATTTGATGCTTGCCACAAAACAAGTGTGAAAATTTGACAGGTAACCACAGGATAACTGTGAGGATAGGAGAGGAATACTTTTTGAATGTTGGGGTCCTTTTCCATCGTTGGCCCTGTGGGCACTAAGTCAGAAATCGTATGCCGGGATGAGTGAGAGTGTTGTGCTGCCTGGCTGTTCATAATGTGTGTGTAGCACACACGCTCAGTCTAGCACTGGGGGAAAAGACATCTTGGCCGGGTGCAAAGTGCTTCTTAAGTAGTTTTAACAGAACAGTTTTGTTTTTTTTTTAATTTCTTTTGAGTTTGTTTTGTGGCTTAGCGAGTAGTTCAATTTCTGTTGGATTTAGAGCTAGATGAATTTCTTTCAACCTTACCACTGACTGGATTTCATTATAAACCCTGCTGTTCTTTTCATTCATGAGGACACTGGCTGGCTGTGATCCCTGCTTGGTTAGTTTCTCTCCTGTTCGTTCCTGTAGCTGCTTATTGACTGGTCATGTAAGGACACACACTTCAAAACCGAATTTGCTGGGGCTGCTTTAGGGCATCGTATTCTTTTATTATTCAGGAGATAGGGTATCATTTGACAGTTAATACTGAATACATTTTTATCCACTTGAGTGTTGTTATGAATTCTAGATGCATACCTTTCTTTAAGTTGTAAAGTTTTCTTTAGATTATATGTGAAAAAAGGGTGCCCTTTGTATGTGAAGTTGTAATTCACCGATAAAGCACACTTTCTTTGAGAATTTGGAAATGAGTATTTAATGTTGATATTCCCTGCTTGATCATTTTTATCTCCAGTGACCCTCTCAAGGTACTGATTCCGCTTTTCTAGTCTTTTTCTGGAATCTTCCCTCTCATTGATGCTATTTCATATTCATATTCCTTTCATATCTCATATTTTTGTCACCCACCCTCTCATTTTTATATGCTTCTTTACCAAACAAGGGGTTTCCAAACTTTTGTATCTATACCTTCGTATGTGTATAATTATTAGAAATTATATACATGACCTACCATATTGATGCATTGTGAATCATGTCCCTGAAATAGAAATTTTAAAAGAATGAGAAAAAAATAACAGGAGGTAAACTTTATTTTAAAATGTCATGGTGTTATGGTTCATGCTACCATTAGCTAGTGTCTCAAACATAATGCACACTTTATAGAGTATGGAATTATTAACTTAGTATAGGTCCCATGTTTCAAATAGTCTTCTTGATAATTTCCATTTTTTAACTGACTTTTTGTCAGACCTGATTAGACTGTCATTGTTTTCACTGTGTAATGTGTTTTCACTTTGTAAAAACCTCGGAATCTGTGCGAGGAGTAAGGGAAGTGACTGTTCTGCCTTGTCTTGTTTGCTTGTGCTTGCATTATGGGTATTCCAGTAATTCACAAATTCTTTGCAGGAGGATTTTGAAACTACATGTCCAATTTATGAGGGTTAGCTAAAAATTAGAAACTGTAATCCCTAAATCCACTTAGCTAGGTGTGTACAAACTTCAGTATGTCACAATGTGCTAGAATTGAGGGGGTAAGTACTTCAGAGTACCTATGTTATATTGCACATGTTATGAGACCTTCTGACTTCTGTACTGAATGAGAGTACTTAATATAGAATAGATTAGTGAAGTTTTAAATACTTTCTTGATAAAAATAAACTTCTTGCGTACCGCGTAGTGGAGGGTGTCCTGCTTTTGTCATCCACTGGTCTAAGACTTCATATTCAGTTGAAATGTGGATGGATATCTAGTGAATTTTGGAAAATAAAGAGAATTAGTTGAGATCAAGCAGAAGTTGACTTTTTAAAATCTGAATTACACAAATACTTGCATATTTACTTACGTGCCAATAGGTTATTTTGGAAACTCTTAATTTTTTGGTCTCTCCTCCTCCCTGTATTTTCTTACTTTCTCTTTATTTTTGGTATAACTTTTATCCACGCATCATCTTTTATGACTTTATTTTTTGGCTGCCTTGCTTTGTTTTTTATCTAGCCAAATATAAAACAATTTTCTAATGACAAACAGTTTTATACAGGTATATTTGGACACATGTAGTGTCAAAATAATTCAGGTGTACAAAATGCCTCTATAATTTAAAGAAATACATCCTTATATTCTTTCTTTTTGAATTAAATTTTGTTCTGATTCTCTCTGTGTGTTCATTGCTCATAAAGGCATATTATTTGCCTTTACATAGTACATTTTTTTTAAGAAATAAAGGGATTGTGTAAAAATTTTCTCATATAATCAACAATTTTTACTTTTTATTATTTTTTTAATTTTTTAATTTTTTTTTTAAAGATTTTATTTATTTATTTGAGAGAGAGAGAATGAGACAGAGAGAGCACATGAGAGGGCGGGGGGTCAGAGGGAGAAGCAGACTCCCTGCCTGAGCAGGGAACCCGATGCGGGACTCGATCCAGGGACTCCAGGATCATGACCTGAGCCGAAGGCAGTCGCTTAACCAACTGAGCCACCCAGGCGCCCAACAATTTTTACTTTTTAAAAGAAAATCATCACTTTAAGACTCATTAAACACATATAATGTGTATACAAGAACCTTTTTTTTTTTTTTTAAACATTTTATTTATTTATTTGACAGAGAGACACAGTGAGAGAGGGAACACAAGAAGGGGGAGTGGGATAAGGGGAAGCAGGCTTCCCGCGGGGCGGGGAGCCCGATGTGGGGCTCGATCCCAGGACCCTGGGATCATGACCTGAGCCGAAGGCAGACGCTTAAGGACTGAGCCACCCAGGCTCCCCCAGGAGCTTTATTCTTAAACTTTGACATACTAAAACTAAATTTGATTCAATTTTTACCTGTAATTTCCATCTTTTTAGTATCTTCCTATTATAATTTTTGTAGTTTCTATCATATGAAGAACTAAGTTTCAGAGTTAAAAATTCAATATGTTATTTCCTTTGGATTTTGCTTACTTTCTGTTTCATGATATACATATACACACATATCTAAAAAAAATTACATTCTGGTATTATTTCCATTACCAGACATTAACTTATCCTTTCTACAGCGTTCTTGGAGGTAGTAAGTATATTGAGAGTTTATTTCTTTTTGTTTACATAATACTTATACCTAATTTTTTCTACTAGGGATTTAGGGCAGCTATTTTACATTGTAATATGCATTTACTACACTTTATTTCTATAAGCCTGCATAATACCAGGATGAGAGACAGACCTGTAACAGACTTGTATATTTACATATTGGCAAATTAAGTCTTCTTATATAGAAAATCTATCAGGAATGCTCTCTGGCTAATGTTACATAGGATGGACTTTTCAGTATGGTACAAGTTTTCTTTGATATATGTACTTACAAATATAGTGTTTGTCAGTTTTATTAAGAATTAAATTTAATATTGCATTGCATGAATAAGAATTATCTAGTGGTATCAGACGCTTCCGGATTAAGAAAAATTGGACTGATATTAGATGCTATTCGGGAATTAATATTGATTACATAAGGCATAATAACAGTAATGTGGCCATATAAAGAGCATCTTTTTTTTTTTTTTTTAAGAACATCTTTATCTTTTAGAGATATGTACTGAAATATTTAGGGGTGAAATTTCATGATGTCTGTAAATTTACTTGATTTACTTTAAAATATTTCAGCCAAAAAATTGACTGAAGCATATTTAGCAGAATGTTAATAATTATTTAGATGATGGACATATGGGTGTTAATGACATTCTTTCTACTTTTCTCTTGGTTTGGAAATGTTGATAATAAAATATAAAATCTTATATTGAAGGAAGGAAAATTTTGTACAGTTTAACATAACATTTGTTTTTATCTTTAAAGGAGCCCATTCAGACTTCTGGATATATTTGTAACTTTGAGGATTTAGAAATTAAATCTGTTCTTTTGGATGAAATACTGAAGGTAATTCTTAAAAAGCAATTGTATTTCTGTTGCTGGCTTGGCTGGGATTTATTTTTTCACCAGGCAGTGCAGTGTCCCTGTTAGGAATGTGGATAGACTCTGCTCTGTCACTTGCACCACTTTTAGACAGGTTCCTTCACCTTTTTGAGCTTCATTATCCTTTCTTGTTTACGAGCCTCAATTTTTTGCCTCTATAAAATGGGGATAATAGTAGTACCTATCTTCCAGGATTGTTATTGTATAAGGTAATGTGTAAAAAGCACTCAGCACAGTGCTAAGATCAAGAGCTCAAAAAATAGTAGCTAGTTGTTGTTGTCATTTTTTATATTATCAACAGAGGAACTGAAGAAATATTTGACAATTTAGTGTTTTGTAGTTCTAGGATACTTGAGTAACTTTTTTTTTTGCAGGGGCACTATCCTATTTTTTTTTCAGGCTTTATAAAATGATCCATTTCTGATGCCAGATATCTTTTTGAACCTCTGCTTTGGCCCTCATTGACCATCTTTTAAGAATTTCTTTCTCTAAGGATATATTGAAAAGAGTTTTACCTTCATTTTATACAAAGCATTTACTTTTTCTGTGTACTTCATTCAGTTTTATGGAATTAGAATAGTAGATTTTTACATTTCTGAAGTTGCAGTTGGTAGCATGTTTTCATGTTTTAGTTTGATGTATAAATTGTAGCCCTTTTATTATGAACCTGTTTTTTTTTTTTTTTTTCCTTGAGAAATTTCTTGGAGGACTAGAGCAGAAAGAATGCAAAAGGAAAAGGAAGGAATTTACTAAATTTACATTTACTAAAGTACCTTTCATAGGAGGTGTTCATTTGTCATTTGTCATTATATGTCGTTTTTCATTTGTCATTACAACCATGCCTGGTAGGTACTACACAGACCTCATTTTTAGATGAAGAAGGCTCTTAGTGAAATGATTTACCAAAAGTTCATCTGTTCATTGACTCAGGAAGTGTTTCCTGGCAGTCAGTAAGACACAGTTCCTGGCCTCAAGTAGAGGAGTTGGGGAGATAGACAAGAAATTCAGCAACCAGACAAGGCGTGGGGGAGCTGTAGTTCAGTTGGCAGATGTATCCCTTCAAAGGTCTGCAGCGAAAGAGCATTGGGTCAGTTCTGAGACTGTGAGTAATGTGAGTAGCACAACCAGGTATTGTGCTAACTGTTTGATCTCATTTAATCCTCACAACTCGAGGAAGTAAGTTTGATTATTCTCTTCATTTGTTCAGATGAAAAATGTGAGGCTTGGAGAGAGAAACTAGTTTGCCAATGACACCCAGTTAGCAGTAGGCAGAGACGTGATTTGCCTCTAAGCCGTCTGGCTTCAAAACTGCTGTGTGTATGTAATTGGTAGCACTGGCAGAAATGAAGAAGGGGAATGGTCATGGGGTAGGTTGGCCCAGGTTATAAGAGGCCTTGTGTGCCTTCTGTGGAGTTTGGACTACATCCTGGAGTCCTTGGGGGCGTAAAGCAGGAGAGTGACATGATTGGGTTTCTATTTGGGGAAGATGGCCTTGGCTTCCTGGGTGGCGCTGGGAGGGGGTGTAGAGCAGGTTTTAGAAAGAGTTGTCACATAGCCAGTGAACAGTGGAATAGGATTTAAGCTTAGGGCGGCTTGAATCCAAACCTCATGCTCTTTCCATACTACTTTCTATCTTGTGCCAGGGATTTCCCAGAGAACTTTTTAGCTTCTGAATGCAGAAGCTGGTTTAGTTGCAGGGTGAGGAGGGGCACATGCAGCTCAGTTCTGGGAGCCATTGCTGTTTTCTCTAATTTTCTCGTATGCTTCACTTTTTCTTTGCTTGGAATATGTAGGATATTGGTGAGTTCATTATAACTGTTTTCTTTGCCCATTAGCTAGCTCTTTCCTGCAAGGCTGGCCTTCAAAAAAAAAAAATTTTTTTTTTTTTTGGAGGGGCCAGCTTGCAAAATTAAGAAAAGAAAGAGGTGATGAAAACTGGCCCTTTTCCTTTTATTTGCTTGTCTGCTGCCTAGCAGCACAGGGAGCAACAATTTCATTGCCCCTGACAAGGAAAGAGTAGATTAAGGAGTGAGGGGGTAGAGGACGCTGCACACGTGTTTTCTGCTCCGGTGGAATCCACAGCACTTCGGGCGAGAAGAGAATAGTAGCTCCTGGGAACATGACATTTAAGCTGAGGGAAAATAGGCTGCATAATTGTAAGAGACCCCTACTTCCACCACTGCCTTTTCCCCATGGGCAGCCTCATAGCCTCGGGAGGAACTTAACTGGTGGGTTGTGGGTGTTTTCCAGATGACTTGAAAGACCCACACATTGGAATAGCTTTTCTTCCCATTTTGGTTCACAAGGTGAGGCAGTTGTGTGTGTGTGTGTGTGCGCGCGCGCACGTCTGTTTTACCGTAAAAAAGAAACACGTACTCTAAGGGCAGCCATTTGACTTTCTTTTCGTGTTTACTTTTAGAATCCTGAACATCCAAACAAGGATTATATAATTAACTTTGAGATTCGGTCCTTGCGAGATAGTCGAGCATTGATTGAGAAGGTTGGCATTGAAGATGCATCTCAATTCATAGAGGACAATCCACACCCCCGACTTTGGTATTTAAAAATAAAAAATCTTCCTCAAATGACTGGTGTATGCTTTTTATTTTTTAAAGATTTTATTTATTTATTTGACACAGAGAGACACAGTGAGAGAGGAAACACAAGCAGGGGGAGTGGGAGAGGGAGAAGCAGGCTTCCTCCCCGCAGAGCAGGGAGGCCTATGTGGGGCTCGATCCCAGGACCCTGGGATCATGACCTGAGCCAAAGGCAGACGCTTAACGACTGAGCCACCCAGGCGCCCCATGGTGTATGCTTTTTAAAGTTTCAGCTCTATTGTCCCCCACTCTCGTGGTAGCCATCATGGGGGGTAGATGTCCATTCTTGCTCTTCTTTTTAAAATACAGAAATTCATTTCAGATGTGGAAGTACTCAAAATGAGCATAATATTAAGTGAAACATGTATAAATGTGTTTATCACTTCCCACCAGTTTGACTAGGAACAATAGGTATAGTAATTGCATTCTGGTTCAGACTTGTTTATCAGTAATTGCAGTAAGCTTTTCTGTTTCTTTTGTAATACAGGCGCCTACTGGCTGAAGCAGCTCTTCAGAACCTGGATTTGCACACTGCAGAGCAAGCATTTGTACGCTGCAAAGATTACCAAGGCATTAAGTTTGTGAAGCGTCTGGGCCACCTGCAGAGTGAGTCCATGAAGCAGGCCGAAGTTGCTGCGTACTTCGGCAGGTTTGAAGAGGCCGAAAGAATGTATCTTGATATGGACAGAAGGTAAGTCGTGAAAGTACAGGCACCCTGAAGTACTTCGGCATTCGTGATCTTTTTGTACAATAGACTAAATGTCTCATGCCATTTCTTTAGAAAATAATTTCAGTTTGGATTACCAGCTGGATGTTCCACAGGTCCCTCATTAATGTATGTTTTGTAATTTGGAGGCGGTTTTCTTTGCTGTTGTTACATATATTAATGGCTGGCCATGGATTGCTTTCATTTGGTAGGGAAAAACCATAAGACTACAGAGACTGGGGGCTTTTATCCTTTATTACACAGCTCAATATTTGGGTTTTCTTTTTCTGTTTAGGCCTTTATTTAACTTTTTGTTGTCAAGGAGCATGAAATAAAAATGAACGGTATATAGGGATTGATTTTTATTCCTCTGTTCATTTTAGATTTATATAAAATACTGTATGAACTTCATTTCAACTGTAAACATTGTGTCTCATTTTTATTAATATTGTACTTCCAGGAGATCCCTAATAACAGCCTAAGCCCTGAAAAGAAAGATAAACCAAATGTGTTTATATGTGTGGTTTTTAAATAAGTCTGATCATGTCTACAAAATTGATGAAGTGATTATTATTTAAATCATTATTTTGCTAGGAAAATTGGAATTCTAGGGGAAAAAAGGCAGGAAATTACTTCCTTTTCCCTATTTCAGGTTTTCCCCATTGCCTCTTTCCTGGTTAAGTTTCTAAAATGTTTGGAGAGGTACGTTGTCTTTCAGTTCCCTGCTGTGTATTCTAGTTCCCTGGAATTGAACCTATCACGTGGTAGGCAGTTGTTAAATTATTTGTCACATGAATGAATACATGCTATCTTTTGTAGAGATCTTGCTATTGGCCTTCGGCTGAAATTGGGAGATTGGTTTAGAGTACTCCAGCTCCTGAAAACTGGATCTGGTGATGCAGATGACAGTCTCCTAGAACAAGCCCACAATGCCATCGGAGACTACTTTGCTGATCGACAAAAATGGTAGGTAACCTAAGTGGACCACCTTCTCCATTCATGCGGCACTTAATATGGTAGCTGCCTGAGTAACTCCCTATGACACAACGCTGGGGAAATTGAAGTCCATCCTCCTGGATCCTAAAATTCAAACAGCTTTAGATTCACACTGGGGAGCAAGAGATCCTTAGATAAGTGTTGTAAAACTTTGGAGTTTTCATACTCACAAAATGTGTGCCTAGCTTCAGACAGCTTTCTACTATTTAAGACCACAGTGTGCATTTCAAAGATATTATATGATCTACTTCTGAAAAAGGTAAAAAAAAATTTCATATTTGCTTGTTTTATTGTAGGTTATTTTCAGAAATCATTGACTTTTATTCTGAAGTTTTCATTTTGATCAGTATGCTTATTTATTTATGTCAGTGTTTGGAAGTACAGCTGTGTATCAGATTACAACAATATTTCTTAAGAATATCCAAAGGATGTTGCAACTAAAATATGCTTTGCAGTTTTTAGATTTTTTTTCCCTCCAATTTATATGCTTCAAAGACATACTATAACTGAAGGTGGTAACTAGAGTAATACTAGTAATTCTAATGAAGGAACATTTTTGGTGAAAATGTTTATTTACCAGGAGGTTCACATTAGTTTTAAAAGTTTTTGCTTCTTTTTATATTCTATAGGTTGAATGCTGTACAATATTATGTACAAGGCCGGAACCAGGAACGTCTAGCTGAATGTTATTATATGTTGGAAGATTATGAGGGATTGGAGAATCTTGCCAATTCACTTCCAGAAAACCACAAGTTGCTTCCAGTAGGTATTACAAATTTTAGGTTTTAGAGTTGTTAGGTTATTTTATAAGGTTTTCATGTTACAGTCAGGAAATATTTCTGTGCCACAAAGAAAATTTAAAATGAATCTATAATCTTATAGTTTCTTAGATGTGAAGTGATACTTTTAATTGTTAAAACAATATGTCAGTATTACAGAATGCTTGAAAATGGAGGGAAAATTAATCATATTCCCACTACTTTAACATGTTCACAATCTACCGTAGTCTTACCAGTTTTATAAAATTGCTTTTAAAGTTAGCTGAACACATGAAATATTTCCAGCTAAAATGATATCTTATCAGAGATTTGCCTCAAAATGATCCAAGCTTGGTCTGGGGATTTGAAATTTGCTATAACAAAAGTTAAAAAAGATAGCTTGACTTTTATTAGGTTATTTTAACAATAAAGTATTTAATGTTAAAAAAAGAGAAACAAAAAGAGTTTTCTGGAACTTTGTTTTGAACGTTCTTTTTAAGTGTATTAATTGTTGAATGATGTTAATGAATTTATATTTTATTTGTTTTATCTAAAATGTAAATAACTGAGTTGTAAAGTACCTGTAGAGTTAGCATCTCTCAACTGCATGGTCTGGACGTATATCAGTTGTGAGTTCTACCATAAAAATTTTGTCAATTAATAGATGAATGAATAGTAGAATTCTGAGAATTTGGTTTTCTCTTTTGAATCAGAGCAGTTATCCCTGTAATAATGATATTTTCAGTTACCTTTATTTTCAGTCCTGTGCTTTCTTGAGTAGGAGAGAAACTGAAATTACTTACAACCCTGGGTATTAGGACAGTGTATCCTACATTAATGTCATCTGTTAGGTGTGTCTGGTGATGCAGAAAAGAGTGTTGCTATAGAATATCCAAAAAAGTATTATTACTGAGTAAATACTAAGTAATTATAGCTATAATAATAATTAAATAATTAAAATGATTAAAAAATTTTAGTAGTGCAAATTTTAAATCAAGTTTTTGGAGGAGTTTTTTAATAATATGGTAAAATGTACATAATATTTAAGTAGGAATTTCAGGGTGCAGAACTATACATAATATCACAATACATACAGCAACTCACACATCCATATAGATTCATAGGACAAAGATGTTAGGAAATTACATCACACCATTGAGATAGATTTCCTATGGGTAGGGAGATTATGAGTCACTTTACATTTTTGTGCTAGAAAACATTTTTTTTTCCCCACCATGAGAATGTGTTACTATTTTCTAACCAGAGAAATACAAATATTACTTTTAAAAAGATAGTTGGGTCCAAAATGTACTTTTATGATTTTCCCCAAATACTTTAGAAATGAGGGTGGGGAGAGAAAAACTCTGGCCAAGTAGATACTCAGAAAGAAAAAGAAAATGGATTTTTCTGAAAATGGAGAGTAAGCCCGATGGGTGTGGTTGGGTTTTGTTGTGATCTCCCTCCTCACCACCACCCTGCAAGGGAGCTCTGTTTTGGATCTAGCTTCCTGCACTAACAAACGGCTGGCTTGTCTGGGGCATTTCTTTAGAGAGGTATGTGAGAGCTCTGTGAATGTGAGATTCCGCTGAAGCCTCTAACGATGACCATTGATTATACCATCGGTTGCCCTAAATGGTTTTTTCACACACTGCTATGGAGTTTGTTTCAGAACTTGACATTTCTGTAGAGTTGCTACTGTACTGGGATGAGAAAAGAGTGCAGTATGTTCAGGACCTCTGGTTAAAAGTCAGATCTGCGGCGTGAGCCAGCGAAACTCTGGTTTTATAGAAAATGATGCCTTAGCATCCTTTCTGGTTTTTAGCCGCTGTCCCTGTGTATATTTCAACGAAAAATGACTGTAACCATTAGTAAATTTAATACTCATATGTCCCTGTGGAGTTTTGTAAATGAAAATATAAGTGATTTTCGTGGTGTGTGAAATCTGAGAGTAATGTTCTGTCCTTACAGGAAATAGCACAGATGTTTGTGAGGGTTGGAATGTGTGAACAAGCAGTGACTGCATTTTTGAAATGTAATCAGCCAAAGGCAGCAGTAGATACCTGTGTCCATCTCAACCAAGTAAGGACCTGAAAACTAAAGTCCCTAGTCATCCTTTTAGGCTGTTGCCAGTGTAGGGTTGAGGCGAATTTTGTGAAAGGAGCTAGATAATGTCTTACTTTGCTGAGGACCTAGAAAATGTTGGAGTTTGCACTTACCTCTTAAAGTGCTACCATTGAGGGTGACCCGCTCATAACTAACTCAATATGGGACAAACCCTGTGCTTCTAGTCTGGCAAGTTTTTGTCTGGAAGTAATTTCATAATCTTCTGTATTTTATTAGGGTTTTGTTTCCAAAGAAGGACTAGGTAATGGTCATTGCAAGAGGAAGGAATTGGGTTACCTTATCAATATTTATTTTGGCAAATCTATTTTCCTGTCTCTTTATAGTAAACATATATTTGGTATTTTTAAGAGCTGGAATTTAACTAAAATTAAAGTAGAGAATCGTGGAAATTGCTGAATATCAGTGTATTCCTTTAAGTACTGAAGTATTTTATAAAGCTCCATTTGCTTTTTAAAAATAACTTTTAAATGTTAAATCTGATCGGACATTTTCTTAACTGAAATTGCATATTTTGTTTTACTATAAGCAAATGTAGCTTTTTCCCATGCCTTGCTGGTGCAAAATTGAATTATAATATTGTGAGTATAAACTTTGAAGTTTTCCTTTTCCAATGGACTTCCTTTTCCAATGGACATCATTTAATCATTTTGACACATGTTTAACTTATAGAACTTATAATTGCTCTGATTTTAGTTAAATTTATTTTAAAAAACATACAATTTTTAGATTTTGTTGTATCATTTTTTATTACTATAAACTTAAATCTTTATTGTATGAAATTTATGACATCTATGACTATAAATGCTTGGGTAACTGAATGGTATATTTTTCCCCCTAGTGGAACAAAGCTGTTGAATTGGCTAAAAATCATAGTATGAAAGAAATTGGATCTCTGTTAGCGAGGTATGCATCTCATTTATTGGAAAAGAATAAAACTCTTGATGCCATAGAACTCTATCGGAAAGCAAATTACTTTTATGATGCTGCTAAACTGATGTTTAAGGTAATATAATAATCTTGGTGAGTATTTGATATGTTCTAGTTACCAATGTTTTCTTGCATATTAAAGAACACATTTTCCATTTTCTTTGAAAACAAATACTTATAGCAAAATGCCTCTGGTTTTATTACTACTATAACTACGTGTTATCTTAGTATTATTACCTTTTACTAAAAAGGCTGTTTATTAGCGTTAGCATCTTATTGATATCTAAACAACTGAATATTAATACTGAAGTTAACAAAGAATTATAGAATTTTCAGGGACCATAAAGTACAAATTCCCTTACAAATTCAATCCTATTGATAATAGAATTTTGAGTCCTTTTCAATGTACACATTTTAAAGACATTACATTTTTTCATAATATGCATTTGGAGGGAAGATGACTAATATATGGTATTAATGTATGCAAAATTTACATCCTAT
>NC_138378.1:109721222-109735949 GCF_054177405.1 Leptonychotes weddellii
CTAGAACCCTCAGTTTGTTTCTCAGAGTCTATAGTCTCTCATGGTTCGTCTCCCTCTCCAATTTCCCCACCTTCATTCTTCCCTTCCTGCTGTCTTCTTCTTCTTCTTTTTTTTTAACATAGAATGTATTATTTGTTTCAGAGGTACAGGTCTATGATTCAACAGTCTTACACAATTCACAGCGCTCATCATAGCACATACCCTCCCCATTGTCTCTCACCCAGGCACCCCATCCCTCCCACCCCACCCCCACTCCAGCAACCCTCAGTTTGTTTCCTGAGATTAAGAATTCCTCATATCAGTGAGGTCATATGATACATGTAAGAAAATGGGTTTTAAAATATTTATTATAAATGGGTGGTATTTATGTTCCATCCTACTGGTTTTCTCTTTTTATTAAAGATCAAATTTCAGAAATGATTATACAAATATAATTTGATTAAGGAATGTCTTCCCATATTCTTTAAATGTTTAAAGATTGCAGATGAAGAGGCAAAGAAAAGAACCAAACCTTTACGTGTCAAGAAGTTGTATGTCCTATCAGCTTTACTCATAGAGCAATACCATGAACAAATGAAAAATGCTCAAAGAGGAAAAGTTAAAGGAAAGAACTCAGAGGTAAGGTAGAACATTACAGAACATGAAATCAACTCATGTATTTAAGAAAAAAAAAAAAACAACTATCAAACTTCTCTTTATGGACAGCCCATAAATAAGAAGAGAAAAAGGACTGATTTGGAATTAATACTCAAATTTAGAAATTTCTACTTAGGAATATTGAAAATTTTTTCTGCAAGACTAATCTGTAGCCTTTGCTTTCTAACCAGTGAGTTTTAGAAACTTTCCTAGAATATATATATTATTTTATGTGTAAATGAATCTCTTATTAACTTAAAGTTTATACTCAGTTCTATTTTAAAATTTGACCACACCATGGGTCACGGTGTATTGTGTGTCAGATCACCACGAGGTACACTTTCACTATCTTATAATTTTATTTGTCAGTTATACCTCAGTAAAACTGAAAGAAATTTTTTTTTATACTGGCTTAAAAAATACAAATTCTAATGGAGAAATTAAATCTGTAATGACAGTTTTGTCATGATAAAATTTGCTTACTTGGATATTTTAATGTATAAACCATTCAGAAACTATCTTTATTGGAATGACTGTCATGGTGCTGACAGAAAACGTGGGTCTGCTTGACTCATAGGCCACTTCAGCTTTGGCTGGTTTGCTGGAAGAGGAAGTTCTGTCTACAACTAGTCGCTTCACAGATAATGCTTGGAGAGGGGCCGAGGCTTACCACTTCTTTATACTTGCACAAAGGCAGCTCTATGAGGGTTATGTTGACACTGCACTGAAGACAGGTGGGTATATGACCTAATGTATAGAATATGTCTAAAAACGGTCAATTGAATATGAAGGGCCAGCTCCCTCAGTTTGCCCATATATTAATTTCAATAACATTTTAATCTATGGGTTTATTTTCATGTTTGAGATTTGCTATCTGTAATTTGTTTTGTGCATTCCCCTTTTTGAAGCACTTTTAATTTTTTTAATACGTAGAAAGTAATAAGTATGGTTCACATTAAAATCAGAAGTTTGAGATAAGCAAAAAGACCATCTATAGCATTCACTATTTTATTCATTCAAAGTTAAACACTTAATAACCCAGTCCATATGCTTTTGAATTTATATATATATATAAATTTTTTTTTTTTATATCAGGAGTATAACAGGCCATACTTTCATGTCCTTTTTGAGAAACATTGCTAGGTTGTAAGATATTTCCATATTAATAGCTTTCCATAGCATTTGTTTTTTATTAAAATGACATGGATGTAAAAAAAAATGACATATAACAATTTAAGTCAAAACAGAAAAAAAAAATACAAAGGAAAAGGTAAAATAATCTAATAACTTGTAAAATAATCTTGTAACTCAGAAGTAATGATTGCTAACGTTTAGGTGAACTTCCTTTTAGACATTTCTCCATGCCTATAGAATTGTAGATAGTTGTCCTTAAAATAATATCATACATGTTGTTCAGGAGCTTGCTTTATACCCTGTGGTGTGTATTGCAGTCATGTTTCCACATTGACGAACATACATCTGTGTTATCATTTGTATTAGCAAGGGGGCTGTAAAGTTTTTTTCTAATTGGTTATTAGTTATACACAAGAACCATTTTTGTTTTTGTATGTTTATAACTGACCTTCATTTAATTTAACTGATTACTATGTGGTATAAATTATGCAATTATGTTTAAAATGGTTGTATTTTATATAACTTATACACAATTTCTAGACTTATAAGGCAAATTAGAGCTTTAACTTGAGAGTTTTCACCTACTGGGTGAAGAAATCCATATACAATCTATTAATTCTTCAGTACATTTTAAAGAAAGATTATATATCTCTAGTATAGAAAAGGTGAAAATAAGATAAGAATGTCAAAATGGCAGCTGTCAAAATAAATTTTCTGAACTGACAACTTAGAGGCTCATCGTGACTTCTTTTTTCTGAAAGTTCTGTTGTTTCGGTAAGACAAACAAAAAAACAATCTGTTCAAAGAAACGCAAAGAAAAAAACATGATTTCATGCTGCTTTGCTTTTTTTACCGAAAGGAACAATGATGTTATCTTGAAAATTATGACTAACAGTATAATACTAGTTTACTTTTCTGGAAGGCCACAGAAATTTCTAATGTATTTATATGAAAAAAAGATATGTTTCGACAGCAATTTTTATTTTTTTGTCTGTGTGTATACTTCTCACCGGCACAGTATGCGCATCATTTGGTGGTGGTGATTTCTGTAGCACCTGAGCTGTTGGCTAGCGTTACAGAACTGTGAGCTCGGATAACTCACTTCCTTCTACCAGGCTTCGAGCGCCCGCCATTGTTTTTTTTTTTTAAGTTTGTAAAAGTTCATGTAGGTTAAACTAAAGCTGCTTAACATAGATTCTTCTCCATGCATGATCATGATATTATGATTACTTTTCAAAATCTAAATTGTCCTCTTTTTCCCAGCTCTTCACCTGAGAGACTATGAAGACATTATCCCTGCCGTTGAGATCTACTCTCTGTTAGCTCTCTGTGCATGTGCGAGTAGAGCTTTTGGTACTTGTTCAAAAGCTTTTATTAAACTTGAATCTTTAGAGACCCTCAGTGCAGAGCAAAAACAGCAATATGAAGATCTTGCTTTAGAAATCTTCACGAAACATACTCCAAAAGATAACAGAAAATCTGAATTGGACAGCCTTCTTGAAGGGTAGGCTGATTGTGATTAATGTTGATTAGAAGCTGGGATTTCTGTAAGTGTAATAGCGTGATGTAATAATTTAAGCACGAAATTTTGAAGTAATTTACCTTAAGATTATACCCTATTTTATTTAGTCTTGTAAGTGTTATTAATGCTTTATTTTCTCATTGTAAGAGAAGTTTTTAATTGAAACTTGCCTGGAGATGTTTTTCATCCCTTAATTTTTTAAGTGTAATAAATGGTTTAAGTAATTAGAAGTTTTAAACTGTAATTCATTGTTTTTCTTCTTGTTTTTACAGAGGGGAAGGGAAACTGCCAACGTGTGTAGCCACGGGAAGCCCGATCACTGAATATCAATTCTGGATGTGCAGTGTGTGTAAGCACTGTGTCCTGGCGCAGGAAATAAGTAACTACAACTTCTGTCCCCTATGCCACAGTTCAGTGGGGTAAAGAAATGGCAAATCGCGTAGAACTGCAAAATATATGTAGCAAATACACATAGCTATGACCGTATATATAATAAGATTGGAAGATTTCATATTTTATGTGAAAATCAGCATTCTTTCATAGTTGTATTGTTACACAAAATTATATGTATACATAATACATATCTGTATATATATAATACAGATGTTACATATACATAATTTATAGATATAATTTTGTGTAAACATACTACTATGAAATAATGATGCTGATTTTCATATAAAACGTATGGAAATCAACCTTATTTCCTGTCTTTCTGTCTATCTGTTATGATTACATGATACTATGAAAATATTCCAAATAAGAAATTTTTCTCACAGATTCAAGGTTACTAATTCATCAAAAACCTTGGCAGGGGTGGGTGGGGGAAGCATGGGAGTGGGGCAAAGTTCAATTTAGGGAATTGACATAACCTGTATTAGAAAAAGGTTAAATAATTGTAATATTAAAATGAGCTCTACTGTTAGCTGTATTTCATTAAATAAGTATCAAATGTCTTCTGTATTTTATTTTCAGAAGTGAGAAGGCACTTTAAGATATTTTTATAACTTGAATTGTTTCTAATAGCCTTATTTTTTATATAGCTTTTCCTTTTTTATCTACCCTTTTAGCCTCATCTGAGAGATGGCATTTAGCATTACTCTTTATATTGTGCAGAAAACTCGGCCCTATTTATGATAAAATCTATACACCAACATCCATTTTGTAGTTACAGTTCTAGTTGAAACATTGTTTCTAAGCAGGGCCCTTCATTTAAACAAATCTAGAGTATGGGGAATGATTCTTTCTCAATAATGTGTCTGTTTTGACTTATCATCATTAATTAAAAAGGAAAAAATTGTAACCAGCAATGGGTAATTTCTTACCTGTTTTATGTAGCTAATAGTGTTCTTCGTGTATTTCTCATAAACTGTGTCCTTTCATTTTGCGGCTACAGGCTAGACTCTAGCACTGTGTCATCACCATTATTTACTCAAGATTGGTTGATGTTTAGTAGAGGCAATAAGTAAAGAGAAATATGCTACATTGCTATTGCTGCTGCGATACGTAGGTTGGTCAACCACTCTCAAAGTGCTATGTTTTGAGTGCTTTAGAGACAAATTAAGCCTGTTGCAGATCGAGAATAGTGAGCTCTGAGAAGAGGTTTAGAGCCTAGATGAGCTTACAGTAGTGGGCTCATATGCCTAAATAAAATAAGAGGACCCGAAGTCTTGGAAGTCTCTGTCTGTGTTCAAGGGCCTTGTGGGAAGTTACCGTGATGCAGTGTTAGCCTCCAGATATCCTACCAAGCAAGCCATTCCAGAAGTCACGGAGCAGAAAGTGGTACAGACCAGTGAGGATGCTTTAATTCACAAGGTTTATTGAATCAGTTTGAAATACACAGGAACAACGAGAAGGTGTTTGGTCAGATTAATACTGTTGTTAGGGTAGAGTGTCAGTGGGATACAGAGATTACATTACCTGAATCGTGAGTTCTGTTCTGTTCTTGTGTCCTGATTGCCATTCTGCCCAGTCAGCTTCCCCCTGATAGTATGGTCACAAAGAGGACCAGAGCTGAGGTTTGAGCCAGGTGACCCAGGCATATGGAATGTGCCTGAAGCTAGTGATGGACACTTGCTCTATAAGAGGCTATGGGGCAAGTATATCAGGTTGCAGCCATAGGTTGCCAGTTAGTCTACTGAGCAGTCATGGATTTGATTGGATTGTATCTCTTGGGCAGAGGACCGGCCGGAGTAAGTGTCACCAATGACTAATTGTATCCAGATCTCACACATATTGAACACTATAGGTCTCATGCATATTTAGTGCATCATGAATAGTACACTGGTTGCCTTTTGTATTTTTAGTGCCTCTTTAATATGAGGTATGGTCATACATATATACTCTACTTACTTTGTCTAACACACCTCATAGATTACCTACTTATTTTTTTTTTTAAAGATTTTATCTATTTGACAGAGAGAGACACAGCGAGAGAGGGAACACAAGCAGGGGGAGTGGGAGAGGGAGAGGGAGAAGCTCCCTGCTTAGCGGGGAGCCCGATGTGGGGCTCGATCCCAGGACCCTGGGATCATGACCTGAGCCGAAGGCAGATGCTTAACGACTGAGTCACCCAGGCGCCCCCTAAATTACCTACTTATTTAAGTTTAACACAGTTTCATCTAACTGATTTGTTTTCTTCTATGACCAGAATAGGATATTCTTCCAAATCAGAAAATCACATACTAACAAAAGGATCAACCCTAGGGAATATATCTCCTGTTGAACTTAATTACATCTTTTTTTTTTTTTTTTTTAAGATTTATTTATTTATTTGAGACAGAGAAAGAGAGGGAGGGAGCATGAGTGGGAGGGGCGGAAGGAGAGGGAGAGAGAGTCTTAAGCAGACTCCACCCTGAGCATGGAGCCCTATGTGGGGCTCTATCTCACAACCCTGATATCGTGACCTGAATGGAAACCAAGAGTCAGATGCTCAACCAACTGGGCCCCTTACTTACATCTTTCTATAAGACTTTCTTTTTTCAGGATAAAACTACTCTCTGCTTCATCAATGGGAGAGAAATTTTTAGGGATGTAGGGTGAAGGATTCCTGCAGGACTGCATGTTCAGAGTTGTGATTCTTAGTCCATGGTCTAATTCCTGATACTATTTCTTTCTCTTTTCCCATCCCAGGAATCAGCTGAGAACTGACTGTCATTCCTCTAGACCTTACTGTACTTGTTGATTACACTCCCAGTAGCTTCAATTCCAGTTCCATGTAGATGTGTGTATACATACATGTATACGCACATATTATAGACATATCTTTTCTACTATTGTGAAAGTTTATGCCTGTTTGGGACTTACATCTCTGAAAGTTTTAGTGATCTGCCAGAATGTCTTGGGGACCTTTGTCTTGCTTAAAAATAGTACTAGGGAAAGACCTATAGTATGAGTTGACCTAATTCGGTTTATTCAGCATGAAGGAAATTTCAGGATAACACCACCAACAAACTCTCTCCTGTTCGATGAAAGGAGCAAAGAGAAGCAAAATTGTCTATATGTAACAAATACTTGGGGAGAAGTTGGACAGAATGAAGCATATATTGAAGACAGTATAATGAAGCAGTTATATTGTTTCTCTTCCTGTAAGAAGCATGTACTGACTCCATTTAAGTAATGCTGAGTTGCTCTTTATCACAAAACTTGGCCTGAATTATGTGAAGTTTCAAAGTAGAATTATATTACCTTTCAGAGTTTGAAAATACTTTGATAGGCCAAAGTATTGAGATGATGGGAACAACAGATAAAAGTTTACAGTGATAAGCAATGTGCTTATCAACATTGTTGACCTGCCATCATGCACAAATGCCGATTTTATTACACATTTTTTTTTTTTGGTAAAATACACTTTGAAATGATCTTTTTGTATTCCAAGAGCTGAGATTTTAGGTTTTATGTGGCATTAAGTAAAAAAAGAAAAAAAAGAAAATAATAAGCTTTGAAGTAAAAATGACTTGTATTTATCCCCAGTTTATCTATAACTTAAGGATAACATGGTATTTGTTTTGTTTTGATTTAAATATTTTGGTGGGGGTTGGTTAGGAGAGTGTTGGGCTTCAGAGTGGATAGGGGAGAAAGGGACAAGGAGGTCCAGTAGATTTCTAATGTCATTTTTTGCTACCAAACAGAAAAAACAACTTTTTAGAAAGGTACTAGGCAAATGTCAGATGACTGGAGGTTGCAGTGAATTACTCTAGAATCATACAGAGTTCTCATTTAGAAATGGGGGGAAAGTTATTTTACCAGACTTTTAAGAGAACATGGGAAATACTTATTTGATAATGTTACAGCTCTAAGATATTGCTGCTGAATTTCTAAAATGAAAATGGCAATATTATGTTGCCCCCTACTGTCTATTCTTATGATTATTCTCAAGTTATTTTTTTAAGAAATCAGTGTGTATTTTTTGAAAATAAACATATTTTTAGAAAAGTAACATATATCCACAGTAGAAAACTACAAAAATACATAGAGTATTTATGAGAGATGAGAAGTGAAAATGGTCTTAATAACCTCTTTAAAATTAAAGGCACTAATTTATATTTTAGTTGAATTTAGGAGAAGAAAAAACAGGTCAAACTGAAGAAATTGCTGTACTGTAAGTTTTCTTCATGACAAGAGCTATTCTTAAGAACTTTCTCTAAAATTAAAAGAAACAGTAGACATGAAGAGGCTTAGAGTTAATATTTACTCACTTCTTATTTGGCATAGCTTAAATTTCTAGTTCGTAAAATCTAGAGAAAAATGGGATACCATTCACACATCCTGTAATAGCTAAAATTAATATTGCCAAGTATTGAAAAGGATATGGAACAACTGAAACCCTTATACACTGCTGGTGCAAATGCAAAATGGTAGACCTACTATGAAAAAGTTGAGTTTTAAAAGTTCTCTATATATTCTAGGGGAAAAAATATATGTATATGTGTGTGTTTGTGTGTATGTGTATTTTTTTCCCACTGCTCTAGTCAATGAGAGTGAAGCTTTACTGAGGCCCCGGGGCCATGGGGCTCAGGCAAGCGGCGGCCCTGTAGGGGAAGGAGGAGCCCAAGGAGGGACCTTATTTGACTTTCTTCTCAGGGCGTGGGTGGTCAGTGTGGCCACACTTTGTGCAGCAGTTGACAGAATGAGGTTGCAGGTGAACATAACACTTTCAGCAGACCATCTTGTTGCAGCTGTATTTCTGGGTGAGCTGGCAAAGGGGAGGCTTGTTGATGCCCCTCCCCAGGCAAAGCACCACCTGCAGGTGGACTCTGAAGATTGATGTGAGAGGGAGGGACAGCAACTGAGCCTCGCCCCAGCACCGAAATCACAGGTTAGGCCCTCCAGTGTCCTCCTACAGACCAGAGCTTCTCAAGTGGACAGAGACCCCATGTCAGAATCCTCTGTGTGTCTTACCAGTAGACACACCAGCCCAGCATCTCCTACATTTCCCGTATCAGACACCTGATTTTTGGATATTTTCTCCCATTCTCTGGGTTGTCTTTGTACTGTTTATAGTCTTTTACAAAGGTTTTAAATTTTCGTGAAGCCCAATTTGTTTATGTTTTCTTTGTCTTTGGGGTCATATCCAAGAAGTTGCCAAATACAGTGTCACAAAGCTGTTGCCTTATATTTTAGGAATTTTATATTTCAGCTCTTACATTTAGGTTTTTGATCTATTTCGAGTTAATTTTTTTATATGATGTTTCCATCCAACTTAATTCTTTTGAACGTGGATATCTACTTTTTCCAGCAACATTTATTGAAAATACTCTTTACGCTAATACCACAGTGTTTTGATTGCTGTAGCTTTGTAGTTAAGTTTCAAAATCAGGACGTGAGTATTCTTTGTTATTTTCAAAATTGTTTTTGGCTGTTTGGGATCCCTTGAAATTCCATATTAACTTTAAGATGGATTTTTTGTATTTCTGTAAAAACATCATTGGGATTTTAAAATGGATTCCCTTTAACTTAATGGTCCCTTTAACTTGAACAAAGGATGTCTTTCCATTTATTTATGTGTAATTTTTTCCAGCACTGTTTTGTAGTTTACATTGTACAAGTCGTTCACTTCTTCGTTAATTCCGAAATATTTTATTCCTTTTTGATGCTATTATAAATTAGAATTGTTTCCTTAATCTCCTTCTCTGGATTGTTTTTTAGGTAATTCTTACTTAAACATACTGTACTTAATAAATTACTATCTGGGTTTCCCTTTGGCATTGACAGCCAGGGAATGTAAACTAACATAACAGACTGTCAGCACAAAATATTATTTAATGGATCCTTACACTATTCCAGAGGTTCAAGAAGTGTGCAATCTAGGCTCTTGGAGCTAATAAATGGTAATCTGAATTCGTAAGCTCGAGGGATTTACACAGTGTCTCAGAGTAACGGCGGCCACCCTCTACCAGGTGGTTCGCTAAGAGTGGACGCTGGAACCCCAGGGGCGCTACAATAAATCTGCGGGCCCCTGAGCCATTCATGAGACAAACCAAGCTTCCTTCTGCTTCCGGCATGGTGAGGCTCCCTCCCCCCGCAACTCGCTCAACTCGCTGTAACAAAGGACAAGCTCTTCGCAACATCAGTCAACGGACCTGGAAACCAGTTTAGGCCCATCAATCTACTGCTCTTCTGGAAGAGGAAGCAGGCGGAACCAGCAGTAATAACAGACCGCACTTCAGAGGAGTGGGTCAGACTTCCCTGGGCCGCCTGAGTTCCCTGCCAGCACCGTGTGACTGATCTCGCGAGATGATGGGTCCTCCGAAGGCACAAACTTCCCCTTTTGCTAAGCGCCCAGGTTTTGCGGTCAAATTAAATTCCGGGAGTGCGGAAGTGGCTCTGTGGCGCCGCCTCTAAACGCCCAGAAGTCAACCCCCTTTCTACACGGAACGCTAGGCCTCTGACCGCCATGGATGGGCAGCAAGGGCAACAAAGCCACGCAACGTTCGCGCTCGCCCAAGCTCACTTCAAGAAGGGCGAATACGCGGAAGCCGAAGCCCTGTACTCCGCTTACATTCGCCAGTGCGCCTGTGCAGGCTCCGTGGGAGCGGCGCCCGGGAGGTAACTATCGCGAGAAGTGGGGCAGCGGCGCCTCCGGGAGGTGGGAGGCAGGGGTCGTCGGGTCCCTCGGTCAGCCACCTGAGCTGTCTGGCACCGAGGACGCAATGCGCGGACTGTTTGTCTTTCCAGAAGGGCGGCGAGGGGCGCCGGCTGCCTTCCCCCCCGGGGGTCTTAACTACGTTACTCACTCTGACCCAAGACTTAGAGCGGATAGGGCTTTTCCACCTGTCATTTTAGCAGGCGGATGTCTGAGACCTGGAGACGGCGAGGTGACTCGCTAGTACATGGGACCGCGACTCCAGCCACCACCTCACCGCAAGGGTGTTTCGTTTTTCACTTGTGTGTGTGTGTGTAGTGGGGGGAGGATATCACTCGGCCTAAATACTACCATTTCACCCACGCATTCATCCATGGATATTTCAAAATGCATTTCTAAATATTAAGGATTCTTACGGAAACAACCACAGTATCATTATTATTACGTGATTGCTTGATATGAAATATGCAGTCAGTGTTGGTTCCTGATTGATTAATAACGTTTTTGTTTGGCTGATGTGTGTTTTTTTTTTTAGCAGTTTGTTCAAGTCAGGATGCACACCAGGTCTCTTAATCTGTAAGGCTCCCCCTTTTTTCCCCTTGAAGTTTGTTGAGGAAGCCAGTCCTGTGTCTTGAGAGTTCCCCATATTTTGGATTTGCTGAATTCATCCCCCTGATGTCATTTAATACGGTCCCTTGTCTCCTACACTGCTTGTGAGTTGGTAGTTAAATCCTGAGGTTTGATCCAATTCAGATCCAGTATTAACGACGAGCATATGTTAGGTGGTGCTGTGTGTTTTTGTTAGAAAGCATATAATACTGTCTTTCTTTTCGTGATATTAGCGACTTCACCTGCTAATACCTGCTTGCCCAAAGTGCCTTGGATTTATGCCTGGATGTGTAGCATTTGTTGGTCCTCCAAATTTTGCCTTTGTTCTTCTTGATGGAGTGATGTGGGCTAGGATGAGAAAGAACAGAGAGGAGTGGAATGAACAGCTGTTTGACGGTTTTGAATCATCTGCACCATCACTCTTCTCTCCCTTCAAGGATTTGGTTTTTCTTTTTTTTTTTTTTTAAAGATTTTATTTATTTATTTGAGAGAGAGAAAGAGAGAGAAACAGCATGAGAGGGGATAGGGTCAGAGGGAGAAGCAGGCTCCCCGCTGAGCCGGGAGCCCGACGTGGGACTCGATCCCAGGACTCCGGAATCATGACCTGAGCTGAAGGCAGTCGCTTAACCAACTGAGCCACCCAGGCGCCCGGATTTGGTTTTTCTTGACAGGATGTCAGCTTGTCTTTTGCATGAGGCTTACAATTCTTCTCCTGTTTGTTAAACTCATGTGGAATTAAACCAGAAAAATAAAATTGCTTTCATGTTTTGATAATACACCAAGGTAACAGTTAATAGAAATTTCTGAACGGGCAATAAGACCATCCCCTGAGCCTCCCCCCTCCAGCCCCCCCCCCAAAAAAGATTAGTAAACATAGAAAATGTAGTTTTCTATAATTTCAAGCTAATAGGTTTCAAAAAGTATTCATCAGCAACAGATACACTGACACCATCTAGTCTCCTTTGCACATTCAGCCTAAGAGCACCAATATGTGTTTATAGTAGATACAGTATCTGCCTCTTCCCAACGCAGGGAAGAAAACCTCCATGGTTTGCTAGAAGGTTGCTCAGCCTGCCTGAATGAACCTTCCAATTTCCTTATAGTTCTGAAATTCTTCTAGGAACTCATGAATTTAAAATGGATTCTGTCATTTCAGATTTTTTTCCTTAAAAATATCTTTTAGCTTAAATTTATTTTTTAAAATAATGGGTCACTGAACCATTTTGAAGAAGCATTTGCAATTTTTGCATGCCTGTCACTGAATGGTTTATAACATTTTCTTTTCATATCCCAAAGTACAGCCTTTCAGATTTTTTTTTGCTCAAGTTTGCAAATGCAAAAAAATCCACATTTGTGTTAGGAAGTTAAATTCTAGCATGATAAATAGTATCATTACAGAAATCTTAATATTATCAAAAACATTTCGGCTTCAATGATTAACCCACATCTTTAAAATATGGAGCAGTTTCTACATGAAAAGTAGGCTTTTAGAATTTGTTGTAATGAGATCTAATTCTAAACCGAACTTTCTATAATCCTCTGAATATAAGAAACTCATAACAAAGTTTTGAAGCTTAAATGAATGTCTAAAATCTTTCTGGAGTCCCGAGGCTGCAGTTTTCTTAAAACCCTTTACGGGGGTTACAGCTAGTGCTAGCAGCGTCCAGAAGTATTCTTGCACCCCGTCTGTCATAGCTCCCACAGACAAGTTTTCTCGTGTTGCAGTAGTTCTGTCCATCGTTAGTGAACTTAGACTTGAAGGGGACCCCTGTGAGGACCTCTTGTGGTAGCAGTGGTTGCCGTGCCTGTCAGATCTCAAGGGTCTAGATACTAATAGAAGTCCCTTTTTACTAGCATGGACGGCAGCCTCGATCTTTTCTGAGGACTGTACTTTGCACTAGGGGGCATAATGAAGAAATGACAGATGAGTGTAGCCTGTGCCTTTTCTCTTTGGTTCAAATGTGAGAATCCCTTTGGAAAAAAAGAAAGGAAAACAGAATTTGTCTGACACAGAGTAGAGTCCGTTCGTGTTCTCTGTGCAGATGAATCGTCTGGCAGGGGAGGGGTGACCTGCTGAGCCGGTGGCTGGTCAGAGCTGCCCTTACTGGAGACCCTGCCCACTCAGAGCTCCCAGGGCAGCCTCTGGAGCCTTCAGAAGCAGAGCCCATTGGGCACACAGGACCCCCAGAATGAACCTGAGCCCCGATGTCCTCCTCGCAGGAGGCCAGTGTCGCCTTGGGGGCTAAGACGGGAGGAAGGCAGCTCTATCCCCTCCTTGGGCGACAGCATGTTGAATCTTCACTTACGGTCAACTTGTATTTCTTTACTGGTGAAAAGTGATTTAAAATCTCATTTTTGGTGGGATCACTTAGAACTTTGAGAATAACATTGATGATTCACTTTGTGATATGTCCATTGCAAACTGGAGCTCTGGGCTGGCTTTTCCTCCTTGCTCAGCGTGAATTTGATCTGTCTTCTTTGCCCTGCTGGTGCGTGCTTAGAAAATGAACAGTCTTTTGAATATTGAATTCTGCAAAACAAGTTGACATTGCACGAGGGCTCTGAACACATTATAGAATTAATGTGTTTTTCGGACCGACAGGGTAGTGCTGCTACGAAGTAGATCATGGGATTAAACAAAAATTCATTCCACTGCCTTATTTCTTTGCACTTCGTTTCTTCAGCTTGGTTTTTCGGCGTAGATACCACATGTCACAGGCTACGAAGGTTGACAAAACCCGAAAGAGAATGAAGGTGGAAACGAGAGGAATTTGCTAACACATGTTTTTAATGTGAACTTTTTGTTTAAAGCAAATACAGCCCTGAGGATTTGGCTACTGCATATAACAACCGGGGGCAAATCAAGTACTGCAGGGTTGATTTTTATGAAGCCCTGGACGACTACACAGCTGCCACACAAGTCCGACCCACTTTTGAAGTTCCCTATTACAACAGAGGGTTGATACTGTATAGGCTGGGTAAGAATTTTTTTTTCCCCTTTTGCCCTGGTCTATATTTTATGAATTCAGAGCTCTCAAATGTGAAACTAATGTAGTAATCATCAAATCTTAAAGTCATGTAAAATTTGGGTGTAGAGCCCGGAACAAAGGAAGCCTTTATTTTAGGCTTCTGGTAGGCTTTACAGACCACAGTGGAGCCCTGGGGTGGGGATTGGACCGGGCGCCGGATGAGGGTGACCCCAGTACTTTGAGGACAGTGCGGATGACCGACCACCTGTGAAACTTTTCTGAGTTAAAATTTTTAAAGGCACACAAGACAATATGAAGTGAAGGGGTTTTAGATCTTTGGATTAAAGGGACTGTAGGTATTGTTTCTTTTTTAAAGTGTTAAAAAGAATACTAATTTCCTGTTGCTTAATTGTACTGTAATCGTGTAAAATAGGTGATAGGATTTTGTTGAGATTTTATGATGATTTATGCTATTTCCCTGTTAAATCTCAAGAAATAAACCCAGAGCTAATTTTAAGTGTTCATTTAAAGCTAATTTAAAATTTTAATTTTAATTATTCTACAAGGGCATGGAAAATTTCTTTGATATACACATCCATATGTCGGTATTAGGAGGAAAAAATCCTTTACTAGGTGTGGTTGAAAGCTCATAAATATAAAAGCATGTGTATCTGAACTTTGTTATGAATTATGTATAAAAATACTCAGTTTTATTATTCTTTTTCATTTTTTGGGTTCTGGTACAGGATACTTTGATGATGCTTTGGAAGATT